>NC_061113.1:226720670-226886278 GCF_002878395.1 Capsicum annuum
AAAAAAAATTAATTAATGATTTAAAAATTATTTTTTAGAAAAATGACACGTGTCGGCATATTATTTGTCATTTTCCACATCATCAGGCACGTGTAATACACGTACACAATATAAATTTGCTGATTCGGCAAAATGTGTCAAAGTGGCACACTTTATACCTATTTGAGGTGCCAAAATGAAACAATGTCCACTTGAGGTGTCTAAGTGAAAAATGGTACGTACTTAAGGAGGTTGCGTATGGATTTTGCCTTATTATTATTATTATTATTATTATTATTATTATTATTATTATTATTATTATTATTTTGTTAGTACTTTATTCCTTTCATTCATTAATAATTGTCCACTATTGACTTGACACAAAAATTAAGAAACATTAAATGATATGGGTAATTTTATCATATCTCCTTTAAATTTAATTAATTTAATATTTTAAAAAATATATTAGATAATAACTATAATTAATAGTAAATAATAATAAAATTGATAAAAATAAATAAATTATTTTTTAATTTTTTAAATTAAATTAATATTATTGAACATCTATTTTTAATAAAGTAAAGTAAGTAAAAATAATATCGATGGAGGGAGTAATAAGAGAACCATTGTCAAATTGAATGTTGTGAATAAGTTTTGTCAGATTGGCCTCTTCAATGGCTGTGGATTTATTGTAGCCATAGCTACCTCCATATCTAATTTATTGGACCCACAAATTAACTTCAACTATATTACAAACCACCTCCTAATTCATAAGACACCTTTTCCATGCTGGAGTAACATGCATAAAAAATTTTGATAGTCACCACAAGTTTACTACAACCTCCATTATCATTTAAAAGGATGGTTGGATTGTGTGCATAAGAATAATTATAATATTGAATAAAGTATATTAGTAATATTAAAATTAGTGATTTTGAGATTATTTTTTATCTATTACTTATTTGATTTTGGTACATTAAGGCAGTTCTTTCTTTAATTATATTCATTATATTCATGTATCAATTAAAAAGTACTAATATCATAATCTGTTGTGTATTAATTATATGCTTAGTAATACTGAATTTAGTATATAACTAATATATATATATAGATAAAAAAATCTATCAAATAAAGAGCTAAATAATATCATATCTAATACATCCTATCAAATGACTCTTGTTTTAATTATTTGATTAAACATAGAATTTAAAAAATAAAAAAAGAATTCTGAATTTTATGATCTTAAACTTATCAGGTAGAATGTTGAAATTAAAAAGCTTTCTAAATGTAAAAAGAGATACGCTTTCTCAGACACACTA
This sequence comes from Capsicum annuum, assembly GCF_002878395.1. Taxonomy (NCBI): domain Eukaryota; kingdom Viridiplantae; phylum Streptophyta; class Magnoliopsida; order Solanales; family Solanaceae; genus Capsicum; species Capsicum annuum. The sequence continues at coordinate 226,721,969 of NC_061113.1, forward strand.
ACAAGAAAATTTGAGACACTTCAATTGAGATGAGAGGAGTAATATATAATACACATACTTTATACAAAAAAAAAAAAAAATTTCAATTTTTCAAAATTTTCAAATGCCCTTTCCCTGTATTTCCCAACGATGCGTACGTCGTCTGTATTTAATTAAAATACTTCGTATCTGGGGCATTTTAATTTTATGTATCTAATTGAAAAAATTCATTTCTTTGAATTGTATGGCTCTTCTTGTTGCAGTTCTAAAGTGCAATGTCATTCTTTGTCATCATCTTCAATTATGGTGAACTCAAGGTAGATTCATGCCTCCAATTTTTAAGAAGCTTTACTCCTTCTTTCCTATATGGATTCTCTCGCCTTACGTGTTGTATGCATCCCTTCTACAGAAGCTTGTCAATCCTTCTTATGATCCGCCCCTCTTTGGCCCGCTCTCTGTTATGAATATCACACACACCTTTTCCAAGGGCTCTTCAGTCTGCACTCTGTCATGGACGTACGTCACATTAATAGGGATGACAATGGGGCGGTGGGGGTGCAAGGCGGTGCAGGTTTTAGGCTATGTGGAGCGGTGCAGGTTTTAGACTATGTGGATGTAGGGCGGATTTAAGTAATTTTTTTTTTTAAATGATGCGATGCGGGGCGGGTTGCAGATTTAAACTAAAAAAAAGTTGAAAATTAGTATTATTCTCGTAAATCTACCTAAAATTATGTATATTCTTCACTTAAAATTTTATGATACTTAAAACAACATGTATAATACTAAAAATAAATAATTTTATAACTTTTTAAATTTCTTTATTCATCTGAAAATTTGATATTTGATCATTACTTGTACACGTGATACTTTTCTGATAATTTCTTAGTGAAAAGTGATAATATAGAAATTGATTGTTACTGTTTCCTAGTATTGAAAATATTATGATTTTCAGTGGAATTATAATATTTTTTTTAAAAAAGAAAAAAGCAAAAATATAATGCGGTGTGGATATATGAGTGTGGGGCGAATCTATGCAAATTTAAGGGTGATGTAAGACGATTTTAAAATTCGTGAATTTAAAAAAAATCCACACCGCACCATATCATTATCACCCCTAATCACATACTTCTTCTCTAAGAGACTCAACAACTTCGTGGAGGTTTTCCCTTCCACTGTATTGACAACACATTTAGACTGTGATACTATATTTGTCGTGACTCATGCACATAGCACGTACCATTCGCTTTGGCATGACAAGTCTCACAGATTTATCTTTGGAGTCATACTGTTATTAATTTCAAAAGCACTTGCATCATATAAACTTGTATTATCTTTTTGAAACACATCACTCTCCTTTACAATTCCAACGTAGAATTGCTTCAGATGTCAAATGCATCCTTTTTGTTAAAAGCTTGTCACCCAAAAATCTTGTCAGTTATTTTGACCTGTCCTTTATCATGAGCTTTAGAGATTTACATGATCGGGTTGATTTAGATTTTTTAAATATCAAATTAAATTATTTATATCAAATTTTTAAATTTATAAATTAAATTAATAAAATTTGGGTTTTTAAACTTCAAAATTTTTTGGACTTTTCAATTTTCTCGAATTTTCGAAAAAAAAATCGGTAAAATCCTTATAAAACATTATTAACTCGTGCTTCAAATATTTCTTAGTACTAGTAAAATATAACTATCTTTAGGTGTTTCTTAAAAAAATAACAAAAAAAATAAAATAAGTTATGACTATAAATATTCAACAACAACAATAATAAAATCGTATAAAACAAATATTGCATATTAATAATTTAAAATAAAATAATTATAATTTAAAAATATTAAGTCATGCTAAAATAAGTCTAGTAAGTACAAAATATGAAGTAGAAAAATAAATTTAAATTATGTATTTATGTAAAGTTAAAGAATAGCTATCCAACATTAATATTTTCACTATCATTAGTATACATTTAGGCTTTATTTAAGTTACTAATATTTATGGGCTATAAAGCGTATTGAATCATTCAAAATATTAAGTTTAAACTTGAAATCTGATGAAACATAGAAACAATGAAAAAGTTCAAGAAAGATTTATAAATTACATCACAATAAATATCTTTATATATTAAATATTTTTAAAAATTATTCATAGGATAGATTTGATTTGATATGACTTTTAAAATTTAAAATCGAACCAAATCAATTATGATGCAATTTTTTTCTGATTTGACTCAATTTATAATTTGATTTGATTTGATTTGCGGTACGATTTTGTTCACTCCAATGGGAGTCATATTACCTTGAGATCAAGGATATTTCTTTATCATGCTTAATATCATGTGCGGAACCAATTCTTCCCCTACTGCATATTTGCAAAAATTAACAAGAATATTAGTCTTATTCAAAGAACAACTAGCAAATTAAATGACATGCATTCTTTATATGAAACATTCTCTTAATCCATTTAAAATTTAACATCTCACATTTAGATCCTGCTCCAGGAATCAAACAGTGTCTTGAATGACCACTGATTTAATTTATTCTTATTAAATTTCAAAAAAGATATTTTGTCTTGTCAAAAGCATCATTGATAGTTCAACATAAATATAACTAGAAAAAGAAGTTTTTGCTTTCAGTTTTTTTCTGCAACAGTTTATGTAGTGTTTCTATAAAGGCCAACTCCACATAGTAATATGAGTGATCACTGTTCAACAAAGTTTACCATATTTATTTGTTGTTTCTTCTAACTGTTGAGTGGACCAAACTTGCTCAGTTGCAGTTCTAATGCATGCAAAAATGACTCCAATCTTTAATTTTTACACCGTATTGTCCTACTTTTGATTTTTATATTATATATTATGACAATATTTATGTACTTTAGAGAGTTCATTTATGTAGCTTTCAAGTTTGTAAATTTCTTCTCGTTAGGAGGAATACATCGATAATATCTTAAACTTGTTAATAAATTTTATTTAGACATTCATTTTGATTAAATATTCGAATTTATAATAAAATATTCCTATTAGATGTATTCTTGCTCCAATTTTGAAAAAACTAATGTGTATTCTCGAGTGCTCATTACATAAAAATTAATTATATATGATATGTTCACCTTCTTTTGTTATACACAGTAACATCATTTGAAACATGCTTGAGGTTTTACAGTTTACTAAGGTTTATACAAATTTTAAAAAAGTAACATATTTAAAGTGATTAATTTATCTAAATAAAATGTTTTGACTTTTGAGAGCATGAACAAAAACTTTTTCAAAGTTTGAGTTGGAAGTGCCTAACAGAAACACTTAATGATCGTGTGTTTCGGTACTCAATCGTAACAGGTTATAGTTTGAGTATCTAAATAAAATTTACTAATTCCTCCATTTTAATTTGTTGGCCTTACTTTTTTTTTGGTAACGTTTAAAAAAATGTCACATCCCTTTTTTGCTACTCTTTAATTTTAATTTGACTACAAGATTAAACTACAATTTAATACACTCTACATATTTTTAATTTAATACCATAAGATTTAAAAATTATTATTTATTTTCTTAAACTTTATATCAAATTAGACCAAATCGAGAGATTGAAACGAAGTGAGTAGTAAGTTTAAAGAACTATTTACATATTCAGCCTTAACTTTTTCTAAGAAAAAATCTGTAAAATTGAGATCAGGGGTTACAATGATTCTTTTTTATTTTTTTAATCTGTTACTGAATATTCATATTAGAATTTCATTAATTTAAATTTATATTGTGTGTAGAACCCATTTAAGAAAAGCGTTCCTCACAAAGAGTTTTTACATACTTAGAATTCAAAATCGAAAAATCTAATAAAGAAAGAATTAGCTCTATCCGATGAACCACATCCATTATAAGTAAAAGCTAGAGATGTTATGATTCTTGTGCTCTAAATTTCCAGAGTACTCTAATATTTATCTCTCGATAAGCTTTAATGGCCTAAACCTACCCTTACAGTAGCTTGCTAGTACTGTTTGATTCTTTCTGTACTTTAATCCCATTTTTAATGCTGCATGTATAACACATTTAAGCCAATCTACATGTGTCTTCATCTTTAGGAATTGCTCTTGGACAAGCAAAGGTTGCTTAGTTAACTAAATAAAAAGTCTTCTCCAATACTGTTAAATAGATAATTGAATTGAAGTGGTGATAGTCTACACCATTTCTTGGATGGATTTCTTTTAGTTTATTCTCACCCAAGGATTTTTTAAAAGCTATCCAACGCTCATGCGTCCCCTTTCTCCCACTCTTTTAAAGCGTACAAGTGCTGCATACAAGTTCCGGCCAGGATGATTGAGAAAGATTCAACCAATTTGAACCGCTCACATCACAATAGTAGTAAAAGATGTCATGTCACATAATAGCCTCCATTTATTTTTACTTGTCATATCTTACTTATTGAGAATTAAATTACATTGTTTTGATCACCATTTTAAGATGTATAAGGAGAAAGATAAGTTATACTATTTTTCGTGTAATTTTTGAACATTCAAATTTAAAATATTAAATTGATCTAATTCAATTTAACTTCAAAGATTAATTGAATTACTATCTCATAAAGCGAAACGTGACAAAGAAAAAGTGAATAGAGGGGATTCATGATAAGGAAAATCCAACTTATACCATTTCTAGTGGAAATTTACATTCCATTTGACATTCCCTTCCCCAAATCCCTGTAGCAGAAGAAGAAAAAGAACAAATAAATTAAAAGAAAATGAGAGATGGAGGAGATTGGATTAAATCAATCAAGCTAATTAATGTTTTATCTTGTGGATTACTATCTATTGATTTTTTTTTCTACTTTGGTAATTAGCATTTGTCTGATTATCTCAACTGCCAATCCAATATCCATATGTTTCAATTTCTCCTAATTTGGATAAAACATTTGGATTTATCATCTATAATTTAGAGATCACCCCATCGAAAAAATTAAATTAGTCGCCAAAACGTCAATTCACTACAGTATTATTTATCCCCTCCATCAATTGTGTTGGTCAAACCAGCAGCTCCTCCAGCGGCAATGGGGTAAAGAATGAGAGTGGATTAAGGGTAATTTGAAGTTGCATGGGGACATTAAGGGTGTGTTTGGTACGATGGAAAATATTTTCTCATGTTCCTTTGTTGAGAATAAAGAAAAAGTGACAAGACAAGATGCAAGTGTTTAGATATTTCTTTTGTTGCTTTATTAATTAGCTTTATATTTTTATTATTTAACTTCTTGCACAAGATACATGTGTTTTTATTATTTCGCTTCTTGCATAAGATACATGTATATATATACATTGGTTCACACATAATAAAGATCATCAAGAAAATTTCCCAAAGTTGGAGCTAACTTTTCTGCATGGTATCAAAGCAATAATTTTCAGATCAGATCAGATTCAACACCAACTTTCTCCTTTCTCAATCTCAAACATGGCGGAGCAAATAACTACTGCTTTAATAACTACTACTGCTAGCACCCTCACTATGGATCCAAATCATCCTAATCATCTTCATGCTTCTGATAACCTTGGTATGACACTAGTAAATACACCCTTTGATAGCAAGGGATATCTGGGTTGGAAGAGGTCAGTCCTAATTGCTCTGTCAGCAAAGAACAAATTGGGATTCATCACGGGTTCCCACCCATGCCCAGAATCGGATTCAACAGATTTTCAAGCATGGAACAGGTGTAATGACGTGGTCACATCCTGGATCTTGAATTCACTCTCTAAGGACATAGCTGACAGTGTAATTTATTCCAAAACTGTACAAGAGCTTTGGACCAGCCTTGAGCACAGGTTTGGTCAGTCCAATGGTGCTAAGATTTATCATCTATTAAAGGAGCTCAATAGCTTAAATCAAGGAACAAATAGCATAGCAGGATACTTCACTAGACTCAAAAAATTATGGGATGAACTAGATTCTCTTAATTCTAATATTCAGTGTAGTTGCGTGTGTATGTGTGAACGTAAGCTCAAACTAAAGAAATCCTTAAAGAATGAGAGGTTGATACAGTTTATCATGGGTCTTAATGATACCTATTCTTAAGCTAGAAGCAACATTCTCATGATCAACCCATTACCTAACATCAATCTTGCTTACTCTTTGATTTTGCAAGGTGAGAACCAAAGGGAATCTTATTCCAATCCTGTGAGTTCTGTAGATTCATCCAACTTCATGAAAAGAAATATTAACAATCAGAAGGCAGCGGAACAGACACAAAATTTTATACCATCAACTCCCCATAGATCTGGGAATTTTTATCCCAAATCTGCATCTCCTCAGGTTTAACAACAGAGGTTCACCAAACAGCTTTCAAATCTCAAAGAAAAAAAAAATACAACCCAAATATCTCTTCTGATTACTGTGGAAAGCAAGGACATCTAGAAGCAGATTGTTACAGACGGATAGGCTTTCCTGAGAATTTTCAGTTCACAAATGATGGGGTTCTCAAAATCAGATAAGGGGAAATAATGTTATGATAAAAGATGCAGTGCAAAAATAAGCTACTGAATCTGAGAAACCTTTCAGCAAGAAACAATATTCTCAATTTGTTCAGATGTTCAAACAGATGAAGATGGATGAAGGTTTAAATTCAGGGATTGACATCAATGTTAATTTAGTAGCTAGTATAATTTCTAAGCATCTTGGTTCATGTATTTCTGTCCTAAACTCCAGCACCTAGATCATAGATTCAGGTGCATCAGAACACATTTGTTTCAATTCATCTTCCTTTGCTTCCATAACTTGTCTTCAATTTCCTTTAACTATCAATCTTCCTAATTGTCAAACCACTTCAGTTACTCATATAGGTACAGTAGCCATATTTTCTGATTTGATTCTAGAAAATATGTTATATGTTCCTAGTTTCAAGTATAATCTTATGTCTATTCACAAGTTGTGTAAACAGTTTTCTTGCACCTTGTATTTCACTCTGACAAACTGTGTGATGCAGGGCCTTTCCATGAGGAGGCCTCAGGTTTTTGGTGAAGCACAAGAAGGTCTTTATCTACTCAAGCCTAATGCCAAAGAGTCATTCTCTAGTTTCAGCAAGACTACTTGTAAGAAGATTGTTACTAATCCTTGTAGTTCTTCAGTTTCTGTTTCTAATAAAGATAGTATTGTTTCCTCTCTTATTTGTACTAATGCAGCTTCTAATGTAAGACTTTGGCATATTAGATTGGGGCATTTGCCTTTTTCATCAATGAAAAATGTCAGTTTCCTTTCTTTTTCATCTACTTCCGAGTGTTTTTGTGATATTTGTCCTAAAGCTAGACAATTTAGACCTTATTTCCGCATTAGTCAAATTTCAACAACTTCTATATTTGACCTTATTCACATTGATACTTAGGGACCCTACAAGGTAGATACTTACCATGGATATAGATACTTCCTTACTATACTGGATGATTACAGTAAAGGGACTTGAACTTATTTGTTGAGAACCAAAAGTAATGTCTTTCTTGTATTGCAATGTTTTCTGAATATGGTTGAGAGACAATTTAAAGTTAAGGTGAAGACAATAAGGTGAGATAGTGCCCTGGAGTTGGGAAAAAGCTTGATTGCAACTAATTATTTCAACTCTCAAGGGAGTGTATATCAAACATCCTGTGTGGCTACCCCTCAACAAAATGAAGTTGTTGAGAGGAAGCACATACACTTTCTTGAAACGCCAAAGGATTTTTTATTTCAATCTCAGGTTTTCTTAATATATTGGGGAGAGTATATCCTCATTGCTATTTTTCTTATTAACAGGATGTCTTCAAGAGTCCTTCATGGAAAAACTCCCTATCATAGATTGTTTGGTAAGGCACCTAATTATAGTTCATTAAGGTGTTTTGGATGTTTGTGCTATGCTACATTTTGTCACATGAGAGAGAAAAGTTTGAACCAAGAGCACAAGCTTGTGTCTTTCTTAGTTATCCCATTAATCAAAATGGTTTTAAACTCTTAGAGTTGAATACACAGAAAATAATTATCACTAGAGATATCCAGTTCTATGAGAATATTTTTACCTTTACAAAGAATCCCATATCACCTCCACCTATCTTTTCTGTACCAGACCATGAACCTGTTTCTTTCACTGATGACACACTCCTTTTCAACAAAAATTCTATAAACCACATTTTTCTACTTTCAGATACACTATAAGCTTCAGATTCTTCATATTCACAATCAACCCCACCTTCTTCACCAGAAAATTTACCTACAACAAGTACACCACTTGTTAGGAGATTGGACAGAACTAATAAAGGTGTAAGTCCATAATTTTTGTAACAATATATTTTTTAGCCCAGTCACTGAGTCTTGTTTTGCATCTTCTGTTGGACCTAATTCTATTTCTTTTGCTGGACTCTCTTTATCAAATCAACTCATTCTTGAATCAGTGTCTACAATCAAAGAAACAACTAGTTATCACCAGGCATCTACTAATCTAGATTGGTGCAGTGCTATGGATGATGAACTAGCAGCTTTACAGTCCAACCACACTTGGGATGTAGTTCCTATTCCACCGGGAAGGAAGGCTTTACCTTGCAAATGGGTTTACAAGGTAAAGCATCATGCAGATGGATCACTTGAGAGGCTAAAAGCTAGGTTGGTCATAAGGGGGTATATCCAAAAAGAAGGGGTAGATTTTAATGAAACTTTCTCCCCCATAGTTAAAATGACTACAATCCGATGCATTTTGTCTGTGGTTGCTAAAAGGCATTGGGATATTTCTCAATTTGATGTTAACAATGCTTTCTTGCAAGGACATTTGCAAGAAGAAATGTATATGAAGTTTTCACCTGGTTTGTCTTCTCCTGATCCTAATTTGGTGTGCAAACTCAACAAGTCGCTTTATGGTTTGAGACAATCTTCTAGGCAATGGTATGCCAAACTTGCAGGTGCTCTTAATTTCAAAGATTACAGTGCTTCTCTCAACGACTATTCCCTATTTTTTTAAAAAACTGGTTCTTTGATATCTATTGTGGCTGTATACGTCGATGATATCCTCATTACAGGTAGTGACACCAAAGAGATCGAGTGCCTAAAACAGTTTCTTCATTCTGAATTCAAAATCAAAGACCTAGGACTTCTACATTACTTTCTAGGAATGGAAATTTTAAGGGAAGATCATGGAATTATCATCAGTCAAAGGAAATATACCTTTGATTTGCTTCAAGAGTTTGACATTTCTCATTTGCATCCTGTATCATCTCCGATGGATCCTTCTTGTAAACTTTATGAATCATCAGGAACACCCATGTCAGATTCTTCTGTTTACAGGCATTTGATTGGCAAGCTAAGTTATTTAACTCATACCAGGCCAGATATATATTATGCAGTATTAACATTAAGTCAATATATGCAAAATCCCTGCGATATACATTTCACAGCAGCTTTAAGGGTTCTGCGTTACTTGAAAGGACATTCTTGTCGAGGGATCTTCTTATCTGCCTCTCTATTTTTCTCCCTCAATGCATTTTGCGATGCGGATTGGGCGTCTTACCCAGATTCTCTTCGATCGATGAGTGGATTTTTCATCTTTGTGGGAGGTTCTTCCATCGCTTGCTGTCTGATCTATCAGTTTCACCGGCTTTGCCAATACCCATTCGTTGCGACAGTTAAGCAGCGATTCATATCGCTAGAAATCCCATATTCCACGAACGCATAAAACATGTAGAGCTAGATTGTCATTTCGTCTGGCAACAATTTTTTTTCGGGCTAATTTCTCTTTACTATCTCCCTTCAAAGGATCAACTTACCGACATATTCATAAAATCCCTTTCTGGACCATCGCACCACCGTCTTCTTGCCAAGATGTGACTCACTTCGATCCCCTCCATCTTGAGGGGGATGTTGAGAATAAAGAAAAAGTGTCAAGACAAGATACAAGTGTTTAGATATTTCTTTTGTTGTTTTATTAATTAGCTTTGTGTTTTTATTATTTAGCTTCTTGCACAAGATACATGTGTTTTTATTAATTAGCTTCTTGCATAAGATACATGTATATATATACATTGGTTCACGCATAATAAAGATTATCAAGAAAATTTTTCAATGTTGGTTCTAACTTTTCTACATCCTTTGACTAAAACCCTTGAAAAGTATTTTCCCTAATGAAAATAAGGTGAAATGTTCATATTGTTGGGGATTTTGCCCTGATTTTCTTACCAAAATTAAGTTATATTTTTCTTAGAAGAAAAATAAAAGTAATACCATAATTATTTTTATTTTTCTTAAAAGAAAAATGTAAAACGTTTTCATATTTGACTAACCTCTTTCTAAGAGTAAAGGTTTTGGAAATTTATAAATAGAAGACCCCCTCTTCTCATGCAATAACACAACAGCATCCACAATGTAGTCATTTAAAGAGTTTTATTTAGGAGGAGATTTTCTCTCTAATAGTTTTTATACTTTCTTTTATAGTAGGTTTTTATATGTAGGTCAATTGGCCAAACTATATAATAATCATGTTTTTAGTATATTTTTCTTTTTGTCTGAATTATCACATTTATGGTTTGCAATTTTAAGCTTCCGCATAACACCCTCTCGATTTCGAACCCAACAAGTGGTATCAGAGTCAATGGTTCAAAGATTGATGATTCGATTGGGGATAGTTTAAGGTCAAAGTTGCAACCAATTTGATGATAATAAAGATATATGTCTAAAAGCTACATGTGGAGACAATTTTCAATCATATTTTCAACAACCATGTTGTTACATTTGAAAATAAAGCTCACTTTTAACCCTTTAAAGGGCTCCAAGATTTTTAACCCAAAAGGGCTCATATATTTTTAACCCAAAAGCTTAATTTTTAAGCATGCCAAACAGTAGTGATCGAAGACTATGTAAAGAACAAAGATTAAAGATGTGAAGAAGATGAATCAAGTGAAGAAAATCAAGCCAAAAGGGGGAGATTTGTTAGGGGTTTTGTCCTGATTTTCTTACCAAAATTAACTTTTATTTTTCTTAGAAGATTACTTTTATTTTTCTTAAAAGAAAAATATAAAACTTTTCCATATTTAGCTAACCTCTTTCTAAGAGAAAAGGTTTTGAAACTTTATAAATAGAATACCCCCTCTTCTCATGCAATAACACAATAGCATCCACAATGTAGTCGTTTAAAGAATTTTGATTAGGGAAAGATTTTCTCTCTAATAGTTTTTATGCCTTCTTTTATATTAGGTTTTTATATGTAGGCCAATTGGCCAAACTGTATAATAATCATGTTTTTAGTATTTTTTTTTTGTCTGAATTATCGCATTTATGGTTTGCAATTTTAAACTTCCGCATAACGCTCTCTCGATTTCGAACCCAACACATATCACCCTCAAAATCATCGAAAAAATTTTATGATGCATGAGACTCAACCAACAAAAGTTGTGTGAGTCTCCATCTTTTGTTTGATAAGCGAAAATATGGGTCCCACGTGGACTTTGTTCCTACACTTTGCCTTTCTTTAATTTATTCATTCTTGTTGGTCGTTTTCTCTCCCACCTATTCGTCCAATAATATTTGTCCACTATCAACTTGACACATAAGTTAAGAAATAATAAAAATTTAGGATGATTTTACTATATCATTCTTTAAATATAATAAATTTAGTTCTTTAGTGATGAAATTGAATAATGAATAGTGCCTAATAACCAAAACAAAATGAACAAAAAATAATTCATTAATTTTTTAAATTAGACAAACATCGTTGGATATTTATTTTTATTAATATGGATAAGTATTATTATTCAAAGGGAGTAATAAATGTCACAAAAATGCTAAAAGATTTTTCTTTCCATAAAAAATAGAAAATGCTGATTACTCTAAAAATATTTCGTATATGTTTTTATTTATATGTGTAACCTAATCACATATAGGGTTTTGCAGATTTATAAAAATTAAAAAAAAAATTGAAATTATTTTTCACTTTATTTAAAAATCAGTATTTAACATCTAATCCAACTTGGAGGGGTATCCAAATTTGAAAAACAGGTTACGACATTTTTTTCAGTTCATTTCTACTTTTTATGTTTTATTTAAGTAAATTTATTTATTAATATTATTTTTAAATATTTTTTGTATATATATATATATATATGAAATCTATGTAAAATGTCTACTAAGAAACCATTTGGCCATGAATTATATTCATCTTATTCTGAAATATATATTTACTTTATTCTGAAATTCTTGTTTGGCCATAAAAACATCAAACACAACTTGAAAATGTATTTAAGATTTTGAGAATCTTTTTATTTGTTTTCTCTTCTTTTTTTTACTTTAAAATTTTCTTTCAATTTTTTTTTAATTTTTAATTTTCATAAAATAACCCCATTTAAATTATATTTCAAGTTCAAGTCATATTTATATATTTTATAAAATATGTTTGAATTCTAAATTATTAGCTCCAATTATTATGGTCAAACACAACTCCAATTTTAAATCCAAAATTTTCAAATAAAGTAAATATGTTTTTAATTTCATGGCCAAATGCCAACTAAATATCCATAGATTGAATTATAGAATTTTACTGCTTAATTTAGAAAAAAAATATAAAATTAAATAATTTTATACCATCGTAATTTTTTTCTCTTGCTATTTTAAGTTGGGTAGAAGAGAAATAATAAAAGTGAGTAAAAAGAGTGAAAGAGGGAGAAAATGTGGGCAAATAAAGATACTGGTAGAACCCACATTCCACTTGTCAAGTAAAGGGTGGAGACTCTCACAACTTTTAATGATTGAGTTTCGCCGATCATAAAATTTTCCCAAAATCGCCCATCTCCATCCCAAACCCACACTCCCTACCACCTTTACCCCTTACCCCTTACCCGCCGCCCCTCCCCTTCTACCCCCAAAAGAAAAAAATCTTTTTAACTTTATTTTTTAAAAAAATTCAAATTTTTACCCCCCCCCCCCCCCCCCCACCCCCGCATTTTTTTAATCCCATCCTCTGCCCCTCCCCCCCCCCAAACCAAAAAAAAAAAACTTAAAATTTTTTAAAATTTATTTTTTAAAAAGTTTCAATTTAGTTTCTTACCCCATCCCCAAAACCCTTTGAATTTTTTTTTTTTAAAATTCAAAATCTTTTCTTATCCCGCCCCTTAATATATTCCTTCTCATCTCATTATTTATTATTAAATATATATAATACTTTTAGAAAATATCTTTCAACTGCATTAAATAAAAAATAATTTATTTTTCTAGAAAATGTTTTCCATATCAAACACACCCCTAAGAGTGTTTGTTAATTAAAAAAAAAAAAATCATAGTGGCGGTGGGAAGGAATCTAGTAGCAACAATAAGAGGTAGGTAGAGTGAATTTTCCATTTTTCTTTTGAAATTGAAATGCACAAATTGAGAAAATAGAAGAATTTTGTTTCTTTTGTTACTGTACACACGTCACTCATTTATCCGTCCCTCTTCCATGTCAGCCATATCTTAAAATCACGCTCTTCATTCTTAGACATCCCCAACTTCAAGTGGCTATTTATATTATAATATTAAGAAAAAAAACATCAAATCACATATTTAAATATTAAATTATAAAAAATAACAATACTTTTATCAAATTATATTTTATAATATATGTATTTGTATGTATTTATATCTTTGTAGCAACAATTTATAAAAATACAAAATACATATCAATCATAAAGGCAATAAAAATCATATGTATTTGTATTTTTGTAGCAACAATTTACTAAAATACAAAATACAAATTATCTAATTATGAAACTCATAATTAAGGGGATAAATATGCTATTTCTGAATTTTTCCCATATTATTATATTAAAATTAATGCATAAACGATCTCAAAAAGTTAAATGTTGCGATAGAATCAATTATAATCTAACTGGAAAAGCAGAAATAAAAGTTACTTTAGGTAATAGTAAAATAAAAAAACTGCGCTAAATCTTAATTCTTCATTGTTCTCCTCAAGCAAGAGAATCTTGAAATAAAAATCTAAGCTTAACTGCTAGCTCAGAACGTGGACGGGCACTCGTCAAAATGTTATCAGTAAATCATTCCCAAGACTCAAAAATTCAAATTTGACAAGAGTTAGAAATTTAAACTTAAAACACTATATACCAAACTACTGAATAATATTCTCTCCTATTTCAAAAATAAAAAGTCTTTTCTTATTAAATTAACTTCACTGGCTTTCTTAGATTCTATGTTATTAATTTTGTAGAGCATCGACTCGTAAATTCCGTGATTATTCCCCGGGTACAAAATATGAAACATGTTCCTGGAGGATTTAAATGTCACAGCAGGTCACCTAGTTTGTTATTTTGAGCTATCATATCATATCAAACTTGGTAGTACGAATAGTTGTTATTTTGTACCTAAGAAAATTAACAAGGGAAATGTTAATATGTGAGACAGGATAGAGGAAACGGAAAAGCCAGAATCTAAAGTTTATGAACTCCGAATAATTCTCAAGAGTTACGGCCTCTGTTTCAATCTACTGGACGTATTTTAACTTGGCACAGGCAAATGTATCAGTGTCCTTTAATCTTATCGTTTTAAACATGTCACGAGAAGTTGAAATTAATGCGTGAGGTGAGCGGGATCGAGGCAGAGGCAAAGCCAGAGTTACTACTCTGGATTCGACCGAACCCATAGCCAACACTGTAGCTCCTCCGCCCTATGGATCGATGACAGGTAACAGTAGTTATGAGATGGGGAAAGAAGAAAAGCAGAAGGTGAGTAGTGTCTGAGATATGTATGTATGCATAGAGTTAAATGCAAAGCGACAAAAAACAAAGTGTGAATAGTATAGTATCTACTAAATTGGTAAGGTAGGAGGAGTAAATTAAATGTGAGGAAGATGAAGGAAGAAGAGAGTGGGATAGGGTCCCAAGAGCCAAACATCTGCAACTTGTCTCATCAGAGACACTGTGCTTTCAATGCCCAGACACGGCATTTCCGTGCCCTTTTATGATACTATTTTGAATTTAATACCCCAACTTGTGTAAGTTTTTGTGTTTCACCAAAGAGAACGACACATTTCTTTACACACAGTCACACTGTAAGAAAACAAACACAGAGAATTGGGTAGCCTGAAAGGCCGACGAGGAGTAAATGCAGTGCATGGGAGTGCGTTTTATGACGAATCTGGAACAAGAGAACGACATGTTTGTTCACTAGCAGTAAAGGTAACTACATGTAGTAACAATCTAGGGAAGTGTTTTTAACAGTAAGTTCAAACATATATTACACACATTAACTGCTGCAATGACAACTAAACACTAACCATTCACTACTGCGCCTCGTAGATACCCAATGCTGATGTGGCACTTAAATTTTGAAGGTGCCTAGATGACTATTTTGTAATTTGAAGAGTTCGATTGACAAAGTGAAGACGAGTTGAAGTGTTTAGATATGTTTACTCAAAGTTGAAGTGCTTACTTGCTAGCAAAGGCCAAGTTCGAGTGTTTGCTTCTGTATTATGCCATTTAACTTTAATACACACAGGGAACGTTTGGTAGAGTGTATTAAAAAAGATAATTCATGCATTAGCTTAGTGTAACTTCGTTTGGTACATTTTTTTTTATCATGTGCATTACTAATGCTTGCATCAGTTGTACACTCCATTCGGTATTAAGGAGTGTATTACTAATGCATGAAAATCCATGATATTAGTAATGCAATGGATTCTAATGAAAGCATCAATATGGTTAAAGTCACAATTGTTCCTCAAAATCTTTTGCACATCCTTTCTGTCACATCTATAGAGGGTATTTTTGTAAAAAAAAATATATGCTAAATCAAACACTACATAAGAAAAGTGCAAGCATTAACTAACACAAACATTATTAATGTAGGCATTAGTAATACATCATATTTTGCACTATTTTTATACACTTTACAGTACAGTGTAGAAGAACTTTTACACAATAATACTATACTATAACCTGTTGTAGGAGGTTGTGCTAATCTAAATTTACTTGTTACAGCCTTTCCAAACAAAATGATGACTTATTAACATATAGTGTTTTCTAGTATCAGAAATCGTCTTTCACATTTACTATCCTCACCAACCCTTTCCAGCTCTCTCTTTCACTGTGCACGCATATACTTAGTCTGCATGCATGCACCTCTCATTAGAGCAAGAACAAGAATGAAGGAGCTAGATGGTACTATTGCCAGTTGCCACAACAAACACTGAAACAACTGAGGCTTAAAGTAATTACGAGAAATTTATTTAACCATGATTCATCATAACGTCATTATATATATGATATATCATTGTCATACAGAACCGGTACTGTAGTTGAAAGCTTTAGCAGACAACAAAAATGATACTGGGTACTGTACATCTTTAGGATCCTGCAACACATTGTATTCTTTTATTAATTCCATTTCTTGTAGCGTTAAATACCCGAGTTAGGTACATGTTTTTGGGTGAAAGACATCATCTAATATCATACCTTATTTGAACTATAACCCGAACATATTTGGTGCAGGTCACCAAAATAGCTTATGTTTACCGTTTGTGACAAATTGTGTGAAGACCTTTCGCAATTTTTCAGCTTCCATGGTTCTAAATTTTCATAGCTTCTTAGGCAAATTAGGTAACCTAGATCTTCTGGTGCTAACCTTTCTTTGTTCCTTCGGTTTGATGTATTTCACTAGAGGCTATATGTCTCTATTAGGAGGTGTATTCCATTTGACGGTCAAAATTATGAGATTTGACAATGAATCTTGAAATGTACTTACACTTGTACAACCAACGTTTATTAGTAGTATTTGATGGCATTTTTGTCAGGGCTTAGCACTAAGTATCAAATATATAAATGCAATAAGAAATAGTATGTATATATGATGAAGCGGACACAAAGAGATAATGAAGGTTTCGGACAACCCCAGGTTTGCATTATCTGGGGTATCTTTGAATCCATGTTTCTTTACTCAGTTGGAGGGGTGAACTAAAAGTATATACTATTGAATGAGGTATGTGATGCATGTTAATTGCATACGATAGTTAAAACGGTTGGGCAAATAAGAAAAGCGACAAACAAAGAATAAGTATTATGAGGAAGCGCCCTGGAGGAGTAAGGTTTTAGGTTAAACTGAAATACCAACAAAAGAAATGCAGGTTGCAAGATTAATCCTCATAAGAAGAACAAATGTATCGTGGGACTAAAAGGGGTTCGGATTCTTCTGTCTTGTTGAAATTGTATCTCACTCTTAAGAATAATAGTATAATATTTAGAAACATGTAATTTACCTTAAAATACACTATTTTGTCATGTTTACATGGAAAATATGGACGCAAATAGAACACAACGGATATATAAAGTATGCATATAACCAACCCCAATAAGTTTTACATTCAATTAATTCATTGTTACTCTTAAATAGACTAATTTGACATCTAAAACTCATACTTGAGACGTCTCAAATGTGAGATGGAGTCAAAATTACATATCAGTAGTCCTAACTTCACACATTGTGCGTATCACCAACTTTTCTTTTGTCCCCTATCAAGAATTTTTAAATTTGAACTTTCATACTTTTTTTCAAAGAAAATGTCAATTTTATTTCAAAAGTTGGCGGCCGACAAGGAAAGAAATGGTTACCCTTTTCTCCTTTTTTTTTAATTTTTCTTTTTTGTCTAAGTGGAAACTAAGTAAAACTTAGTACTCCAATAGGGAAATGAATGTTTTATAACTTTATGGGAAAGATGCATTAGATGACATATACTGCAACCTGCACGCAAACATAAATGAGAATGCAGGACAAATTTTAAAAACAAAGACACAGTTAATATGCGGGGTCCTCCTAACTTCATTCATTTCACAATCTGCAACCTCATTTAAGATGCACCACGAAAAGTATGAGCTCTACATTACACCCAATTTATTCACTACTCTTGTATTTCCTTTTTTATTTTTTAAATAAATGACCAATCACCACACAGCTTTAGCAAAAACAAAAATGTATACATATTTTATTTTTTTTGAGCTGAAATTTCGGGAGTTTTAGGGGATTGTGATATCCAATAATAACAAGGGGGTGGGTGGTGAGGGAGCAGTAGTAGGACCCTACTACCTTGATTGCTTTATAGATTTCTATGTCCCATTTGGATGTCCTGTTGCCTTCTTCCCTGTAATGGTTGAGGGGCTGTGTTTTCAAGCCCCCTTCCTCATCTCTGCCGGAAAAAAATAACAATTAAAAAATCAATTTGAATTTAAAAGACGAACAAAATACACAAAAAAAGATTTGTTTGTCACTCTAGTTGGCACTTGTGCCAATCTTGTATCTCAATTTAGGGCACTAAGCACCCTTTTGCGAGTAAGAACCCTTCGGGGCCCTCTACTTCAATTCTTCGGATACCATAACAAAGCTGATGTACAACTTAAACAAGCACTTAAATGCATTTTTTCTTGTCTTTGGTTTGTGCTAGTTCCTCTTATAATGCATGGGAGTAAACATCGTGTCACATTAAAAAAAAAAAAAACATACCTATTGAAATCCCACGAGGAGGAGGAGGGTGATGTGAGCAGCCTCACCCCTACCTTGTATAAAGTAGAGAGGTTATTTTTTTATTCTTTTTTACCCCTCCCTAGGAGCTCACACTTCGAACTCACAACCTTCGGGTTGGAAGTGCGGAGTGTTTACTACCTGAGCCACTCCTTCTTGTTGTGAAGGTCTTGTTAGTTCTGATAGACTCTCAACTTATTTTTCTTACTGATTAGGATTTGCTCTACTTAAGTTGAGATTATTTTTGATAGACTCTCAACTTAAGTAGAGCATATCCAAATCAGTAAGAAAAATAAATACAATATTGAAGAAATCATATAGAAAATAATGGAGAAATTACAAACTCAACAACAAACATACGATAAACGAAGCAAAAGAAACAATTGGTAAAAAGTAGGATCAAAGAAAAAGGTAATGGGAGAATCTAATAATACTACTAATAAGGGAAACTCGATAACGGGGTCATGTCCTCGATAAGTTGCAGGTGTGTCATGTTTTGTCTAATCACCTCCCTCCAATACTTTTTCGGCCTACTTTTATCTCTCGTAAAACCCATCATAGTCAACCACTCACACCTCTTTACCGAGGCATCTGCACATCTTCTCTTCACATACTCGAAACATCTCACTGGCCTCCGTTATCTTGTCCACCATGTAGGCCACTCTCAACTTGCCGCAATGTCTTAGTTCCTAATCTCATCTCTCGTAGTATGCCCACACATCTATCTCAACATCCTCACTTCCACTACTTTCATCTTCTAGTCTTAGGAGTCCATGACCGGCCAACCTTTTGGCTCATATAACATAGTTGGTCTAACAACCACGTTGTGTGCACAACTATAATTCCTTTTATGTAAATTAGGAAACAATCAATACATCTCTCTACTCTACTACTATATCTAACTCAAACATCCTTTAATCATTGATGTATAAAGTGCAGTTAATATAAGGGCTAAGTCACACGAAAAACAAAAATAATGCAAATGTGCTAGAAAGATGCCTCCTTGGGCTAAAGTTGTACTCTCAAGAATATGATTAATTTCTTTCCTGGAAGCTGCCCTTTTAGTTACCTAGAGAGGTAATCCCAATGAGGGTTTCCTTCAGCTTTTAGGTGATGGTGACTAGTGAGTAACCGAGGTAGTTGGCGCCATGTAATTCCACGCTCCCATTCCTATCCCCACACCATATATATAGCAGGAATGTCTTCAACTTCCAGGTCCCTAAAGCAAAGATAGTGAAACCTCAATAAACTTACCCTACTAAATAGAGGGACAACATTTTTTTCACATTTCTCCATCTAAACCATATAAAAGACTAATCCTCATAAAACTAGATTATTGAATGAGTTTAGAACTATTAAGCACTCTTAACTTCCACAACTGCTGTAGTACTAACTACTAATTCCTATACGCATTCAGAAGAAACACAAGTGAGATACCTGTCTTGCAAACCCAAAATTGAACAGCCAAACACTAAATACTTGTGACTAACAACTCCATAGAAATATGATAAGAATAGGTAACTTCACAGAATGCAACAATTTAAACTGATTCCATTAACATTCATTTTCTGTTCAATCCAACTTTGCTGGAATGGATAAACACAATAACATATCATGTATCCTCAAACTTTGACTACCTAACTTCTGCTGCTGTCAGACCGAACACTTATCAAGGACAATAGGTCTGTATTATTTGATCAAAAACTGAACACTTGTAGATTTTCATCAACTTAAAGAATAGTCTGTCAATGACCACAGGCATGTTCAGGAAATCAATTGATAGAATGTTATAGATTTCAAATCTCATTATAAGACGTAAGGATATCTAGCTTGATATGATGAACAAGTCTCAGAATTAATCATGCCCCAAGGCTGCAGCTGCCATAATCAATCCCGTAAATGAGTGTTCATGGAAGGTTAGACCCTCTAATGATGAATAAAAAAGTTTGTTGTAAATATTTTCGTGAAGTTATTACTTAATTAGTTAATTATTATTTTTTTCCTAAATATTTGCCACTAATAATTTCTTGTGCTGAAACATTAAAAATTGTGTTATTACGTTTGTTAGAGACTGCTTTTTAAGATTTCTTATAGTGCTTGATACAGAAGCCCACAAGTTAGGATATACATTTTAGGTGAAGAGCATTTGTTGCTCCACAAACTAGAGAACTAAACATTAAAAAGCATATGCTTCAGCATATGTTAGTGAACTTGCATACAAGTATGTACCAGTTAAGTATTTGGTCGTATACGTTCAACTTCTAGTGTATTTTGAAGGTTCTATGAAAACCAATACGTTACACCTGTTCGGCACAATATATATCAAGGCAAATGAAAAGTTTATGTAAAATGGGCTTGCCCAACTGGTAAGTAAAAGAACTTACTGCTTAAGTATCTTGGGAATACCACTTGTCTCATTAAAGTAAACGATTTTACATTCACCCAACTCCCAAGTGAGAGCTAAGGGGTCATCCAACTTATTCCACCTGCATGAGCTTAGCCCATTTTAAGAACTCCATCGGTCAAGGGCTTTGGCAGATTTTCCATCTAAAAAAAGGATTTGGCAGATCCTTACATGAACATAATGTTTCATCAACCATCAATGAATGGCTGACAGAAAAAGATGACAACCTATTGGTACAACCCTAATGAGGTTTATAAAGCATGGATGCAGCTATGGAACTCCATACAAATAGAATACTGCCTTTAATATCATTTGAAGTGGGTCAGTACATAAAGTAGCAACCTTATACAACAAGTGCAATAGCAGTGATAAAGCTCAAATCTCAAATATCCTGAAATTAGCCATAACTGGAGTTTCTGAAAATGAGGAACACCAGGTAAAAGGATGAGGAACATAGAGCAGAAGACACAGATCAAATTGTAGCTTAGATTCAAAAGAAGAAGAACACGAATCAATCAAGCTACTATGCTTCAACCACAACCTAGATGGAGTAGTCAATATGAATCCTCCATATAGCTCTATCAGGAACCAGTTTCAACTTTCAACCCAATATC
The DNA here is from genome assembly GCF_002878395.1 of Capsicum annuum. Lineage (NCBI taxonomy): Eukaryota > Viridiplantae > Streptophyta > Magnoliopsida > Solanales > Solanaceae > Capsicum > Capsicum annuum. Next base: position 226,743,435 of record NC_061113.1, read on the forward strand.
ATAAGTAACACGTTGGCAAAGGAAGTTCTACCTCCCCATATGTGCATCTGCATGTCAAAAACCAACCTTAAATCTGAAGAAGCATTTCAATTTCTCCTCCCTTGTATCCAAACCAATACATAGAAGCAAAGGTCGGTGCTTTTGATATTAACAGAAGTCTTCACAATTAACTGGCAAATAAGGTGACATCCAATACACTGGAAGCAGGATTGACCTTTGATCACTGACACCTTCTTTAGCATCCACTTATAATTCCTGAAATTCGTGCATATGCTGCTAACATGTCAGAAATACTACTTATCACAATAACCTTTTAGTACATTATTTGTTCCAAACAACTATACTGGATAATAAAGACGATTAGATTATTCTTTCACATTGAATTTACAAGTGTGGACCAGTTACTCGGGCATTAAGAGTGCTTTTAGCTAAGTTAAATTGAAATTACATTAGGATTCTATGAATTAATACCGTTATCTGTATGAACCATATTGACGTAGATGCTAGGCATCTTTTATAAACTAGCTTAAATATTTTTGATAAGATAAGAGACGTTATAAACTAGCTTAAATATAATACATCAATAACACACAGTCCAATGATTGAACCTTCTTTTATCATTTGTTTATCAAAAATTTTGTTCAAAGTCAGAAACGACAAAGGTAAAAAGGCAGTGAGGCAAATTGGGCAGAGTTGAACTTAGAATGAAATTTTTCTTACCAAATTTAGGTCAGCCGTGAAGGGAATCTTAAAACAGCTGACAACGATACACAGAGAACCAGTGAGTATACAATTCAAACTTGATCTGCATTCTTGTACTGAGGATCTTAAGTTTAAGTCTAACAGAAACCAATGCCAATCCTTCTGCATGTAGGATAGCTTCAGATTTCATAACCCTGCACCCTGAAGTGATTGATCCCTGATTTCTGAAACATTGAGATCAAGAACCTCCGTGCCGAATCTCAAGCTGTGTGAACCCAAGCACCTTCCAGTAAAGAAGCTTAATTCGTTCGAGATCCACTGAAGTAATGTCATCTCATGGAGGAAATCAATGCCACCAAAGACTTAACTGACAAAGAAAAAGATATTACATTTGGAGAGTTCTCTGAATGACCATCTGACAGGACAGACACCACGTAATATTTGCATTGTCAGAAGGCAGACTTTGAAATAGAAACTGTGATATAAAGGCCTGTTTATACATTTCATTTTGGAATGCAGAAATTCTGTGTAAATTGTGGCTCTTTCTTTTAGCAACTATTGTTTGTATGTGTTGTCACAACATGTAAATGAATAACAACCAGAAGAGAGCTGACCACCTAAAGCATTAGCAGAGTGTCTCTGTGTCAGTCTTTCACCTTTTCTGTTAACCCATCAGAGCCAAAATTAGAGTCACCTTTTATATTTACCAATATCTAATACAACAACAACAACAAACCCAGTGTATTCCCACCTAGTGGGGTCTGGGGGGGTAAGATGTACGCAGTCCATACCTCTACCTCTGATGAAGTAGAAAGGCTGTTTCCGATAGACCCCCGGCTCAAGGCACGAGATACCACACAAACACATAGTGCAGCACAGAAGCAGATTACATAACATAAATACGGCACCCATAAGTAATATAAAGCAGAGGAAAGCAGGGGAAAGCACACAGATTCGTAATACAACATGGAACACGGAACATGGAATCATGACAAGAATAAAACCCCCACCAAGTAATTCCCTACACTAGCGACCCGAACTGGCCCCAATCCTCTGCCGTAATTCGCATCCTCCAGACCTTCCTATCTAGGGTCATGTCCTCGGTGAGCTATAACTGTTCCATGTCCCGCCTAACCACCTCACCCCAGTACTTCTTCGGCCTACCCCTACCCCGCCTAAAACCATCCAACGCTAGCCTCTCACACCTACGGACCGAGGCATCCATGCCCCTCCTCTTCACGTGTCCGAACCATCTCAATCGTGCTTCCCGCATCTTGCACTCCACTGAAGTCACACCAACCTTCTCCCGGATAGTCTCATTCCGAACTCTATCCCCTCTAGTCAGTCCACACATCCAACGCAACATCCGCATTTCTGCCACCTTCATTTTTTGGATGTGGGAGTTCTTAACTGGCCAACACTCCGCTCATACAACAAGGCCGGACGGACTACCACCCTGTAGAATTTGCCTTTAAGCTTGGGCGGCACCTTCTTATCACACAGCACCCCCGACGCGAGTTTCCACTTCATCCATCCCGCCCCAATACGGTGCGAGACATCCTCGTCAATCTCACCGTTACTCTGAATCACGGACCCAAGATACTTGAACTTGTCCCTCTTACATACCTCCTGAGCTTCCAGCTTCACTACTACCTCATTCTCCCGCCTCACGTCATTAAACTTGCATTCCACATACTCTGTCTTGCTTCTGCTCACCCTGAACCCTTTAGACTCAAGAGTTCGCCTCCACACCTCTAATTTGTCATTCACACCCCCTCGAGTCTCATCTATCAGAACTACATCGTCTGCAAAAAGCATACACCACGGCACCTCCCCTTGAATACGCCGCGTCATTTACCAATATCTAATATTGCTCGAAAGATAAACTCTCCCACATTGGGATGCAGCTTGTTTTAAAGTAGAACTATATGTTCTTTAACTTTAAGCTAATCACACAGTCAAAAGTTTGTGCCCCAGGAAAGCTAAAAAATTTAATCTGAAATTCATCTTGGATAGATGAAGAATGTGTTCGACGATAAAACGAATATAGCAAAACCTAGAAGGATTTGATTCCAAACAAATTGTTCCAGAATCTCATGAGAAATAACCACAATAACGTAAAACTCAATCAGCACATGGAATAGGAAAGTTATACAAAAGGATTAGGAAGTATATTTTGAAAGGGTCAATAGAGATCAAACCTGTGAGCAGTTCTAAGCAAATCCCACATGAACTTTTTTTCTTTTACCATTACAACTACAACCACTTCATCATCAGGCTTCGGTTTTGTATCTCAAGTTCCTAATCCCAGAACCCCTTCCTTTCTTCTTGAAGGCTGTAAGTATATCCCATCAGACCAGATGGATTCTTCTATTCTCACTGCTACTTGCCTAAGCAAATTCCTTCTCCATGTCTTGTGCATCTAGTGCCTTCACTACACTTGTGGGGATAAGAAAGGGCATCATATATGTAGCCAAGACATCAAGAACACTTTCCTAAGGAATATTCTTTTCTCCGTAGAAAAGTATTGACTCTTCCCCTTTGCTAGTTTTTTCGCACATTTCTCCAGCACACCATTCCATATCCTTTTTTATTTGCTATTTAATCCAATGGCACTCCCAGATAATCCTATTTTCATCCAAGAACTACTATCAATTTCGAATATCATTTACCTCATTATGGTACCAGTTTCAAAAAAAAATCTCATCTACCTCATTAACTTAATATATGTAACTCTTATTCCAGTTAATCTGTAATACAAATGTTGCTTCAAATAGAATGAAGATCACCCTCAGCACTCCAATCGTTCTCCATTAGCATCACAAAACACAAGTGTATCATCAGCATATTGTTAATGTGTAATTTCCAGATTATAGGCTGTCCTAGAGTTGATTCCTGAAAACCCTGATCTAGTTGTTTACATGTGCAGTTTTTAACATGTCATTTAAATATGAAAGGCGGAGTAGGGTCACCCAGTCTCAGACCTTTCAAGAGGTGAAGAAACAACTAGGCGAGCCATTTATCAAAACTGAGAACTTTATTTTGCTAATACAAAATTTAATCTAACTAACCCCTCTTCCTCAAAAGCTTATATTCACTAATATTCCAGGCAGAAAATCCATATGATCACACGCCTTTTCTATATCCAACTTACATAAAGTTCCTAGCTTTTTGCTATTTATTCAAGCACCTACCCACTCATTTGAAATTGGTGTAATATCTATTATATGACTGTCTTTGATAAAAGTCATTTGCGAGCATCCACAAGTTTTCACCCACTTTTTTGAGTCTCTCAGTCAACAGCTTTGAGATAATTCTATAAACACCCTTGGCTCCCACCTTCTTAGGAATCAATGCTACAGGTGGCTTTAAAACTTTTTTCAAAGACTCCATGTTCATGAAAATTCTACACAACAACCACGCCTTCAAAGCTCACCACCCTCAGCAATGGATAAGGAAGGCCGTAGAGTATTGTCAGGGCCAGGTGCTTTATCCTCTGCAAACTCCTTGACTTTCTTCCATATTTATTTTGTTTCAAAAAGGCTCAGTAGAATTTGATTGATCACAGACACACCCTAAGTTTACAATGTGGTCTCCAGTCCTCAGATCATTCTAATTTCTACATACAAATTTTGATAGTATGTGACTATCTCCTCAACCTTTGCTAGTTGACCAAGAAAGTTCAGTCTCCTCATAACCAAATTATCTTTAATTGATTTACTCCATTCTTTAAGTTTCCCTTCAATGCTTCAATTTGAATACTAGATATTAGATTTACCAAGACAAACAAAAGACACCCACCAGTTTTTAATTCTGCTTTTAAAGTCTTCTGTCTGCAGCCACCAATTCCCAAATTTGAAATAGGAGTTGACCGGTTCCTATTTCCCACATTAAAGCATCAAAGATGTATGATCTGAAGATTTATGAAGGATCGATTGATTAATAATTCTGAGGCAAGTCACCAATCCCATATCCTCAACAAACTCTGAACTTAACAGTGTTTAAATCCCCACACACCAAGGAGCAATGAATAATCTCCTAGCAGCACCAATTTCTCACCAGACTTCGTCTCTCTCTTCCCTATCATTTGGAGCATATACAGTAGATAACGCCAGGTAAATTCTTGGGTCTTACGTGTAGAATGAGCCTAAACTGCCAATCTCCATGTAGCACTTCCGAGCATTTAACTTGGCTTTTCAGTTGGACAATAATGGTCATTGAAGAGCACTTCGCTATTTATAATGAAATGATTTGAACAGATGAGGGATTTGGGGAAATTGATGTGGTTGCAAGAGGAATGCCTTTGTAGCAATTTTTTGGTTTAGGTAAATGCAAGATATAGATTTAGTAAGTCGAAGATGGTGGAGATCTTATTTGTGAAATCAAATTCAGCAATTTTAGAACAGCTTTGATAATTTTTTGAGTAAACCATAAGGGAGGTTAACGGAAGAAGCCAAACGTGTGGAGAGGTTATCCATTATATAGAAGTAATTAAGCAGCTGTAATTGCTTCAGAAAATGTAGTTTTGTACATTGGAGTTTTTGTACAATCTTCAAACAGAAGTAAAGCAAAGAACCGTAGGCAACTAGAACAGAATTATCTTTCACAGGAATTCTCCAAATAAATGCATCTAATGGTCTATGAAGCAGTATTTTCTAGAGGAAAGGGGAACTATTGCTTTTAAAAAAAAATGCTCCTAGACACTACTGCAATCAGCTATCAACCTGCAGGATCCAAATATTTAAAACCGGAGTTTGGTTAAACATGACAAGATAAGATTTGATGCACTGGTTTTTTTTTTTAATTGGTGATTTCATGCATTACTATCAAGGTCAAGTCCTTTCGTCATCATGGATTTAAGAATGATTCACAAGATGAGGAGATCCAATGTAAAATGTATACCTCATTACTGCACTTAGATGTTGATTTTGTGGACTCTCACAGCTTTCTGCAATCCATCAATTACATACTTGCATGTCAGCTGATTTGGCGCAAAACCCACTTTCCTCATCTTATCTTGAAATTTCATCAGTTTTGCAATATCACCTTCAGCACTTATAAGCCTGATAATTGCGTTGTAACAAACTGTGTCAAATATTTTAAATTCTTGAGCAAAGAAGCTTAACAGCGATTGTGCCTCGCGGAAATTGTTTTCCACACAGTGCCCATTTATTAAAGCTCTACAAACTTCAATATCAGGTGGCATATGACAATCTGTCATTTCTCTCATCAAGGAGTTAGCCTCCATACTTCGGCCTGATTTACACAAACATTTAATTATAGCTCTATATGTACCTAAATCGAGCTTCAAATCTTTTGACACCATCTCTGCTTTCAGGCATAACGCCTCATCAGGGAAATTGCATCTGCAGAAAGATTCAATCAACTCCCCATAGACTATATTGCCAGGCTCATATCTGTCGCCAGATACTCGATCAATTAGAGCTTTCGCTGCAAATGGTCGATTCTCCATACAAAGAGCAGCAATTAGATAATCATATATATCACGAGATACTACAAATCCAAATCTTTGAAGTTCTGTGACTAAATTCACAGCTGAAACCAAATTATCTTGTTTTTGATATCCTTGTACAAGAACTGAACAAGTGAACTTATCAGGGTACATACCTTCTCCAATCATGTCATGCAACAGAAAACGTGCCTCTTGCATCATCCCCTCTTTGCAGTAACCAGAAATAAGAGTGTTATACAAAATAATATCTGGTTTTAACCCTCTGTCAACCATCCTTATAAACAACTGATGAGCATCCCTCACATTTCCCTTTCTGCTAAAGCCATTTATCAAAGACGTATACGTGAACAAATCCGGTGATACGCATCTAACGTACATAATTTGATACAAGTGAACTGCATCTTTCATTCTTCCTTTCCTACAATAGCTACTAACTAATGTATTATATGTAACTATATCAGGTTGAAACCCTTCTTCCTCCATTTTCTCCAAGAAGTCATTAACCTTGCTCACATCTTCATCCTTGCACAAAACATGAGTTAATATATTGAACGTACATGAATTCGGGTGCACCCCAATTCTTTCCATTTCAGTATAAACTTCCCAACATTTTTTGCTATAATTCAACTTCGAAAGACCAGTTAAAAGACAGTTCATAGTAATAACACTCGGGCAAATCCCACGCTTCACCATCTTTCTAAAAGCTCTATACCCATCCTTCACCATATTCTCTTTAAGAAAAGCCTTAATTAACATGTCAAACACAACAGGATCCCAATTACATAAACCGCTCAACGAAACCAAACTTTCAAACACATCCAAAGTACTCTCCACTCCATCTCTTTGCAAATCAACCAATTCAGACAAAAGTTTCATTGCTTGTGAAAAGTTCTTTGTCCAAGTCAATATATGAATAACAAGACAATAATTTTGAGTGTTTGGCTTCACACCCAAATCATTCTTGGCCCATTTGAAGAAACTAAGAGCACTATATGAATCAGACTGGCATCTCAACAACACCCTAGAGATTTCATTATTACTAAGATAACTAACAAGCCCATTTTCTTGAACAGTTTTTCTCAGGAGGGCAAAATGGTCATTTTCTCTGTTCTTTAGAGCTGAACAGATTAGACTAACTGTGTTTTGGGGGTTTTGGGTTTTAGGTAGGAAGCTGTGAAGAGGGTTTGAAATGGGTTTAGCAGACTCATTATAATCTGTTAGAATTTGGACACAATTTGATGATAATGATGAAAAATTCAATCTTGAATGCAGATTCTTGGAATTAATGACTAATTGTCCATTTGAACATGTTGATATAATTAATTTGTTCATTAGATTCATGGGAAAATTCAATAGAATGGAGCTATTAATACAGTTGAATATAGATAGAGAGACGATTACCGAAGGGAGTGAAATTTAAAGATTCTGGTAACTGCGTTGTCCGGATTTAGTCGTCCCGAACACCATGATTATTAAAATAAAAATAAAAAAGGAAAATATTATGGTTGTACATTACTCAAAATTCAACTTGGCAGAGCAGAATATTGGGAAGCTCTGCTGGGTTGTCGTCTCTACTTGGGGGATAGCAGTTCTGTTTGGAATTCACAAATTCCATTCTCACTCCATTCCTTTTTATATGTATTTTTTGCAAGCCTATTTAATAGTAATTTTTAAAAGTTAAATTATATTAAACTAGCTTATTTTTTAAAAATTAAATTAAATATTTAAAAATTATATAAATTACTTATATTTTTCTAATTTGATTAAGAAATGTATTTTAAAATATTGACCAAATTTTATATTATTTAATTTTTTTATATTTTATTTTTAAAAAATAAGGAGCATTGACAATCGAATGGAGAGACCCATTTAGTAGATTTTGAGGTTTTATTTTAAGACTTTTACCAAGATATATTAAAATAATTAAAGTAGGCACCTTAATCTATATCTATAATATAATTATAATAATATATTAAAAGTGTGAATATCTTTAAAAATAAGTGATTTTAATTTTTTTGCCCTTCATTAAAAGATTTTCTTTAAAAAAAATATTTTTTTATAATTTTTTATTATATTAACTAGACATCCTAAAATATATGAGACTCCTAAAATATATGGTAGGAGAATTAATTAGTATTTTTCTTTATACTTCACTTCCTAAAATATATGATAGGAGAATTAATTAATATTTTCTTTTCTACTGTTCAATTAGAAAAATATTCCTAAAATAGGACGGAAATACTTTTATAAATGTTGAGATGTACGTTAAACTAGAGAATAAACCGGTTTGCCTATTGAGAGAATATGATTGATATTCATCTAACTTGATTCTATTTCATGTCTAGATTGATGGATGTTTAATTTTCTAACCCTCAACTTTTTCACTGTTTTTGTCAGCATAATAGAATTCAACATGTGTGTATATATATATATTCTTTGTTTTCATTCAAAATCATTCTTCATTATCAAAATTTTTGCTCAGACAAAAATTAGTTGAATCAAAATCGAAATTTTGTGATCACTATTATGTTATTTTTTTTTATAGTTTACAGGTCGTAGATAAATGTTGGTTGGCTACGAAGAATTTCTTGTGTAAAGATTAGGTTTAATTGTATTGTTTTGATATCCTTATTATCTTATTGTTTTATTTTAATTTATAGATGCTAGATGAATGTGAGTCGACTTTGAAATTTTTTTTTAGGTAAAGGTTAGGTTTATTTGTATTATCTTAATATCTCTATTAGTTTATTATTTTATTGTAGTTTACAGTTCATAGATGAATCTCGATCGGCTTTGAGAAAGTTTTGTGTGTAAAATTTAAGTTTAATTATATTGTTTTGATATCAATTTTATCGTATTATTTTGTTGCAGTATACAGGTGATAGATAAATATTGGTCGGCTTTGATAATTTTTTTTATGTAAAGGTTAGGTTTAGTTGTACTATTTTGATATCTCTATTATCATATTATTTTGTTATTATTTACAGGTGGTAGATGAGCGTCGGATGACTTTGGAAAAATTTTTGTGTGTAAAGATTATTTAATTGTAGTATTTTGATGTCTCTATCATTGTATTGTTTTGTTGCAATTTACAGATGGTAGATGAATGTCGATCAACTTTTAAAAATATTTTTGATAAAGGTTATGTTTGATAAATAAATTCTCCATCTTTACATACTCAAAAGATATTAAATTTAATTATTATATCCATCTTTATTATTTAAACAAATATCTTATTTACTGTAATGTTTGAACTCATTAAAGTGAGGTACACGCGCAAGGTGCGTACACCTAAACTAGTATTTATTATAACTATAATACTATTTCAGAAGGGAAGCATTGAAGTAACTGAAAAAGTTGTTGTCATGTTGATACAAGCATGAAAAGCATAAAAGAGTACAAGATATTGTCAAAGGTTCAAGCTTCAGAATTGGCAAGTGTTTGAAGCCTTTTTAAAGCCTTGGCAAGTTGAAGGAGGAAAAGGGAACCATTACACTCAAGAGGCGCCTTACTTGAAAGACAAGATGGACCTTGCACACTATAATTGGACACTCAAGAGGCGCCCATTGTTAGGTCTATTATGGTCCTTTAAGACTTTTGTTTTACACTCCAAAGGAGCACCCTTCATTAACAATATTTTAGTCTTTGTTTTGTAATAGTATAAATAGGCACCTTAGCTCTTATTTTCCTAAGTTTTGACATAATGAATTGTGTGAAATTTTCAAATTGTAATATTAGTGTTAGCTTGTAGTATTCTCCTTTTCCTTAAGAGAGAGAAATCGAATTAGGGTTAGCACAATTAATGGATTTCACTTGTGTTGACAAATTGGCAAGAAAGGTGAGTTTTGAGGAGTGTGAATTCCCTTGGTCCAACTAAGAGGAAGGTTTGAGCTTCTATTGGTGAGGTGTGATTGATGGTTTGATACACCATCTTTTGTTAATCACTTGGTAGAAGTAAGGGTCTTCCTATCTACCTTTACGTTTATGCAATCTTCTTCTTCATCCCCTTTCTTTTGTGTTGTTTTTGCTTGTTGATTTTTGCATCTTGTGTGTCCATTTCATGAATTTCTAGTCTTCCCTTGTATCATTTGGTATCAAATTCATGTATTAGAGTTGTTCCCACAACTCTAAGTCTTGGATCTAAGAACATCTCAACAAAAAAAAGTGTAGAAAATCGAAAATCTCACAAAAAAATTGTAAACTTGTTTTTGTGTTTGGGCAGATTTTTAAATCTTAGATCTACATGTTTTTGTGTTTTTTTGTTGGTTTCAAGTACTAGATTCTTGTTCCCTAGCACCTAGAGAGTCTAGATCTACATTTGGAACAAGATTTGGTCAATTTTGAGCTAGATCCACCATGGTTATGGCGTTTTGAAGCTTCAAGAAGCTAGATCCGTGTGGGTTTTGTGTTGTGGACGTTGGTTGGTTGTGATTTATTGTTATTTGAGCTCACCTTGGCCTAAGGAACCTAGATCTACAAAAAAATCAGATTTGAAGTTCATTTGGTTAGGGGTCAAACTTTGGTCAACTCTTAAATATTCATCTTGCTCTTCCATGTTCATCAAGTCTTGCTAAGGAAGAATATTCAAAGAGTGTGTTTGATCCAACAAAGTAGAAGAAATAGAGTGTACTTGGTGTTTGTGAAAGAATATTCCTTGGCATATGCATTGTTATTCAAAGAAAGAAGAGACAAAAGAATAATCAAAGTACAAAATCAAGTACATTCTAAGTACAAAGGGGGGGACCATTGTTTTTTAATTCATTTGAAGCTCCAAAAAAGCTTTCAAACCTTCATTTTTCCCTCCCAAATGAGATTCTTCTTCACCAAAGGGGTTCTAGGCCGAGACTTGAGAATTAGGGTTGAAAAATTTGAAAACTCAATGTCCAATCACAAGCTGCCACGTCATCACTAGCTAATCGGCCAAATTGAGTTCTTAGTTAGATTTCCTAGTTTCTAATTTTTTATTCTAGTTTCTTTTAAGTTGATTCTATCACTAATTACTAAATAGTAATTACCTACTAGGTTGATAATTAGTCTAGAGTTCTTTGTTCCGCGTCTACGTTCCTTTTGTGCTTTTATCATTTTTAAGTCATAGTAACTTGTTGGTTCAAGTCCGTATATCATTTTTTTTTAGTCTTATCAAACAAAAATCAATTCCTTACCAAGGCATATTCACCACTCAATTCACTTGCCAAGTATTACCAAGCTTTCAACACTTGTGAAACCAAACATGAGGTAAGAAATGAGAGTGAGGATGGTGAGGCTCTTTTTGAACTAACTTGTTTGTTTGTTTTGTAGGTTTATTTCTTTCTTTTAGGTACCATGGCTTCCTATAGTTTTGATGTCACGTTTGATCGCCTTAAAGACAATTGGGATAGCTTCATTGAAGATATGCGCCAAATACTTAGTGCACTAAATCCCAATTTTGAAAAGGTGAGTCCAAAGGGAAACCTTGACATATTCCCTTGTAATGTGGAGAATGAAGGCTGCCATAATGCAAAACCAAGTGAAGAACACACTTTCCATGATCTACAAGGTAACAAAGCTATCTTCTACACTTCTAAACACTTGAATTGTTGTGATGTGGCTAGTAGTAGCCAAAGTGGTGTAGTTTCGGATTTGCTTAATGAAGAAGTGTGTGAATCTTTATTTTGTGATACTCTTAGTGTTGTTAGGTTGCATAAGGACCAAACTCTTGTTGTGAGTACGCAAGCACTAGTTGATCCTTTATATGACAAAATCAATTCTTTTCGTAAGAATGATTTGTGTCCATCTAGTGCTAGCACTTATGACTTGAATGAGGTTCCCTTACCAAGTGACAAGAGTATTCACACACTAGTTGACCCTTTTGAAAGCTAAGGTGAGTTTACCTTGGTATGTGAGTTGCCAACAACTAGTGAGAATGTGAATGATGATCAACCTACTCCCGAATGTAGTCCATTACTTGAGCATATGTGTGGTGTGCTTAATAAGTCTCAAGTTAGTAATGATGTTGATAGATTTGATCATGGGATTAGAGATGATTCTTTGAGCATGTTGTATTATGAAAGTCATATTGATAGATTTGCTCAAAGAAACCAAGAAAAGGCACAATCGGATGAAGGTGACCTTGAATTGCTTGAATATATAGAAAACCTGAATTGTGATTGTTATTGTGAGCATGTTTTTGTGTGTGATACCTTTACTACTCATGGTGACTTATATCTATGGGGAAATTACTCTCTTGAAATAAGAAGTGGTGCATGCTTAGAGATTCCATCTATTTATTCTTTGTGTGTTTCCTATGTTGAGCATCCTAGTGGTGATGAACTTGGAACTAGTAAGTATTTGCATAAGGGCACCATAGTTGAAGTTGATTTGTGTGACACCTTTCTCTACTCTCTATTTGGCTTTGATGATATGTATGCTATTGTAGAGAGTATGTCTTTTAGATGGGCCAAGCCTATGGGGAAAAAGAGTGTTGTCTAGATCCATGTCTAAGCCCACTCTTTCCATTTGACCCCAGTGCCAAATGTGGATATGACGATGATGGCATACCCAACTTGTTGCTTGGTCTACATGACAAGCAAGGTATTATTCTTGAAAACCCGAGAGCAAATGTGTCATTGTCGCCTTGGGATAATGCTTCTAAATGAGCATCCTTGCTTGATACACTTGTGCTTGAATTGAATGAATCCAAACTTGTGGATGCTAAGTTGATTTTTACTTAAAAGAGGGAAGCCATATGTGTTTAAATGACTTGATTCCAACCTTATGTGCTAAAACTATTGAACCAATTGGTATTCTTATAGATTATAGCACCTTGGATGATGCCTTTACACTTGATGTCTTCCTATACTACCTCTTTGCTTATGATGATATCCATGCTAGTCTTGGATTTGCTTTATGTAGGGGTAGGATATTTGTTTGTTGGTCCACTTGGAGTTACAATGCTATATGGCTTTTGTGGACCTTTGTTGTTGTCGTACCTCTTGATGTTTGCCTTACCCGTGTCCTTTTTTATGCTTGTGGTAGGTGTTTCATGATCATAACGAGGGATAGTTGGTTATATTCCAAAAGTGTACCCCCTTGGCATATTCACCTAATTTGTGGTACTACTGTTAACCCTCCTATCATGAGGATTGTGTGCTTGTTTTTTTCTCTCTTTTGTTTTGCAAGGTGCAAATTTGAGGATAAATTCATTTCCAGATGGAGAGGATGATACAAGCATGAAGAGCATAAAAGAGTATAAGGTATTGTCAAAAGTTCAAGCTTCGGAATTGGCAAGTGTTTGAAGCCTTTTTAAAGCCTTGGCGAGTTGAAGGAAGAGAAGGGAACCATTACACTCAAGAGGCGCCTTACTTGAAAGACAAGATGGACCTTGCACACTATAATTGGACACTCAAGAGGTGCCCATTGTTAGGGCTATTATGGTCCTTTAAGACTTTCCTTTTTACACTCCAAATGAACATTCTTCATTAAGGGTATTTTAGTCTTTGTTTTGTAATAGTATAAATAGGCACCTTAGCTCTTATTTTCCTAAGTTTTGACATAATGAATTGATTGTAATATTAGTGTTAGCTTTTAGTATTCTCCTTCTCCATAAGAGAGAGAAACTGAATTAGGGTTGGCACAATTGATGGATTTCACTTATATTGATAAATTGGCAAGAAAGGTGGGTTTTGAGGAGTGTGAATTCCCTTGGTCCACCTAAGAGGAAGGTTTGAGATTCTATTGGTGAGGTGTGATTGATGGTTTGATACACCATCTTTTGTTAATCACTTGGTAGATGTAAGAGTCTTTCTATCTATCTTTACGTTTATGCAATCTTCTTCTTCATCCCCTTTCTTTTGTGTTGTTTTTGCTTACTGATTTTTGCATCTTGTGTGTCCATTTCGTGAATTTTTAGTCTTCTCTTGTATCACATGTGACCAAGTAGGGCCCTTCCCCGGATACTGTGCATAGCGATAGCTTTAGATTCAACAACAATAAGCCCGTTGTTTTCGATAGACCCCCAACTCAAGGCAAAGAATAGTACTATTTCATCTTCAAAATATACCAATAATCTATTTATAAAAATACAATCTTCGAAAAATTATCAATCTTGGGGCTTGTTTGGAAAGTGCATCTTGTAATTAGAATTGATTGTAAATAACCACTTTCTTCGTTTCATTTTAGTTAGGAATGGGCGTTCGATTTTTTGGTTCGAATTCTGTTATTTTATTTTGGATTTTTCAATTTTTGATTATGCAATTAGGTGCATCGAAAATCGAACCGAATTAGTACAGTTAGGTTAGGTTTATGTAAATTTTAATTCGGGTTTATATTGATTTAATAATTTTGATTTTTCGATTTTGGGCCTGTTTAATGGGCTAATTTATATTTGTGAACTGAACTATTTTTTAATGTTTTTAATACTTTATAATTATCCTGTTTAATAATTTCTAAGTGGACTAACCAATAAACATAAGAAAACTGGTGCTGACGTAATGTCAATGTCCAATGATGATGAGAATAAAGTCTTCGGTGTTGTCTTCAGGACGCCTTTGTAAGTTTATGTTATCATATGATAGATTGATAGTGTGTTTGTATAAGAATTACTTCTGTGTGTAACTCATTTCTGAATGGTGTCATATCCAAAAACGACATCACTTATGTTTCCTAAAAACTGAAAAGGAACAAGGCAAGATAACATATGAAGAAGGTTGAAACAAACATCGGATAGGAGATTTTAGGGCTGATGACTATTTGAATTTTGGATTTTTTGGCTTTGCCCAATTTGACGCTTTGGGCTTTAGTAATAAATATCAATTATCATACATATTAAATATATATTTATATAATTCTATATATAATAATTAAAAAAGAAAGTATATTAAAAATTTTGGTTTTAACTAGAGGTGGTAGCGTACCGGAGTTAATCCGGTTTCGGTCTGGTTTCGATGACGTTTTGGTCCGGTAACGCAATGGTACCGGTTGGTACCGGTATACCGGTATCCAACGATTCTGAATCTGATATCGGTGCGGAGCATAGTTTTTTTTTATAGTTCCGATTTCGATTGATCGGTTCCAGTATCGGTTGGCCGGTTTCGGTCCGGCGTCGATTGGTATAGTTTAATTTTTTTTATTTTTTTTTTGGTATTTGGCCGTTGTTGATCGTTTGATTATAGCCGTTGGAGGGGGCCAACAGCTATTTTGTGCCTCCCCTTCCCAATTACTCCACTACCCCACTACCTTTTTAAATTTCTACTACAAATACCCTTTTATATCTATTTTTTCTCACAAATTTCTCAATTTCTCATACTCTCTCTTAAATCCTAATATTCTCATACTCTCAATATTTATAGTTATTGTATTAATTGGAGTTGGAGATTTTTTTTTGAAGATATTACAAGCTTCAATTATCATCTTTCAATTTCGACATTTAGTATACGTCTGCTTTTACGCAGACGTTCGGTATATTCGTTCCAACTTTAATCTCTATATTTTTTATTTTTAGTATCTATATTTGTTTACTTACATTAATTTTTTGATTTATAATACTTATATTGTTTGTTTTAGCATTTTAATTATATTTAAATTTAATTATAGATGCTAATAAGAGTAGTGGTAAAAGACCAATCTTTGATAATATTTTTCGTAGAAATAAAAAAAATAGTGCTACTACTAGTTCATTACCGCCTAGATTTAGTGAAACTTCTTTAACACAACCTAATGGTTTCAATGTTGCTACCGGTATGAAATTAGACCATGAGACACTAAGTAGGCGTTATGATAATTTTGAGGAAGACTTACCGGAAGAAGATGATATAGAAGAACAAGAGTTAGGTGAAACCCCTACCCCTACTAGTCCGATTACGGAATTACCAAAAGACGATGATGTACTTCCCCCTTTATCGAAATTTAGTAGGGCCAAAGGTACTGAACGTCCTAAAAGGTCTTTAGTTTGGCAATTTATGAGTCACGATAAGATAAATAATAATAATATTTGCAATAAATGTCAGAGAGTTATGAAACATTTGATCGGGGAAAAATGGTGGGACAGGGTTGTTTACTATGCCTTTGAGGAAATGTAATAAAGAATTTATTCGTCTAGAAAATAAGGTTAAGGCAAAAAAAGGTGGTACACCATTGACGGAATAATAATATGGTTCAAACGCGTTTGGATAAGTTTAACTCATTTGGCCCAAGTTCTTCATTGACATATAATGAAAATGTAGATAAAGAAGAACTAGCGAAAATGGTTGCTATTATAGGTTTGTCTTTTAGTTTTCCTCCGCACCCTGATTTTATTCATTATATTCAATGAGTATATAATCCTTCTTTCAAAGGTTTTTCACGAAATACAATTAAAAATGATATTTTTAAATTTCAAGCTGAACATTGTCATTTTCTTCGTAGCTTATTTAGTAAATTTGATGGTAGAGTATCTATTACTTCGGATATGGGTCGTAGTGTTTTCAGTAATGATTATTTTACTGTCACGGTTCATTGGATTGATCACCATTAAAACGTGCAAAAAAATAATTATTGCTTATAAATATGTTGACGAGACTAAAACCGATCAATTTATATCTACTACAATAACAGATTGCTTAAAATATTTTAGACTTATTGATAAAACTATGACATGTACATTAGATAATGCTTCTAATAATTTGAAAGCCATTGATTTTTTAAGTGCTAGACTATGTCCTATGGATGATGATTATTTTCATGTTAGATGTACGGCACACATTTTAAATTTGATAGTACATGATGGTGTTGAGTTGTTTGGAAATGATTGTTTTAAGGTTCGAATTGCTTGTAGTTTTATTTTTAAAAATAAAAAAAAGGCTATAATAGATGATTTTAAATATCAATGTACAAAATGTGATCTTTCATATAGAAAAGTTCCAAGAGAAGTTTCTACTAGATGAAATTCTTTGTATCAAATGCTTGAAGTTGCTAAAGTATATCGTGAACCTATACAATTAGTTTATAATTTTATTAATTCGAATGATCATTTAAGGCTAGGTTCTGATGATTGGATTAAAGTAGAAGAATTTTGTAAATTTTTGAGAACTTTTTATCAAGCTACGATTACAGTATCTGCACAATATACTCCAACTATTTTTTTCTGTTTTATTAAATATTATTGCTATTTCTAAAGTACTTGCTAAATATAAAAAAAAAAAAAATGTCCTTACAAAGAGACAATTGAAGCTATGGTTGAAAAATTTTAAAAATAATTTTTTTCTATTCCATAAATTTATTTGACAGCTACTTTATTCAACCCATTTTACAAAGAATATGGTGTAATGATGATGGTTCAAAAAATTTACACCAATTTAGAAATTGAACCTCATGAAAAGTCATCAGTTGAAACTTGTTGTGCTAGCATAGTACCTGAAGCCAGGAGTTTATATAACATGTATCAAGTTATGGAACAAAATATTGTGTCGGCCGAACCTCCTACTTCTAGACATAGATATGATGATTTAGATGACGAGATGGGTGAAGAACTTGGTCTTCAATTTTGTAGCAGTAATGATTTTGATTCGTATATTTCTCAGGATTGGAAATGTATTAGAGATGCAAATGGACAACCACAACTTTTAGCATGGTGGAAGACCTGTATCGGACAATTTCCAAACTTTCAAGGGTCGTTTGAGATTTACTAGCAAGTCAAGCTTTTTCAGTTGCTTCGGAGCAAACTTTGATTTATGATTGGAGATCATCGATATTCGTTGGCGAAAGATAGTTTGGAGATTTTGATATTATTTAGAGATTGAATCAATGCCGAACGAAGAAATTTTAGGCTCCCAAAATTACCGCCCCAAATTGAAGATGAAATAAATTAAATATTTGAGGAGAATAGTGATGATAGAATGGAAGAAAAAAAGGAAAAAGATCAATTTCGGAAAATATAGAAATATATAATATTGTTGGAGAGCAAAGATGAGGGAGAAGTTGGGGGGGGGGGGGGGGGGGGGGGGGGGGGGGAGTAGGGATGCTAACGGTACGCGAAATATGAAAGTTTTCGAGGGGCAGCGCTGGTAGACATCAAGAGAATTGGTGGTGGAATGGAGCAGTCAAAAGGAAAATGGAAGCCGAGAAGGTTGCTTATATGGAGTTGATGGAGGCAGGGGAGTACGAGGAAAAGAGAGCAAATGAGGAGCGGTATAAGGTGGCAAAGAAGGAAGCGAAATTAGCAGTTGAAATTCTTAAATACGTAAGAAATAATTGGAGGAAGTAAATGAAGAAATTGAAAGGAGTAATTGTGATCTTGGTGAAGAAAGTGTGATTGTTGTCATGCCAAAAAGAAAAAGTTCATCAAATAGCAATTTTATTCCTGTTGCACTAAATTTATGCATATGATCACAATTATGTAAATAAAGAAGGATCGATCTTTAAAAAACTGAAAGAGAAAAGACATTAAAATCATCCTGTTTAACGAAAAAAGAACATTTCAGGGACATACTTACTTGTATCTATATGATGTGTGTTTTTAAGAGAAAAAACAAATTCTATTTTCCCGTTTCCCTTATTTTCTTCCCTTTGTTGTTTTAGAAAATAGACGTCAAATGAACTTGACACTAAATAAAAGGGTGGAAAAAAAGAGAATTTTGTTGGTTGAGAGTCAAATTTGAGGAAGTTCTTCAATAATGAGGGCATATTTGCGATCAAATCCAAACGGACGGCCAACTTATTTTATTTCCTACAGTTGAGCAAGAAGCGAATCAGAGTCATTCCAATAACGATAAGGGCATACTTAAGACCAAATTCAAACGGGGTACAAAGTTATTTCTATTTCCACAGTTGAGGGCATTTTTGGCCCTTTGCAAGATGTTACAAGCTTAAAAGCTGCCAATACAGATGAATGAATTCAGAAACTACAACACAAAGATACCACCACATGACAACAAAATGGATATCATCGTCATTATTAGAAATGGTTAAACTAACACATCTAAGTCCTAATGCCTTGTTACCTAATAACAAATTGATGCAAAATTGTCCTCGATTCATCGTGATCTTGAGTTAAGTTACTTCCTTGGAACAAGAGGGAGATTAATTAGGAAGAGAATCCTTGATAATTATACGGGAAGTTTGATTCAAAACCCATTGAGTTAAATTGGTAGTCTGCATTGTTCATTTGAGAAGTTCCTGCAGACATATTATTAGAGGAAGGAGGAAAATTCTCCACAAAGTTGTTGATTGGAATTGTAGAGAAATTAGCCACAAAGGTGTAATCTTGATGATCAGTGTTAACGTGGGACGACGATGATGAAGGGAAATTACTATACGGGGGAATATATGGCACATTGTTAGGATGATCATGGTGAGTATTGAAGTTGAAGTCATCTTTGGAGATACTGAGGTTTTTCTGAAAATCCAAGAGAATTTCAGGTGAATTTTGATGTGGTGCGGGGATAAGTTGATATTGTTCATGATTTCCTAAGTTTGGTTCTTGATTTTGAGGTATTGTTACAACCAAAGGTAGTGGTGCTGGATGCACATTACTGGCACTAGCACCACCACCACCACCTTGACTGCAAGTGTGCCTTCCACGATAAGTGACTTCGAAAATGGTGGGATCTTCATCGGATCTTTGAACTTGTTTCGTGGCCAAACAACCTTGGACATGTCGAAGCGTGCATCTGTAGTAACCTCTGCATTTAACAAACAAAATTTTGTAAGAATGAATTAAGTACCTTGCTACCCAAATGCATGTAGCAGTGTTCATGTTTAGTGTTGTTATACCTTGGATGTTTGGCACCAAGAATATCTTTCTGCCCATATTTTCTCCAACTAAAACCATCATCAAGAGTCCCTTCAAGTGGTGCTCCTGGATGAATTTGAACTTGCTTTGTCCACCGTGGAGTGGTGCTCTTTCTGTAACATTATAATTAAGTTGAAAATCAGCCCCTAATTATCTATACATACACAAATTTATTAAGATGAAAAGATTATAAACCTCTTGCGGGTAGCATGAGGATCTTTGGATTCGAGGTCACGATCAGAATCTTCACTATGAGGAGGGCTCGATCGTGGAGAATCAGACACTCCAAAAACAGGAATGGCAGGGGAAGTAGAATGTGTTAGTGGTGAATTAGAATTGTCTCCGGTAGTACTATTGTATTGGAGTATGGACAGAGCCTTGTCAAATTTGGACTGGATATTGTGAAGCAAGATTTCCCGGGTGTTTTCGAATGAAGCAGAGGAATTATAGTTAGGAGCATTGAGATGGAGCTGGAGTTGTTGAACAAGGTCCCGACCTTGTGTTAATTCATTTATGATCCTATTAAACTCAACATTAGTATTGTCAGCTCCGTAATTGTCCATTACAGAAATTAACTCGATTGGGAAGTGTGTGTTTACGTGGAATACCAGACAAAAACGGTGTAAAGAAGATTTAAAAGTTAGTTGCTGAACCATACAAGAATTGTCACTACTTGTAAGCTGCTATAGCTTGTAATTTTGAATGTAGAAAATAGGAGGAAAAGAAGAGATATATAAAGAGAATAAGGTGAAGGAAAATAATAAATTGATAGGAACAACTAAAAAGGATTGGAGAAAGTTTGACTGAAGAATAGTTTCCTTGGACCAGTCTTTGGTCAAGGAAATTGTAGTATAAGTAAGCTAGTCTAATTGCTGACCTTTTCAAATTAACTAACATTACCATCAACTGTTATTTAAGTTTTTTAGGCTGGGGGTCAAGAGGGGAAAAAGTTGGTCTTTGATAATCCAACGTTAATTGGAGCAATAAACGTGGACAAGATCGAATAATAAATGATGAGAAGTGATAATGGAAGTCAAAAATATGAAGAAAATGGTATGAACCGAAAATGAAGACCAAAGAATCTTTAGAACCTTCATGCCGCGTTTACTGTTCCTCTTGAGTGTTTCAATTCTCTCTACATTTTTACTTAACCACTATATTAAAAATAATACTCCCTCTCCCTCTGTTCCAAATAATTGTCCCAAAATAACTGTCACTTTGTAAATTCAAAACAAAACTATACCTTTATTAAAAAATTATTTCTTCTTAATAGTCCTTAATTCTCAAAAATAAAAAAATCTAATAAATAGAAATAACTTAATATTCTTTTTTGTTCACTTTTTTCTTATCATATTTCGTTTATCGATAATTAAATTATACAAATTTTGACCAACATTTCAAGATGCACTAGTTCGGTGCATGTCGTTCCCTACTTCCTAATGGCCAAAAACTCTGTGATGGGATGTTCTGAAATTTCTAGTTCAGAAATCATTTTTCATATTCGATTAGATATGCATGTGATACTCTCTTCTTTTCGATTTATATGTGACTTGATTTAGAGTATGAGTGTATAATCAATTGATCATCAGCCTATATTCAAATAGAATATAATGTTTAGTTTTTAAACATACATTTAAATTTTGCATATATAGGAATTATATAAAAATACTTTACAGAAGTGCATTTAAAGAAGACATCGATTAACTCTTCAAATAGTAACTAGTACAAGTGAAGTTAAGGAATGTCTCATAATTGTAAATGATGAATGGTCTTACATGAATGTAATTCTTCGTTATATTTTGTAGCATTAAGGTGGAAACTCGAGATCAAGTAATTGCTGCAATATAGCTTTGCTTTGTAGAGAAAATCAATGCACGTCCATAAGTGATCGATATTCATTCTTACAACACGTATTCAAATTTTCATGATTTAAATCAACCAAACACTAAAAGGATATATAATTTAATCAAGGACCCTTAAAAAAACAAAAAAGGGGAAGTAATTTCAAGCTCTCAACTTAATTAATTTCTTAGGTGGATGTTTTGATATCTACAACTTACAAATAGGACGGATATGGAGTTTAGTTACAAGTTCAGTATAATCAAATAAATTATTCAAATCAAGCTATCAATCATTTCTAGATTTCAAAATCTATAAATATACTCACAATTCTGAATCCACCTATGATCAACCTCTTATTTACAAATAATGGTGCGCAACATGCGTGGACGACGTTCTGCTTTTCTACCTAGTTATAATCTAATGTTCATCATAGAATTTAGTAACTTACATCTACGTTTTTTGTTAAACATAAACAGAAATAGTACTGCATATACAAACTCAACAGTCACACTTCCCATTTTGGTTTTGCTTTTCTTTTTTTTTCTTTTGTGGGGGGTGACCATTCAAGGTATATCCTTGACTACTGACTCTACTTTGAGCTAGATCTCCATTTTAATTTAATTTCAATGAGTAGACCGTGAAGAGTTAAAAGGAAAAACTATGTACTGTACAGGTTGTGCTCTTTTAATTTATAAGGAAAAGGGACCAACTAAACTTCTTAGATTTGATATACACACAAAATTACAAGTGGAGCGAAGCTAGAGTTTTAGTTACGATTGAGTTCAGTATAGTTCACTAGTTTAAACTAAAACTTTTTGTATTTATATTAAGAAATTTACTTCAATATATAAATTAAATAATTTCAAAACCCTAATAAGTTAGTATCATTTTAAGAATTCAAAATCCACAAACTCAGGATTGTAAATCCGCAGCCTCCCATTACAAGTAGTGGTGCTCAATAACGTGCATGGACGTTCTTCATCTCTAACCAGTCCATCATATAGTTTAGTAATATTAATTACCTGTTAATTGAATATCTGCTTTTATTGTTAACATAAACAGAACTGTACTGCATATACTTAATCTACAGTCAACACTTCCTATTTTTTTTTTTCTTTTGTATGCGTTGACTATTCAAGGTATATTATTGACTTTTGACTCCACTTTGAGCTAGATCTCAAATTTTATTTTATTTTAATAGGTAGACCGTGAAGAGTGAAAAGGAAAAAAAAAAAAAAAAAGTACAGGTTGTGCTCTTTTAAATTTTAAGAATAAAGGACCAACTAGCTATTTATAATAAGAAAATCTCCATGGGAGGTCCTCGAGACTAATTAGATGAATAAACTTACTCCAATTGTAGTATTTAATGTCTTTTTAAGCACTATAACGTTTCTCGTATGCATGTACTTAATTACACACACATTCTATTTCTAAAAAAAAACGCATTAATTTAATCTACAACAATTTCAAACATATTACTAGACTGAGATTGTGTAACGATCGTCTTTCTAGCCAGTGAAATCTTAATAGTCTTATTGATTGGCTATTTGAATTTTTATTTTGTCGATCAAAACACAACAATAGATGAATAATGAATTGTTAAAATTACAACTTCATTTTTCCATTTTTCTCTTTTCTTGGTTTGGCTCGCTGGTCCAAATTGATTTACTTAAACACTTGCGTTGAACAACTTTAAAGAAGTTGCTAAACATTGTCCAAAACTTGCGCTAGTCCAAATTTACCCTTATTTTAAAGGGTAAAAGAGTCACTTAAATTTACAATATCTTTGATCCTTGAGTAGTAAATGAACAAAAGTAGAAGTTAATTGCACATTCTTATTACTTGGGTTTTTTTATCCTTGTTTACTTAATTTCGAGTAGTCAAAAACCATTAACTTAAGAATATAATTAACGTTGAATACCATATAACTAATTAAGACTCAATAGTTAAAAGCACTTATAGTAATTGAAATGTATCTGCATGTCTACTCAATAATAGCCCATATGACAGAATTAGCTTAACGTCCTATATATATATATATATGTAGGTCATACACCAATATTATATTAAAGTATTTGAGCAAAATAGTTAGTATTACGTTAACAAAGTCAAAACATGGACGTTTGAGGACTCTTATGAGTTGTGGTCTTTTCTCTAAATTAAATGACAGAAATGGCATATAGGAGTACTATACTTTCTCCATTAGTAAACTTTTTTTAAATTACTCTTTCTCTTTTATGGGATTTTCAAATTTCAACATGCTGATTATTTCTATTTTTAAGAAAAATTTAGAAAAAAACAAATGATAATTACTGGACAAAGTAGGTTCTAGATGAAGAAAAAAGGTGTACTTCGTTTACTACTAAAATTAGTGGACAAACAGAAAGGCTTTCACTTTCTGGACAAAGTGTGTTCAGTGTTCTAGATGACATGTCCTTAATTATATGAGCCTGAGAAGACAATTAGTTACTCCGTAAATCTTTCCTTATTTATTATTGATTGGACACACATCTAAAATAATAATAAATAATAAAAATAAGTTTACTATTTCACAAATAATTTACTATGTCATCTTTTAAATGTAATAAAGTTAATGTTTGGAGAAATATATTGAATAATAAATAATATTTAATATTAAGAATAAAATGAACACAAATAAATAAATAATTCATTGCTTTTCAATCAGAACAAATATTGTTGACTACCTATATTTAATAATATGAATAAATAAAGATAGACGGAAGAAGTAATCATTAGTGGACAACTGTGACCCCTTTGACCCTTCCAGCCTCCCTCTCCTCAGTACTAACTGCTTGTGTATATATTGGGTGAAATAAGTAGAGATATTATATGAATTGACAATTTAAAGAATTATTTTATTTCATCTTTTATATGAGATAAGTATTACATCATTTTAATATAAATAATGAGAATTAATTTAAATACTTTATACTAAGGCTCTATTTGGCTATGAAAATTACTTTTTTTTTCGGAGTTGAAGTTGTGTTTGGTCATGAATATAAATTAAAGTTGTTTTTGAAATTTTGTGAGAGAAGTATGAGTGAAAAAAATGAAAATAAGTAAAACTTGTTTTCACTTTTCCAAATAATTTTTCAGGAGTTGGAGTTGAAAAATTCATAGCCAAACAGAGCGTGTTTTCGCTTTTTTCACTAAAATAAAATAATTTTTTGAAAAAAAAGATAAAAATTCTATGACCAAACGGCTACTGATATTGTATCCTTATGCGGTATAGCAAATGACCCATAGGTGCCGCTGAAAGGAGTGAGTTTAATGTGGATGAATTGGTGTACTGAGTGACTTTGAGGCTAGTACGATAGAATTGAATTCAGATGAGCTAAATTTATGGGTTCAATCCACTCAATTATTATCAGTTTAATTTTAATTTCTTTACGTGTTTTTTGTCATTTGTTAATTATCAAATAAATTTATTAATAATATTTTTATTTTTATTATTATTATTATTATAGCTATGTATAATACTATAAAAAAGGAAAAAGATTCAAATATATCATCAAACTATTAGAAATGATTTATTTATGTCATATGTTATAAGTTTGGTGTATTTATGACATCACATTTAAAAATTTGGCTCATCTATGCCACTACCGTTACTGAAAGATTTGTTAGTGCCATTATTGCATAATGGTGATTTCGTAAAATAATTTTTGTCACGTGATCTCTTATTAAAGGTCCATGTCACCAAATCCAGATCAATCAATAATACTTAAAATCAAAACTAAAAATTGGATTCATTAAAATAATACCCGACACAATTAATGGATTCGATTTTATTTTTGATGATTTCAGTTTTTATTTTAACGGTGTGGGAATTTTATTTTAATGCGTCCAATTTTTAATATTGATTTTGATTTAAAGTAATTTAGATTGATTTGAATTTAGTGACGTGGATCTGTAATAAGAGGTCACATGACAAAAATAATTTTATAAAATTAATTAAAAATAATACAAAAATAAACTTTTTCGTAATAACAATGACATAAATGAGTCAAATTTTAAAGGCGATGGTATAAATAAGTCACTTATAACGCATGACATAAATAAGTAAAAAAAAATCCTAGAGTGATCTAAACTGCCTCGTAAGTGTCCAATTGTCTTCTTATTTTTAATTTGTAGTTGCCTTTATAATTTTTGAGAGAAAATAGTCAAAAGCCCCCCAACCTTTACCCCAAATCTCAACTACACATCTATATTTTGCAGGGGTCCTATGACCCCCTGAACATTTTTAAAGTGGAATATTTACATCCCTAAAGACTTATGTGGCAAAGAGAGTGTATCTCACTCTCTTTGAGAAAGTGAGTAATTCGAAAATATTAAAAAGAATATTTTTTACATTTCTTTTTAATATAAAAATACACACACACACATATATATATATATACTAGTTTAGTTCAAACATTACACTAAATAAGATATTTGTTTAAATAATAAAGATGAATATATAATTTAATTTAATATCTTTTGAGTATGTAAATATGGAGAATTTATTTATTAAACCTAATCTTTACCAAAAATATTTTTAAAAGTCGATCTACATTCATCTATCATCTGTAAATTGCAACAAAATAATACAATGATAGAGACATCAAAATAATACAATTAAATCTAATCTTTACACACAAATTTTTTTTCAAAGTTGTATGACACTCATCTACCACCTGTAAACAATAACAAAATAATACGATAATAGAGATATCAAAATAATACAACTAAACCTAACTTTTACATAAAAATATTCCGTAAAATCGATCAACATTTATCTATCACTTGTAAACTGCAACAAAATAATACGATAAAAGTGATATAAAAACAATACAATTAAACTTAAAATTTACACACAAAAATTTCTCAAAGCCGATCGAAATTCATCTACAAAAATAAAATAATAAGATAATAAAGATATCAAACCAATTCAATTAAACCTAACTTTTACACAAGAAATTCTTCAAAGCCAACCGACATGCATCTACGACCAGTAAACTATAAAAAAATATAATAGTGATCACAGAGCTTCGATTTTGATCCAACTAATTCTTGTCTGGGTGAAAATTTTGACCCTAAAGAATGATTTTGAATGAAAACAAAGAAGACATGCATATACGCACATGTTGAATTCTATTATACTGACAAAAACAGTGCAGAAGTTGAGGGTTAGAAAATCAAGCATCCACCAATCTAGACATGCAATCGAATCAAGTTAGATGAACATCAATCATATTCTCCCAATAGGAAAACCGATTTGTTCTCTAGTTTAACGTACATCTCAATATTGAAGTAGAAAGGAAAATATTAATTAATTCTCCTACCATATATTTTAGGAAGTATAGTAAAAAGAAAAATATTAATCAATTCTCTTACCATATATTTTAGGAGTCCTGTATATTTTAGGAAATCTAATTAATATAATAAAAAATAATTAAATAATAAAATTAAAAAATAGTGAAAAGACAATTTTTTTTAAAGAAAAGTCTTTTAATGAAGAGCAAAAAGTTCAAATCACTTTTCTAAGTGTCTTCACACTTTTAATATATTATAAATTATGAATATAGATATAGATTATAGATATAGATATAAATATAGATTATAGATATAGATATAGATATAGATATCTATATAAATTATAAATTATAGATATAGATATAGATATAGATATAGATTATAGATTATAGATAAATTATAGATATAGATTATAGATTATAGATAGATTATAGGTGATATTTCTAAGGCCGTTCACACTTTTAATATATTATAGATATATAATTTTTATTTTATTTTATTTTCTTTCTTTTTCATCACCATCCTCCAAATACTCTCTCTCATAAAAAGCTTCAAAAACTCTTCAATGGCTATCACGTCCAATCTTTTTATCTTCCTCATCTCTATTTATGTCGGAATCTAAATCATATTTTCAATACTTCTACCAATTTCATCTTCTCACCATTAATTTCTCAATTATCATTTTTGTCTTTACCAATTTCATTTTTGTTTCAAATTTCAAAATGAAAATCAACATTCAACACAACAATTAATACTTGCAACAATTATCACCAAAAGAAATAAAACAAAAGATAATATGACGACTGGCGAGCTCATCGACGATAGGAAGATCTCAGTCAATTTTTCGGCGAGTTCACAAACGAATTCCGGTTAGTTCATTTTCAGGAAAAAGAAATGAAGAAAGGATATCCATTCGTCGAAGCCAAAAAGAAAACAAACATTTTTTTCATTAAAAAAAATGGTTGGAGCAGTTCATCAAAAATGGTTGGAGTAGTTCACAAAAAATGATGTTTGTGTATTTTCAACCGGCAAGTTCACCAATGAATTTGGTGTTTGTGCGTGTTTCTTGGTTTTTAAGGTGGGGAGGTTGGAGCAGACAAGAAAACGAACACTTTTTACACTTTTTGGTTTCATTTTTTTCTTGAATATGTTAGCTTATTTCTTTCTCTTTTTGTACAGTACATCAAAAATTTTATTTTTATCGAAAAACTGAAAGCAACGACAAGAATTACGGAGGAGAGAAAAAGAAAGAAAATATATATATACGGAGTCAGAGGGAAATATATATATATATATATATATATATATATATATATATATATATATATTAAAGAATAAAGAGAAAAGTAAAATAATTAATTTTTTAGAGTTAAAAAAAAATAACGTGGCAATGACGTGGCAGCGAATGCAGCTCACTGCCTGAAACAATGTCTGGGCATGAACTTTTAGGACTGTAAATATTCCACTTTAAAAATGTTCAAGGGAGTCATAGGACCCCCGCAAAATACAAGTGCGTAGTTGAGATTTGGGGTAAAGTTTGGGGGGGCTTTTGGCCATTTCAAAGCTATCTTGGTAACTCAATTGCATAGCTATAATTTGAGTACGGTTAGGAAATTCATGATTTATAAGATCGTGGTAGAGTGAGAGATACTCTTTCATTTTTAATCAGATTTTAGGTTTGGATCCTGCTGTGTGCGAAGTCCTCTTTATTAGAAAACAGTTTAATCAAGTCTCAATATAATTACTGAATATCAAATTACAAAAAAAAATAAATGAAAAAAGAAATTTACGCATAGGCCTTGGAGTAGCAATATTATACCGCTGTGGTGCACTTCAATATTTCATGAAAACAGAAATTTCTAGAACCACTAATATATACTCTTTTTTTAATTAATTGACAAGAAATCCGCAATCACTATTCTTCAGGTGCATGTGCACAAGGTAAACCTCTCTTCAATTTAATATCTCCGATATCATATTGGAGATAGTCTCACTAGGTAAGCGCAGTGACGAACTCAATTGAGAAAGCATGTAAGGGTTTCGAACATGAGATCTCTAATTTAGGAGATCAACTGCTCAACCAACTCGACTATCCTTGCGAGTACTAATTAAGATATACTATTATATTTTAAAATTTTAAGCTCGGGGATGATAAATAAAATTCATCAAGAGCTATTTTTGATAACAAGTATTTGATAGATATGACTTTTTCTAACTCATACTAGTTGGATATTACACCCTTTCGTATTCTTTTAAAAAACATAGAGCACTTGAAATGGCTATAACTTTGCATTATGTTATTCTTTACTTAAGAAGATCAAATGTATTCACCATCAACGGACCCACACGTCCTTCATAGAATTCAAAAAATGGAAAAGTGGAAAAAATTGTTCGAGTAGATATATGATGATAAAATATAGGGTTAGTTCAAAGAATGTTTAAACCAAATGAAATGAGAGGGATGTATAATATATGGTTGGTTGTAGACGATAAATTAAATTAAATCAAATTAAATTCACAAGTAATATTGAGTATGACCCGCTATATTGATTACGCGTCCTTAGAATTTGATGCTGCATTTTGAATTCTAATATCTAGCCGTGCAAGAAAAACTGATTTTTTGAGTCAAATTATATACATCTTTTTCTCTTTCTTATTACTCTAATGTGTTGTTCAAGAATACAATGGGGGAGTCAATTGACCTGGTCTTTTTTGATTCACATCTTTGGGCCGACCAACAAAGTGTATATCCGGTGCATCTCATAATATACAAGTATCAAAAAAATGAAATACCTTGAGTTACAAGTGTATGTTGTATGCATGTAAGTTGCATGTGTGATGTTTTTGGATGATGACAGTAAAGTGTATTGAATTGTATGTAAATTGATGACATTTGATGTTTTGTACTGATACTATTCTTGCCTGAAGGCCAGCCAAAACCTTATGATTCAGGCCTTATCAATTTATGTTCATCTATTATAACACGTCCAAGACCAATTCATCGCTTATTCAAGCATTATCAAGGCATATTCATCAAAATCAAGTATTCAAATTAGGACGACACGTTCAATCAAATGGAGTCTAAACTCTAATTCAATAATCATAAATTCATTCATTAATTCAATCCTCATTTATTTTTGTCGAGACCGGTAAATTCTACAATTATCCATTACTAAATTCAACCATTACTAGGTCCAAGAATTCAACCTACAATTCTTACTTTAGTCACACGCCTTTACACATCTTACTCTCTAACCCTTAGTCTAACTTGACCTTAGGCTCTTAAGCCATGATACCACATTTTCCTCATAGAAACAATATTCGTAATAATATTACAACACAAATATCACATGTCCTCTACTTCACCCTTATATGACATTTACGCCGAATCATTAGATTATAAGCTCACACAATCTCCTTATCGTCATTTATATTCACATAATTCACATTACAATCAACCATGGAGTCATACAAACACAAAACACCCATCGAGGATTCATACATTAACATATCAACACACAATTAGATCTTTATTAGATTAATTTCATATTTTATCCATCCGAACTCCATGCCTGTAGGCCTAAGCATTCAACTCTATATTATGAATACGATTTCTAAGCCCATTTGTAACACCACGTATTCAAGTACGTGTATTGGCGTATTCAAGTACGTATATTGGTCTTATTTATATGGAATTAATTTTTTTATTTTATTTATACCGGAATTTGCCCGTCGATGGTCCATGCGAAGGTTATTGAATAAGCTTTCCAACAATATAAAGATTTCCAAAAACGGAAAGGTTTTGGATATAATCGAGCATGTTCGAAACTATAAAACGGTGGCCGGAATATTTGGTAATAGTAAATGTGCAGGAAAATTTCCTGCACACAAACTACTGAGGCCAGCCGAATTTTTGGGTCAACTTCGAACGATCATAACTCCCTTAATATAATGAACTGGGAGAGCTGCGACCTATGAAAAGAAATATCTTTGAGTCTTCTTTCCAATTCAATTGGTTTCATCCAAATCCAACGTCTGAGTAAGGAGTTATAATCGTTTTACTTTAGCCTATCAAAACAGATTTTTAGGGTCAACTTCAAACGACCATAACTCCTTGTACAGGATGAACTGGGTGGCTTAATTTATATGAAATGAAAGTCCTTTGAATTATCCTTCCAACGATACCAATTTCACCTAAATCCGATATCGGAGCAAAGAGTTATGGTCGATCTACTTTAGCTTATCAAAACAGTCCATCAAAGGACAGATTTGACATTATTTAAATTTTAAAGGCATTTTAGTCATTTCCTATTATATTATGGACGGGAATATGTGTATATAGACATATCTATGAGTTCAAAAACTATTTTCATCATCAATCATTGAGAAAGAACAAACCCTAGCCAAATTTGACCTTTAAATTACTTTTGATTCAACCGTAGAAATTCCAAAGTAATCCGATAACTGCGTTTGTCATCTCGAGAGCTTTGAACGGCACCTATTATTTGTGCAAATAGGATTGTATAATCAAGAGGTGAATTCTAAGGTATGAATATTGTTTGCCTTTGTTCTTTTCCATATGTATATGTGTGATAGAGGATTATATGTATTGGTTGTTATTGAAAGGTGATGAAAATAGGGTTATGGACTATTTTGCATGGTTTGGTTGTATTGAATTATGGAAGGTAGATATGGTAATTGAGTTATGGAAGGTGGATATGGTGATATACTATTGAATTGATGATTATTTATGTCTATGACTCAATTTGGTTTAATGGATTGGTTGGAAGGATAAATGAATCCAAACTTGATATTGGAGGATGTTGTATGAATATGCATGGCATGTGAATGTAATTAGAGTATAAGAGGGTTAAAGTGACACCCTTTATGGTGTAATTAAGGCTTACTACTTAACCACTAGTTTGGTGAATTCAAATAATTGAATTGTGACGTTTGGTCACTAATACTAGATTGCTATATATGTTCATTGTAGATAAGTAATCCAAAAATACGGGAAGTCCATTTGGGACTAGTATTGAAGGTTGAAAGTCAGGTATGTAAAGCATACTCTATACCATATCTTTGGCATGAAAGTGAACAATTGTTCTATTAAGAAAGTTTCCAAAGTTATTCAGTAACATGTGATCCATAATGGTTTTGTATGATGTCCTATGTTACCAATGAACTTGTTTCCACCCTACAAGATGTCAAGACATTCCAATACTTACTTGTTTTCCAAATCTTACATGTTTATTGCACTAACATATGTCAGAAAGTATCCGGTTACTCAAACAAGATTCATGTGCTATTAATGACTCCAAAACATTTCATTGATATACCAATAAGTTCCTACTTCACTGTTATGGCATTAATGACTCCAAAATACTTCATTAATGTGCCAATGAGTTCTTACTTCATTGTTATTGCATTGATGGTATATTTATATGTCTCTTATTGATGTATCATTGTTTCAAAGTATCAAAAATGCGGTGGCGACCGAAATAATAATCTCAAAGATTAATTGAACTAAGTGATAGAAGTTCTCTCTTATCGGGTGGTATCCCAGGGGCATAAGCCTATCATGGGTCGATCTCTATTTATGTGTTTATGGGTGGTATCCTAGGGGCATAAGCCTATCATGGGTCGATCTCTATTTATGTGTTTATGGGTGGTATCCCAGGGGCATAAGCCTATAATGGGTCGATCCCAGTTGATATGTACTGGAGGCAGCCTAATGGTCACAGTACAGTACAGTAACGGTTACAAAGATGATAAGAAGGAAGGTAAAGTGATTGAATAAATGCAATGTACAGGTTCTCACAAGTTCTAGTAAGTGTGGTCCACTCCTATTAGGATTTATTCACTTGTTTCTGATTTCTATTGAGCTCCTATATCATATGTGATTATCTACAGCTTTACATACTCAGTACGTATTTCGTACTGACGTCCCTTCACGGGGGACCTGTATTTCATGCTGCAGGCACAGGTACCTCAGCTCATACACCACACAAGTAGGAGCCAGGATATCCAGCTGCTTTTGGTGAGCTCCAGTTTGCTTCGGGGCTTTCCGTGTCATATCCAGTCACTTTTGGTATTGTATAAAAGTTAGTTATATGGCGGGGTGTGTCCCGACCTTAGTTAAACTCTGTGTATTATCTAGAGGCTTTGTAGACCTAATGTACAGTCAAGGTGGTGTTTTGTTAATAGACGTGATGGCTCCAACGGCCAAGTATTGTATATACATATATATATGTGCCCGAGCTTATACAGGTGATTATTTCCTTTTATATGCGACATGATGCTATTTGAATTTTGGGTTGTCATAGAGGTATGCATGGGAAGTATAAGGTTATTAGCTGGTTCTCCTGGGCCTCCTCGGTTACGGGTGTCAGTCCGCCCCAGTAGGATTTGGGGTGTGACACCATTCTACTAGTCATAAATCATAACCTATATGGATGTCAAACTACTGCAACAATCGAGTTATACCATGGATGATCTTTCTTTCTCTTCACGTTTTGAATGCTAAATCATCTGTAACAACAATTATAAGAGTAATTAATCAACTACTCTTCAATCAAATACTTTGAAAATTCAAACCGACTAGTTCTATCCTTCTACCTACTAAAAATCTCTATTTATTGGAATGTTCCCAAGGATATAATTTGTCAATACTAGCGTAAATTCAAGGAATTTCAACCTATTAATTCACTTTAAATTAGAAATTTCATCTAGATTAACTTTCTACCACCACCATGATCAATCTAATGTTATTCTAAGGATTTTAGAATCAAACAAGTGTTAGATTGATGGAAAAACATACCTCGAAGGAGGAAATCAATAGAAAATTAAAGAAATGTGTTAGATTGATGGAAAAACATACCTTGAAGGAGGAAATCAATAGAAAATTAAAGAAATCGCCTCTTTAGGACTGAGGAATGAATATTTTGAGTTCTAAAACTGAAATCCATAAAAAATAAGTTTATATATTGTCGTCATTCCGCTATAACAGGAAATTTTTGCTATAGCAGGCCGATCCCACTACAGCGGCCTCAAATTTTTAGCACATGCTGTCTTCAGTAAAATGGTCATAACATTTTAGTCAAAAGAGGATTAATGAACAATCGGTTACGTTGAAAAGAAGACTCAAAGTTATTTAATTTGGTGATGTTAGGCCCCATAACTCGATGAGAACACTTCCAACCTAACTTTGTGCTAGGAGTGTTGTATGACCTTAATTCATATATAATGCACTTTCATACTAAAGAATTGATCTGGACACACACTTATGATGAATGAGATTCTTATGCCTTTTGCAATGACCTGAATTTGTGAATTTTTTATTTCTATGTGTTTTGATCATTTTGTCCTTCTCTGTAGTTGTTGCATGTTGATTTTGAAATTAAAAAATAATTGACACAATTTTCAATGAGATCGAAAATGATTTGTGTGAGTTTGTGCTTTTTAGAGACTTTAGAAGCCACATAGTTGACTTCGGTCAACATTCATTATTTTGAGTATCGAATGGCAACACAGACTGCACTAGAAGATTTGAAGTACCAATTTGGATTAGAAACGTGGCTGGTTCGATTTTGAGACCTTTATATCTTATTTTGAACATTTTGTTTGGAAAATAGTGAAAAAGGATCTGGAGGGTTAATTTTGTGAAAACAACTTTTTTTAAAAAATAATTGACATTGTCACTAAGTCTGGAACATCGAAATAAGCCTAGTAGCATAAGTCATTTGCATTCGTAGGATTTCGAACGAATCCCAAGGGTGTGATCGGGAACTTAGTGTTTTTGCAAAATTGATGATATAGCATCAGCTGGTGCAGCCGCTTGAGCAACCTATTGTCGCTAAAGCGAAAGCCTCTTAAGTGAAGCCCAGGCATTGTGGCTTGGTCACTGAAGCGACATTTAAACTGCTTGAGTGGTGGTCGGTTAACCGACCATTTGAGCGCTTAAGCGGTTGATGTTAGTACAATATCTAAGTCCCTTTTTCTATTTTTTCTCCATTTTTGGACCTTTGATTTGGGTGATTCTTGAGGATTTCTTAACCATTTAAGCTTGAATAAGCTCCAACACCTTATTCTCTTTATTTCTCAATGATTATATCACCAAAACACCCTTAAATCATGATTTAAATTGAAAAATTGAAGGTTTTATCAGTGAAGTTTAAAAAAGGTTTTTTCTTGATTTGTTCATCGCTTTTAACTCATTTTGTGTGGTTTCTCCTATAGACTCCTATAACCTTAGGGAATGTGTTTCTAAAATAAAATTTTGATTTTACTCCTTTATTTTCAAACTCATTTTTCGAATCCATTTTGGATCTAGACCGAATATGGACAATATGGGTATTGTTAGCTTTCTTTTGATGCGTAGTTGCTATATTTGAATAATGTAGTTGATTTTGAAACTTTTCGTAAAGAAAAGGCTCTATTGAAGCACTTTAGATCGAGATTTCATCGTTTTGAGGTAGGTTATGGCTTAACTTCTTTCAGATTGGGTTAGGTAATTAATAAACAAGTAAAGCATGCTATGGGTTGGGGTAATTAAATGTGAGATTTATATTTTGAGATTAATTTACTTTTGTGTGCTCGTGTGAGAGCTTATATTGTGTTGTAGTTGATTTGAGATATCTGATATTGTGGGTTGCCCGTATGGGGGCTCTATTTAACATTATTGGCCTTATCTATGTATTTAAATATTTTTATTCTAGATATGATGCCCATGTGAGGGTGTATTTTGCTAATATAGATCTTATTTGAGCATTAATTTCCTTTATCATGATAAAATAACCGAGTTAGGAATTAATATGATATTAATGATGTATTACATGCATGATTATTCTGATGGTGCCACTACAACATTTTAGTCCTACTGCCACCCTTATAAAGTGTGGCCTAAAGTAGCAAAGAGTGTGGCCTTTGATCAAAGGCCACGCTTTTGGACTTTAGACAATACTTTTTTTGGGGGGGGGGGGGGGGGGGGGGGGGGGGGGGGGGGAGGGGAGATAAAAAAGCATTACCTTTGACTTTAAGCCACGCAAGTGTTGCCATATCAGCGACGAATAAAAAGCGTGTCCATTAAAGTGCAAAGGCCACGCTTTGCAGCTTCTAATTTACTACATTTTTATCTAATAATGCTACACTTTTAAATGTTGCCTTTACTTTGTTATGGGGCACGCTTTACAAGCATAACCTTATATAGCACATCTATAACAACACTTAAAAAATACAACTTTTTTTTTATTACTGGCCACACTTAAAAAACGTAGCCTTTTATACATCTTCTATAACAATACTTGTAAAGTGTAAGAATGTTTTAGGTACATGCCACAATTTAATTAATAAGCCACACTTTTAAAATGTGTTAATATTGTCTAAAATTTAATAGTTCAAGCTACATTTTACAGAAATGGCTTTACACATAAGAAATAATTATTTTGATCCGAACATATACATCACTAATTACATTACAGATATAATCTGACGCACCAATTAGCTAACAAATAATTCAAATGCATAGATTTGCTATGAACTTCAAAAACACATGTCTTTTACTACAAATACTAATTAGAAAACAACATTTTAAAAATTTGTACTAAGTTCCACACACAACAAAATGTATTTAAACATATATCAAAATATAACTCAAAAAGTTCTTCATCATTCGCTTCAATCTAGATCGACTTGACTTGTGGTGGCCAATATTAAAATTTGATAACCTACAGTTTTCCTACACATTCAAAATAAATAAATAGTTAGAAAAAAATTATGCTCGACAAATATTCAAATATTTTTTCAATTTGGAATGAGGTTTAAGTTTGGACAAATAAATAAACAACTAGAAAAAACTCAAGCTAGCTCGAGATAGATCATTATATAAGTATAATAGGTAATAGGAAGTGGAGAAAGACATGATCACACCAAGGAATTAATATCCTGAAATGACAACATTGTCTGTGTACTCGAAGCAAGATGGGTATGATGATGAGCCATTAGTTGGTGCATTACTTGCAGTGTTGGAGGAAGAAAGTTAAACAATTAATTGAAATTCCAAATTTGTTTAACACCTTACTCTAAATTGCATGTATAAATCTTCATTTCAAAGTAAGTAATGTATAACTGCACCCATTTCACTAGCTTGGAAGACTAAGATCGTAGCTTTTTAGTAAGTTTCCGAGCTCCAAGTCCACTTGGCTTGCCAGATTTCTTTGCTAACTGTTGACACTTAATATTTGCCCTCCTCGACTAAAGTTTAATTATGAATTTCTTTGATTTTAGATAAAACTACAACATTTATTTTATCCAAATAAAGAAAATTAAAAAATTTATGTACGTAATTTTATCAGTTTAAGTAGCTATTATGTATTTTTGTATATATCAATTTGTATAAATCTCTTATTTAAATAATCATTTTATTGAAAATTAAATTTTAATCAAGAGTTATGTTGAAAATTCATTAAAATAGATAAAATCTTGATAAATATAATTTGTTTTTGAAAATAATTTATTTGAAAAATATTTTTTTGAATTTTATTAGATCAAGAAGTTCGAAATTAAAATAGTTGTTAATTTATTTCAAATTTTGATTAAATTTAGTCAATTTATTAAATTTGACCTTAATTGAAATCAACTTGACCACAATTTCAATGCAATTGGTCAATTAATTTTCAATTAGGTTAATATTTAAATTCAACTGACTAAAACCCTATCAATCAGGCTATTTATTAAATAGCCTAAAACTAATTACCTAGCCTCTTTCCCACTTTTAAATTGGGCCAACAACCCACAACTACACAACGCCAAAATCAGTTGCAGCCCACCAACATTACAATACACAACTCCAGCCCATACGACCGAACCGACCCGGCCCAATTCCGCTTCTCTCTTCCCCTTAATCAACGTACAACAACAATTAACAACAACAAGCACCCTCAACAAAACAACGTTATCAACAACAACATCAACCACACGTACAACATCAGCAACTCGCTACAACAACAACAACAACAAAGAATATAACAACATCAGCAGCGAATCCGGCGAAACCCGCGAACCCAGCCGACCCGTTTAATAACCCAGTAGTAATAACGTCCCTTTCAACAAAAGTAAAGCAATGAACAAGTCAACAACTCCGGCTCATCCCAACGAATTAATTCAGATTTTCCTCAAAATCGTTCGATCAGAGTCAACGCGGGCAGTCAAGATTAATTCATATTTGAATTTCAAATTTTTCATCCTCAATTTCTTATTTGTTTCACCCTAAAACAACCCCATAATTCACTATAAATACGGTACTATGTAGAGAGAAAGAAGGAGGATTTTGGGGAAAAAATTTGAGGATTTGGGAGTAGCATGCTTTTAATCCCACACAACCAAAAATCCTAGAAGAAACAGACTCAAAAACTTGATTCTAACGAAAAAAAATTGAACTCCGAAGGATCGAAATTCAAACTTCGGTGGTGAAAATCCGTCGCCAAGGTTCGTTGTCGAGTTCACTGCCCGAAAAAAGGTGAACCCCCTCTCTTTCGACTTTCATCACTATTTGTTTCATAGCTTTTTTTAGTATAATATAGTTATTATGCAGTTGTTGCTGTAGAAATTTAGGATTTTACTGTGTTATTTTGACAAAATTCAACCTCACTTTATTTGAAAACAAAATGGTATAAATTGATATTTTATAAATTAAATTTAGTGAAAGAGTCCTATGGAAATTGCTCAGGTCACTGTTTAGTTATTAGAATTATGATTTTGTTTAATTTGTGTTGATAATTCGAAGGGTGCGCGTAAATTTTTTAGCGAATTTTGTTAGGGTGAAAATTGGAGGTTCTTGTAATGGTTTATTGTGTTTGTGAATTCTGTTAACTATTGTGAAAAGTTGGAAGTTCTTGTAATGGTTTATTGTGTTTGAGTAGTGAACCAAGGGTGAAATTGGAAGTTTTTGTAATGGTTTATTGTGTTTGTGAATTCTATTGAGTATTGTGAAAAGTTGGAATTTCTTGTAATGGTTTATTGTGTTTGAGCAGTGAACCAAGGGTGAAAATTGGAGGTTCTTGTAATGATTTATTGTGTTTGTGAATTCTGTTAAGTATAAAGTGAAAATTGGAGGTTCTTGTAATGGTTTATTGTGTTTGAGTAGTGTAACTGGTAAGGGTGTTTATTATATTTGTAATATGTTAACTCGAGAATATAAATTGCTCCTTAGAAGTAAGGAAAAGAATTTAGTTTTAGGATATACAGAAAA
Organism: Capsicum annuum; assembly: GCF_002878395.1. Classification (NCBI taxonomy): domain Eukaryota; kingdom Viridiplantae; phylum Streptophyta; class Magnoliopsida; order Solanales; family Solanaceae; genus Capsicum; species Capsicum annuum. The sequence goes on from NC_061113.1 coordinate 226,782,759, forward strand.
CAAAGAATTCATGCTATTTTTGTCTGAATATATGTAATAATTGTTATTTGAGAATCATGTTCACTTGCTTAGGTTTATTTTGTACATTTTTATACCTCCACCCTCATACTATTATTTTGATGAATGCTGTGAGTTTAATAACATATACTAATCTTTATCATTCTTTAATTACATTAGAATAGATTTCTTTCTCTTAACAATTTTAGAGGTCTTTCTACAGTTATCGGGCAGGTATGTTTTAAATGTGTGAGATCATGTTAACATTATTTACATAGGCAATCTTGCATTCTGTTAACTTCCTACGTACTAAAGTGATTATTATCCATCTAAATACTAGTTTTATTTTTGTTTATTTGGCATGTGAAATTCATTTAAGTCCATTGGACTCCATTTTTCGCATTTCCGAATGCTCCAAAGAGGCCTACATCATCTTAGATTCAAAAGCCGCAACAAATGTCCGAAATGGACTAATGCATGAAGAAAATGGATTAATATAGCTGTTGGTATACACTGATATACGCATATATACGGGTCGTACCGGTCAAGAGCGGCTGGTGTATGCTTATGCGTGGTGCATAACAAAGATGGAAGCAAGTATATGGATTTATACACTGATATACTGCATATATACAGTAAAACGTAGCAAGGCAAAGCTGTGATATACAATTGGTATACATGGATAAAAATGGACTGAAGTCCATGAATTAAAGCCCAAAAGCTGGACAACTTTATTGATGGGCTAATTTAGGGCCCAATTTTAATTCTTATATTATTTTTTGGGTAACTTACATAAATTCCTGAATCTATAAGTGATATTATATAAAATCTCGACTATTTTGTTAATTATATTTTATCCCGATTTTTTGAAATGGTGATACATTTGTTATACGGTGATACATATAAAAAAGTGATACATTTGAAACTGACTGGATATTTATTTAAGGAAGTAACAAATTCTCTTTTATTTTGTGGAGCAAATTACGCACAATCAGTTACACAATGAATTAATTAGATTCAAAAAAAATTTCAATACGCTAATCCTCGTTTATTCTGAGTCCTGCTCCTCCTCTCGTCCTCGTCGACTCCGATCATTCCGTACCGAAAAACTCAGATCCGGTGCCGGAATGTAACAACTAGTACAGTAAACTACATATATTATATGACTGAGTTAGCAAAGTATGAAGGACAAAGGCTCATAAACTTACTGTATTTTCAAATTCAGATGTACAGAGGTCACCTGAAAGATGGTTCATACAAGATTTTTGTATTTTTTTCTTCTTTTTTGTTTTTTGCGCTCTGCTTTTTTCGGTTGGTACGAAAGAGTGGTGTTTCGGTTGGTAAGTTGTTATGGGAATTTTCGGTGGTGAGTGGATCGTTTTTTAGTGGATCGGTGTTGGTTCACCGAAACAGTGAGCTCCGATGATGGAAATGGCTGCTTCATTTTTTGATACAGTGTGAATAAAATGTATCACCCATTAATAATATATGAATCACCTAATAATCGAAATAAATAATTATATCTACCATATGAATCACCATAATACCATATGTATCACCTATTAATATCATATGAATCACCCAATAATTGAAATAAATAATTGTATCTACCATATGAATCAACATATACCATATGTATCATCCATTAATATCATATGTATCATCTATTAAAATCATACAAGCTGTATTTATCGTATGAATCACCATAATACCCATATAATGATATCATATTTATCATTCATATGAATCACCATTAAAAGAATAAACATGAATGAATAACTAAATAAATTTATATATGTATCAATCAATTTATTTTAAAAAAATTGGCAGAGATTTTAGGAGAGGAAATATTGGAAAAAAAAAAGTTGCATGTGTTAAAGGAGGAGAAAAAATCAGGAAGGAAGATACTTAATTGATGATAATTAGGGAGATTTTATGGAAGAAAATCTTTAAAAAAAAATAGTTTGAATGAGTTAATGGTGGAGTAAAAATAGGATGTGAGGTTTTGTTGATATGTATCAAGAGTAAAATTGAAGATCGAAATTTTATGTACATTTTAAAAAGTAAGGGATATTGGGTAATATAGTCTATTAAATATGAGATTTGTATAATTTAACCTTATTTTTGGTGGCTTGTATTGTTTATTTGTATTAACCTTCCCAAATTTCCTAATTTGATTTCTCATTTTACTTGTCTTTTTTCATTAGTGAAGAAGAGACAAGTTTTTTTTTTCTATGTTTTACCCTTTGCATTAATTACTTTTTCTTTAAATTAAAATGTAAACATCATTTAATATGGGTACTATGATAAACTAGCCATGTTATTAATTATTTTTCTTAATCAATGTACCATCTCAATTTAGGACGAATAATTTGAGACGGAGGGAGTAACATTTTAATCAATTAATCTAGGTAAATTCCTTAAGGTGTTATCATTTTATTTTATCTTAGTTTTCTTTTACTTAATTCATAATTTTCTCACATAATTTTATATTATCTAAAACAGATTAATTGGTTCCTTCGATTTTCTCCTTAAAACAAGTCTTCTAAAGGTGAGTATTTTATTTTAGGATGACATAATAGTTTATTTGGATTAAAATAATTTTCTCCAAACTTAAGAAATTAATCTTCAAATTTAGAAGCTAATTTGTTTTGAAAATCAAATTCTCAAAAATTAGCGAAACATTTTTAATTTAATACTCTCTTAATATTTTTTCAAAGGTATTATCTATTACATAATCGACTTTTCTATAATAATTAATAATAAAAAAATAATTCTATAATCTTCTTATTTTACAAAAGCATAAATTTATTTCCCTCTTAAATTTAAAACTTGCAACTTCATTTAAACGGATCCTCCTTTAATTCAAAAAGAATATTTTTAGTTGAATGAATAAGTGCCTTTTAAAATAAACGATTTTAATATTTTCTATAAAATTAAGTCTGTGAAAATTAACCACTTTTAGTTAGTCAAATTAGTTCTTTTTGATAAACTGTTTTTAGCAGATGCTCCTAAGTGCCTTAAAAATCTTATTAGGACGTTAATTGAACCCTTATCTGTTATCTATAGTTTCAAAGGTTTATTTCTGTTTTTAAATCTTTGAAACTCTTTTAAGTTTTTTCTTGATTTTTCTATAAAAATCAAGTGACAGCTCTGTGAATTTCTTAAAAATTATTTTAGAATTTTTTAAAATCTTTTGAAAAAGTTTAAAAATTTTTTTTAGATGAGATCCTAAAAGAATAAAACAACAACTATAGGTTTCTTAATTGTAGTAAAATCTGATTGTGATGCTTTGGGTGAAGCCGAAACCTTTGGTGTCTCATCCTTAAATTATGACGTTTCTTTTAAGGCTTCACTAGCCTTAATATTAGAAAATCCATTTGTGGTCTGCACAGCCTTGGAGGCGACAGGTGATACTGGAAAACCTGCATCCTCTGCTTTACTTTCTTTTGAGAGTAATTGTTTATAAAACTTGAGCACGATTATTTCCACCAAAGTACATCATCTTTAACTGATCTGGAGACCATGAATCTAAAGTTGTAGTCCTGCAAGAATGAATTTATAAGAAAATGGAGGGTTTTAGAAACGCCAAAATAATAGAGAGAAGACAAACTATACAAAACAAATTGGGATGAAAGGAGTACAGAAGAAAAGGAGGTAGTGCCAAAGGCAAAAGATCACCCTTGGCCTATGACAGATATCTCAAACCCTAATATTATCAAACCCTCCCTGATACATACTAACATGCACTCAAAACTCTTATCTTCCACTTCTGTATCCCCGCACCCACCCATCACCCCACACACACACACTTTTTCAAACAAGCTCATATAGATGAAAAGAAAACACCTCAAAGTTTAGCCTTCATGGCCTTCCATAGTCTCCCATTGCCAATTGTCCTCATAATCAATCAAATCAGGTTAGGTTTAAGAAGATACCCACCATATTATTTTTGTCATCACTTTCTTGTTATCGTAAATAACATTGTCTTTGTTGTCATTGCTTGACTTATACTTCTGATATATATATATATATATATGCTGGTTGTTAGAAATAGGAAGAGGTGATGAGATGAGATGAGATGAGATGTTCAACTATGGAAGTGATAAGGCCCAAAGTATAATGCAGTGGTTAGAAAAAATAGGTATGTCATATTAGCCTGTTGTCAAAACGAACTAGAGTTACTGAAGTTTCTCCACAAGTTTGAAACCCTATAGCATCATTAAGTACTTAATAATTTTAACAATTCATCCAGTTTAAATTAAGGGGTTTTCTATACCAAACTATACTAAGTTTTAAAAAGAATTTTCATGACAACACACGTGAAATTGTAGCTTCTTCAAAGTACATTTCTGTCTGCAAGTCCTAGATATCAGAACACTTATCCAACAGTGATTCGCGCATTCAATTTATTAAAAATTTAGAAAACCTCTATGTGTTTTACCAACAACTAATCTACTGAACAAACATTAATCCATGCATTCAATTGATTAAACTTACAACCTCTAAGAAAGCTTAATTTAAAAGTAATTTACGTATCTGAACAAGGTTCATTTCATTTGAAAACACTAGCTACTAATAAATGGCAAAATGAAGAAGCTCTAGCTCTAGAGCTGTTGTAGCAGAATGTAGAATGGAGATGACAACCCAATCTTCCAGTATACCAACTTTTTTCTTTTAGAGAAAGCTAGGGTACTTTATTATTACAAACACTATGACAGTGCGCAATGATACAAGGATATATAGAGAAAACACATCCCTTAGCTATTCAGGAAGCTAACACTTCATCCATGCATAAAGTTGACATGCAAAAGACAAGCATAAAAGAAGCATCTTTAACAAACATTTCATCCACATATGCCTTCAATTTTCTCCTCGCGCATGCTTCAATATAATCTCTTTTTCAGAATATTTAACTTATTCTCAATAAAGAGTAAAAGCATTATGGTTATTCCACTTGGGACTAGAAGAGCATATATAGTTAACATGGGGGGAAGGAAAAAAAAATAAAGGAAGTCTCTTATACGTAAGGAAAGGATTGGATATGGTAGATACTGTCATGTCTTATCCACACAAGCCTGACAAGTATCTGTAAACTTTTTTTGATAAATGAACATCAAGGATGGAAAGCACGTGGAAATTATTAAACAAGGCTTTTACCTATTCTTTTCACTTTGCCTTAGCTCCTTAATAATCCAACACAAAATCATGTCATATGGAAAGCAGAAATATTCGGAAGCTCATGAAACAGAAAATTTGCAACTTGCATGAACAAAACTTGCAAAATGCATGGAAAAGGAAGAAAAGGGAAAGAACAATAGAGCAATACTTGATGGTTATGTGAACTTGCCATATAAAATAGATCAAAATTGAAAAAGAAATAAAGAATAAAGAAATCCAAAGCAACCATTGGTATAGTCATGATCACCCACCTAAGATAAAACAAGATCGGAAAAAGAAAAAAGACAAAAGGCAGAAAGAAAATCTGTCACAAAAAATGAGGTGCATAAAGAGGAAAACAAACAAGTGTAGCATTAGTAAATTCCATTATCTTAAGGTCCAAGGAAGATGAGTAAATTCCAAAGAAGAGCCTTAATATCATTCAAAAATGCAACAAAGAAAAGAAAGAGCTGCGGCAAACATACTTTATGACCGAATGGTGCTACCTCATAAAAGGATACAAAAATTACTCGTGTCAAAATTACTTCTAATGAATCTTTAGATTACTGGCAAATGACAATTATCTGTGTAAAGTATGGTATGGATATCTTTTTTTTATACATAGGAAGTGGTGTAGTCCTTTTATGTTTCTTTTTTTCTCCTTAGTTCGTGAGCCATAAAGGGTACCATAGTGGATAATATATCAAACATAATTTATGCCAATAACTAAACTCTAACCTTATGAGTAATATCCCTAGCAAGTTCAAGCGCTTTGAGACGAGCATCACCGGTAGGAACGCAGTAAGTGACAAGCCCAGCATGATCAAATGGAATTGTTTAGGGGGCACCGCAAGATAGTGAAAGACACGGAGCCCCGTTTAGTCGACAAATGAGCTCTGACAAGTCACATTCATACCTATCAATCCAACATCTTTCCCACTTATCTTTCGGCCAGTAAATATTAAATCTTTTTCAATTGTTTTTCCAACCAATCGAGGAAACCATTGTTTTTCTCCTGCTCTGTAAAGTACAGGAATGGAATAAGAGGGTAACTTTAAGAAGACATCATAGCATGCAGAATATTTAAAGAAACTTCTGAATTTGGAAACCTAAGAATAGTAAAAATGATGAAGTGACTGCAAGATAGTGGAAATATGATATGGGACAAAGAGGCCTCTTAACTTTCGAGGACATGATTGGAGACCAATACATTGAGACAATATTTAAAGAAACTTCTGAATTTGGAAACCTAAGAATAGTAAAAATGATGAAGTGACTGCAAGATAGTGGAAATATGATATGGGACAAAGAGGCCTCTTAACTTTCGAGGACATGATTGGAGACCAATACATTGAGACCCGAGCTTGGGGGCTGCCCAACCAAGAAGGACAAGACTTGAAGTGTCAAGAAGGCCTTTCAAAGCACTCCAAGGCTGCCCAATTCTACATGCCAAAGACGGCTCTTTGTAATGGCTCATTAAGGGCATTTTAGTCATTTTATAATAAGTTGTAACCTAGCTTATAAATAGAATATGTTAGGTCATTTTCTCACAACTTTGATGACATATTTTGAGAGCTCTAGAGAGAGAGAGTCTTGCAAGGTGGATTCCTTGTAAACAAGTGTGGATATCACTTATGTTGGTGCTAGTTTTGAAACGTTGGTTGCTTGAGAATCCCGTTCCCTTGAGGTCATCGTAGAGCTTGGTGTTACTTGTATGAATTCTTGGGTCTTTGTGTTCAATATAAACTTAGGTTTATAGTGTTTGTACATTTGTATGTCAAGTTACCTACCTATCTATTTCATTATTATTGTTGTTCATTCTTAGGTTTGGTGTCCCAAAACTGAGACTTTGTGTTCTTCTTGTTCTTGTACTTGTGTTGTTAATGTAGTTTGTTGGCTCGCTGATTTAGAGGTGTTGAACACCTTAATATCTTGTTGTTATAGTGTTTTCATTGTTGTTGTACTAAATCTGAGAGTGGTCACCAAAGGGGTCCTCGATTCTTCAAACTTGTGGACTATTTTGGTGTTTGTTTTGTGTCTTCTATGTCGATCTTGTATCATTTGGTATTAGAGACATCTTTGATTTTGTTTAACAAGATCAGTCTTGGGCTTGAGAGTTGAAAAATTAAAAAAAAAATGAAGTGTTCTTGAGATTGTTCTTGGCCGAAAGTTGGGTCTTGTTGTTGTCTTAGCCGAGACATATTTCTTTGTGACTAGATCTTGTAGTCTTTTGTTTGTTTAGATTATTTCTAGTGTTGGTTTCTTTCTCACCAACATTAAAGTGTCTAGATCTAAAGGTTTGAGATTATATTGTTGACCTTGTTGTTGTAAATTTGAAGTTGGTCGTGTGGTACAATTGTTGTGGACTTGGAAATGAATATTGGTGGAGTTGTTCTTGTTCTTGAGAAATTGTTGTTGTGATATTATTGTTCTTGAAATGTCTTGACCAATATAAAGTATAACATAGATCCAAAAAGGTGTATGATAAAGTTGAAAGGTGGTTGGTGAAGAGACTTGAGCACATCACCTCAAGGACTTGTCAACCACTTTTCCATATTTCAAGGACCTTGTTTTGCGGGAATAGTACAAGTCAAGTCTTACCTTTTTGAGTTGAATTTGAAAAGGTTTCAAAGACTTGAATTTTTCCACCAAAAGACAAACTCTTCCATTTCAAATTGTATCAAGACAAAAGCTTCAAGTTGGTGATTAAAAATTGTGTGGGACCATGACCAATTACGTGGCTTTCACGTAATCACGTTTTATTGTTCACGCAACATAATTAAGCTCAAATTTTTTATTTCTTAGTTTCTAATCTTTGTCTCTTAGTTGCCTTTTGTTGATTCTATTGCTAATTAACAAACTAGTAATTGTCTACTAGGTTGTAAATTGGTTTTTGGATTCGTTTATTCATGTCTACATTTTCTTGTGTGCTTTTATCTTTTTGAAATCCATTGTAGTTTCTTGATTCAAGTTTGTACGTATTTTATTTGAGTTGTTTCAAAAGAGAATCTATTCTGACCTTGAGCCCCAATTGGTACCAAGTAATCTCCTTGGAATATAAACGAGTTACCAACACTTGTGAAGCCAATTGAGAGACATTTCAAAGTGGGAGAGCTTGAGAGCTTGTGAGGATGTTTTCTTTTCTAACATTGACTAGTTTGTTGTTTTTTGTGTTTTTGTTTTAGAATTTCTCTTGTTAGGTACTATGGCATTGGAAAAAGTGACCATGAATGATGTGATGGATGCCATAATGGGTATGAAACATGACCTTAGTAGTCGAATGGAGAGAATAGAAAGAATAATGGGCCGAATGAAAAAAAGAATGGAAGGGATGGAAATCTCTCTTTGCAAGGAGTTGGATAACTTGATAGAGCATCCAAGTCTTCCTAATCAAATTCCCGTGAGTGGACATGCTCCACATGAGCTACAAAGTAATCAAACTAACTCTTGCACTCTAGTGAATGAGGCTAGTAGCCAACTAAGTGTGAATGATAGTTTGTCTTTAGGTGAGATGAATGTTCCTTCATTTTGTAATGATAATGTACAACTTGAGATTATGGATACACTAAGTGATCCTAATGATGACAAAATTGATTCTTCTAGGAAGATCGATTTATGTCCACCTAGTGTTGAAGCTATTGTGACAAGTGATAATACATTGTCTTGTGGAAGTCATGAAGACCAACTTGTGAGTGGAAATGGGGATGTTGAAAATGTTGGCCGAATGACTAAGGATGACCCTCTAATTATTTTTGTTGTTGACCATGCTAGTATAGAGGGAACATATGATCGTATTAGTGGTAGTATTGGGGAAAGGAAGTGTGTCTTAAACCCGTTCCCATGGACACTCCACCCATTTAATCCCAGTGATCATTTGAAATATGGTGATGATGTCTTTTGGAATGACTTGAATGTTCGTGGAATGTATGGCCTTCCGATCTCAATTTTCAAGTCTATTTGTTATTCCAAGAAGAGTCTATGTTTTCCACTTGATAAGCAACTTTTCTTCCTTGTTTCTTGTCACGCTTATGTGGATAGACTAGTTGATTCTTTCTAGGAGGGGTGTTCGGGTAAGAGGGAGATGTGGTATTTAGACATGGCTTCTTGTGATTGGAAGAGTAGTCTACTTCTTAAAGACTCCTTGCTTCCACCCGTAGTAGTTCCTACATATGATGGTTTTCTTGGTTATGTTGCTAATGGAACTCACTTGAGGGAAATTATTGATGTTAGTCTTAGCCAATTCCTTTGTCCTTTAAGTGTTAACTTTTCTCCCGATGTTGTGAAGGATGTTTGGTTATATGTGAAGTTTGAGCAACCTTGGCAAGATATTGTGATTGATTACACTAACCCTAACCCTCATACCTTGAGAAACTTGTGTTTGCTTGTCCTTCCTATTATTTTGCAAGGTTCAGATTTGAGGTCGAATCCTTTTTAAGAAGGAGAGGATGATACGGGACAAAGAGGCCTCTTAACTTTCGAGGACATGATTGGATGCCAATACGTTAAGACCCGAGATTGGGGGCTGCCCAACCAAGAAGGACAAGCCTTGAAGTGTCAAGAAGGCCTTTCAAAGCACTCCAAGGCTGCCCAATTCTACATGTCAAAGTTGCCCCTTTGTAATGGCTTATTAAGGGCATTTTAGTTATTTTGTAATAAGTTATAACCTAGGTTATAAATACAATATGTTAGGTCATTTTCTCACAACTTTGATGACATATTTTGAGAGCTCTAGAGAGATAGAGACTTGTAAGGTGGATTCCTTGTAAACAAGTGTGGATATCACTTGTGTTGGTTCTAGTTTTAAAATGTTGGTTGCTTGGGAATCCCATTCCCTTGAGGTCACCGTAGAGCTTGGTATTACTTGTATGAATTCTTGGGTTTTTGTGTTCAATATACATTTAGATTCATAGTGTTTGTACATTTGTATGTCAAGTTACCTATCTATCTATCTATTTCATTGTTGTTGTTGTTGTTCATTCTCGAGTTTGGTGTCCCAAAATCGAGACTTTGTGTTCTTCTTGTTCTTGTGCTTGTGTTGTTAATCTAGTTTGTTGGCTCGCTGATTTAGAGGTGTTGAACACCTTAATATCTTGTTTTTATTGTGTTTTCATTGTTGTTGTAGTGAATTCGAGAGTGGTCACCAAAGGGGTCCTCGGTTCTTCAAACTTGTGGACTATTTTGGTGTTTGTTTTGTGTCTTCCATATCGATCTTGTATCAAAATATCCAGCTAATCTTATAAAATTAGAACATAACACATCCTTCACCGAATTTATGAATTTTGTATAAGCAAACATAAAATATGTAACTGAGACATACCCCTGGTATTATAGCAAGTCCTGTTTCAGGTAAGCCCATCACTGCATCTTTACTTGAATTACACATCATCGAACTAGAGAGAAAGAACGAGAAAATATGGCATTAACTTAGAAATGCAAGAAGAATGTACCACATGTCCTGATATCATAAGACATTGCCATTTCAAGTCCCCCACCCAATGCTATACCCTCAATGGGAGCAACTGTAGGGATATGAAGAGCCTGAATAAAACAATAATATTTACTCAAAAAGAGAAAAGAAAAAAAGAGGATATGTACAACTTGGCCCATTTTATGGTTGTTAAAGATGTGACGAAGAGAAGCAAGATGTAGTATGATGCCATGAACCAATAATTTTGAAGCAGGAATTCAGAAGAGTGTATAAACAATAACCTCTTGTATTCGTCCAAAAAAAGAAAAACTTTTTCTTGAGCTTTAAGACTTTATGATCGTTAATTTATTATACGAAACAACATTACAAGTCATGTACCTCCAAAAAGGAAAACGTTGATCACAACGTGCTTAAAATATCCTAAACTTCCGACGAAGTCATAGTTTTTCGTTCCTACGTAGCGAATGCCAATCAAATGAATTAGCTATCATTAAGTACAAAACACAGTAAGGCTGCGTACAATACACCCTTGTGGTGGGGCCCTTCCCCGGACACCACGTATAGCGGTAGCTTTAGTACACCGGGCTGCCCTTTTTAAGTACAAAGCACAGTAGGAGTATCAAACACTAGAAGTTCTACTGAATGCATAAATAATATCTAATACCAAAATATCAGCTTATTCATATGACAAACCAATCCTAAATCCAATCCCCACAAAGAAAACTGCATCTGCAAAGATGTTTTAAGCCACACAGAGGATGCATTTGCAAAGTCTAGAGAAATCATACAACAGAGAAACTTATTAACATTGAAAGTTGTATATTCGGCAGATGTCTCCTAGCTTATGATTTTTATTGTTTCTCTTATCAACATGTCTGCTATACAAATAAGCGTAAGATGTACGTATGGCAGATGTCTCCTCACTTATGATTTTTTGTTCTTTTCATTGTCAACATTTCATGCTATATAAATACGCGATCTTTTGGAAGACAACATGACTCTACAGAGACAACTCACGAAAACAGCTAACATGAAATAGGAAAACAGATTAAACATTTCTTATTCTAAAAATTGGAACCTTTAGTTTTTACAGTTTTAGTGCTTCCCAAAGCAACCTATCATGTACTTTTTCTTCATTGATCTTATGGTAAATTGGATTCCTTTTCTTTATTTTTTGATATAGTGAACCCCACCATCTAACTCTCTCTCAGGGTCCAAAAGTGGCTTTCCCCACTTTCTCCCTATGGTGACTTGAACCCCCAATTTCATGGTTGAAACAATCAACTTTTATCCTCATCAAACTCCAAAAAGATTAGGAGAAATAACAGAAAGAAAGACGTAATATCTACAAGTGTGCAAGAAATATTCAACAACAACATACCTAGTATAACCCCGTGTAAATGCAGCCTTACATAAGGTAAAGAGGCTCGTTCTGGTAGACCCTTGGATCAAGTAAGGCACATCCAAAAAAAATAAGTAAATCAAATACACTAGCAAGTAAATCAAAAGACAAGTAGCAACAACAAAATGTACGATAACTGAGGTAAACGAAAATTACTAAAATCAACAGTGATAGGTAAATTACACAATATTCGACGACCTGCTAAACTTCGACCCTTAGACATCAATTAAAAAATAACATAAGAGAAACAGTTGTACCATGTCTTTATGCAGTATTATAGTCATAATTGCTTGATTGAGCTTGACATCAATTTATTCATGACTAATTGCCCAATTCACATAACAAGCTAATACAAAACGAACAAAAAAGCAAAAGCATTCTAGTTTTACTAAAATGGTGGCTGATGAAATTTACATTGTTTTATTTGAGTCAATTTCAACTTGAACCAGACCAATTTTCAGGTTTGCAGGTGGTTGATGCCTTGGGTACGATGGAAGAAAGATAACCCTAGTTGTATGGTGGAAGGAAGAAAACCTTGAGTCAATTTTCAGGTTTGATATTGTGGCGAGAGAAAAGGAAAAGTGCGATTTGACACTGCCATAGATATTATAAGAATTGGTGAACAAAACCCTAACTGTGCGATTTCAAGTCCACACTAAAATACGCAAGGATAATAATAAATCCTAACTGTGCAACATTTCAGATGAATGTTATTATGTATTATGATTTTCTTTTTGATAATTAGAAATTTGAGGGAATATAATATTTTCATCCTAAAAATATTGGAGGGAATACCATATTTTGATGTAAATTTTATAAAAGTTATAACACAACACATATAAATTGTAGTTTTAAAATAATAAAAATAGTCATATTCTAAAAGTGTAACCATATCTGTAAAAAGTGTTGCCAATTATATAATGATACGGCAACAATTATAAAATGTAGTCTATAACAGTAAAGAGCATGCTTTACAAATGTTGTCAAAATTATTGTAGCTTAAAGCTAAAACTTAAGGCTACATTTTAAAAGTGTGCCCAAAACTATTTTAGGTAACACTTTATAAGTATTGTCAAGATTTAATGTGTCCTTAGGCCAAAAATGTTGTAGTGTACCTAATTAGAGTTGATGATCATAAATTATGGACATATTGAATTGATTTTCGAGCTCACTTGTATATATATATGTGTTGGATGGATTGGATATCATCATATTGAGTTGATTATTAATATTACATCCTCATTCCATACATATGCATTCATTATATATTGGTACCATTGAGAAACACTATTTTTGAAAGTAAATGAGATATTTTTATGAAAGTCCTCTCTGTGAACATGATCCAGAGAGGAGAGATAAGTTGAGATTGAGATTGAGATATAGTATATGGGTTTTAAACCCCCTATGGATCCTACCTGGTAGCTCTGAGCTCGATGAGTATATACAGAAAGTTATGAGGTGACTTTCATCATCCATCCCATTCACATTGCATTTGCATATCCATCTTGCTTGTTTTCCTTAGTTTCCTTGACTTACGCTTATTCTAGTATATTTTTGTATATATTTGTATTTTTTCTGTAATCTGTATCTCTATATGTTATAAATGCTAATGGAGATGGTGTAGGTTAGCGTTTGAGACCTTTTTACTTACAGGTGACGTGTTTATGTGTATTTTACTTATCTTATTTTCTGTTTTGCTCAGTCGGCCTATGATACCTACTGAGTCCAAGTGAACCATACGCACTCCTACTATGTTCATTTGGTGCAGATCCTCGTACGAGCACTTTTCGTGATAGCTAATTTCGTGTGGAGACTTCTAGAGTTCGAGGTATTGATCTCCTCCGATGTTAGGAGCTGAATCGGACCTCATCTATTCTTATTTGTCTTTATTTTGATTATCAGAGACAAATACATATATTTTTAGTTTTCGAATATTGTATTAGATGTTACATTGCGACACCAAATTTTGGAATCGGATTTATGTATTTCTTTCACTTTTTCGCTTTTACTTATGCTCTAGGATTTGACTTCATTCTAGGAGTCCCGCCTTGGTGTATGTTATAGTTAATTTCATGTTTCTTTTATCAGTTTGTGTGGTTAACTTAGTTATGAAGGCTGAGCCATGATAAGTAACATCATGACCTTTTTTTGAATCGTGACACCTTTACTGCAGATATTTTTATTAACGATGAAATGAGTCATTATAATAAATAAAAATCAATCGTTATAGCCAAGAGTTTAAATAGCATCGAGCAGAACAAGTCAAATTTGTCTTCTTTTATCTTTTCTCTTAATAATGTAATCTCAAATTAGAGTTATTTTAAAGTTGTGTTTGGCCATGAAAACTAGAAATTTTAAAGTTGGAGATGGAGTTTGAGTTAAAATTGGAGTTAAAGTTGTGTTTGTCCATGAATACAATTGAAGCTATTTTTGAATTTCTGTGATAGAAGGAAGATGGAAAAATATGAAAATAATTTTTTTTATTTTTCACATTTTTAAAATACAACTTTAAGTTGTATTTTGAATTCTCATGACTAAACATCAACTTGAAATTGTAATTGACATTAAGTGATTTTTTTTTCAAGAAAATAAAAAAATTCTTATGGATACACGAGCAATAAATTCAACACTCTTTGTAGACAGATTATATCAGGATTAAAGTTTGGATTTAAATTTATCATATTTGGTATGAGGTATTAATTAAACCCTAGTAACATTATACCACAATCCTAAATTATATTATTCCATCTCCTAGGCTGTATACAGCCTAAATTACTAGGTGACTATTTCACCATTGAATGCATTTCGTGTGTATTAGGTGGATATATATATATATATATATATATATATATATATCTATATCTATAATCTATATTTATAATCTATAATATATTAAAAGTGTGAAAACCTTATAAAGTGATTTGAACTTTTTACCCTTCATTGAAAGATTTCACTTTAGACAAATTCGTCTTTTCATTATTTTTTTTATTTTAATATTGTTAAATATTAACTATAATTAAAAATAAAAACTTTTCTTAAAATAAAATTTGGCATAAAATAAAACCTTTCCCAACTAAAATAGGCTTGACAAAAAAAATAAATCAAAAATCCTATTTCCTAAGTCCAAAAGAAATTGAAAAAAAAGCTTTCCCAAATAAATATAGGATTTTACATAGCTTTTTTCAATTTCTATAAAATCATGCTAATTAGATATTTTTTTTCTTCATCACAATTTTGTCTTAATTTTCATATTCTCGAAAGCGGTCATATATAACCACGAAATCCAATTTAATTCATAATTATGTTACATTTATTTAAAGAAAAATTCATTAGTGATCATGATTATCCCTAATTCTTTAATTTATATTGAAGATTGTGTGCATGGGTTAAGAAATTATTCAAATGATTATTTTTTGGTTGATATCTATTAATTTTTAGGAATAAGTATTTTTAAATCATTAATGGGGTAGCAGTACTTATTCCTTTCAATTAGTTAAAAATATACCGAGGTTGTATATATGCTTTATTTAGAATATTAACTTTGCATCACCAAAATGCTAATTAGGTTCAATATGCACACTTTGCTAGCCATGTATGAACTTGAGCTAATAATTAATATTGATCTAAGTTAATTTCGGTTAATTCAAGATGCACGTATTTGAGTTTAATTTTGATCCAATCATTAATTCATTTCATTACTTTGGTTCAGTTTTTGCTTCTGCCTGAATAGATTGTTCAATGTATTTTATAATGTTGTTGGGATAAATTTCATAGATAGTAGAGTTTAAAAAAAAAGAAAAAAATTTATATGTTGGTACATAACCTAGATGTGAGAGGTTCGATATAATTGGTATGAGGAGAAGTAGAAGTAGGCCAAAGAAGTTTCCGCAGAGCTTTAACTTCTTAAAAGAAATGTTTATAGTAATGTGAATACCATTGTTTATAACACACATGTATATGTGCAAATATTAGCCTTTTTTAAACCTTTCTGATGATTAACACAAACTACACGTGAAAAGAATCACAAAAGATGATTAAAAATTGAGTAGCATGGAACAACTAATTAAGTAGAACAACTAAGTTTGATCCAAAGAAATAAATAGAACAACTAAGTAGTAAGTATCAATTTATGACTTGACTTCATATTCTTTCTTAAAACTTCACTGTTGATTTAAACGAAGTAATTTAAAGTTAATTTATACAGTATGATTTTGTATTACTTTAATTTCTATAGTTCAATTATCAATTGACGTTATACAAACGTGCAAAGCACGTATATTAGATTAGTATATATATATATATATATATATATATATATATATATATATATATATATATATATATGTATGTATATGTATGTATTAGGTGGTATAAACTAATACCAACATTAGCTATCCTTGGATAAAATTATTAGATGACTATTTTACCCTGCATTTCATATGCGCTCACACACTTGTTTCTAGAAACTTTCTCTCAGAAACATCGGCGAGATTGGGAGACGGCCATGCCCATGGCTGATTGACACTCCAAGAAAAAATCTTCATCATCTCCTTTTATGTACGTTTTTTTTTTTTTTTCTCCCTCATTTATGTAACTTTCCCTTCTATTTGGTATTAACATAACTTTATCGTTTTACTTTTAAATACATGAATTTTGTTATAGAAACTTTATTTCTTCTACTACATATTTTTCTTGCATATCAGTAGGTGAAAGGATTTCCTCCGCTGGTCATCAACAAAAATTCTGTTATGAAAAGTTGTGATATGCGAAAAGTCTACTTAAAAATTAACGACGAACTTTAAAATGTTAACTTTAAATTTCAATTTTGACCAAATATTTTACAGTAGGACCCATTCAAATTCTCATCTGTTCATATAGAACTCAAATATTAAAAGTTATCCACGCACAAGATGTATAACTCTTGACTTATAAAATAATAATAATAATTTTACTTTTATAATAGGAAAAGATGTGTAAAAAATACCTATTCTTGGTAAAATTTGTAGTTACTCGTCCTGAACTTTGCAAGGGTCCTATGACCCTTCTAAACTGTTTTTTATCGTATTTAACTAGTATATATTTGTCTCTTATAAAATAATTTTTTTCTTACGCGTTCAATGTGCTTGAAATGCACACAGTGGTTCATGTACCAAATATATGTCAGTTAAATACGATAAAAAATAGTCTACGAGGGTCATAGAATCCCCGCAAAGTTCAAAATGCGTAACTGCAAATTTCGCCAAAGTATAAATATTTTTTACACTTTTTTTTTATTGCATATAGATTATACCTAGTAGAAAAGAACTTGATTCTTGATATAAAACTATCTAAAAGTAACCAAATTAAAAGGCATATAAAGTGGAAAGTGCAATAGTAGTAGTATATACCTTTTATTTCTTCAATAATAATAAGGTTATTTATAGCTAAAGTGAAGTGTTGAGGTTTATCCACTTAAAAGGGATGGGGAATTAGTTGGCTATCAGCCAAATTAAGAGCATGCCACATGACATTCTTTTTGGCCACATGACATTCTCCCTTAGATGTCCATGTAAAGAAAAATTTAATGAACACACATTTGAGTGTTGTCTAATTAAAAATTTTATCAGAAAAATCTAGTGGAATAAAATCGTGGTTAAGGAAAGAAGAATATAACGCGTATTTTTACTCCTCGGATGAAGACCCCGATTCAGCTGGTTCAGTCTTTGCATTCCTATATTGTGTACATATTTTCTCAAGAGTTGAAGTTAGTAAAGATTTAGTAAACAAATCTGCTGGATTGTCACTTGAACGGATCTGTTGTACATCAATATCATCATTCTTCTAGAGATCGTGTATGAATAATAATTTTGACGAAATGTATTTCGTTCTATCTTTCTTTATAAAGCCTCCTTTTAATTGAGTTATGCATGCTGCATTGTCTTTAAATATGACTATAGATACCTTGATATCAAACTTCAGGCCGCATCTCTTTTTGATGGAATGTATCATTTATTTCAACCATATGCATTCTCTACCTGCTTCATTAATAACTATTGTCTTAGCATGATTTGAAGAAGTAGCAACAATATATAGACTACTTTGTATATCACCATGATATAGCAGTACCTCCGTATGTAAACACACAACCTATTTGAGATCGAGCTTTATGTGAGTCAGATAAATAACTTGCATTTGCATGACCAACAAGATTTGAACTAGTTTTATTAGTATAACATATACCTATATCAATAGTCCCTTTTAGGTATCTCAATATATGTGTCTTTGCGTAGTAAAAGAACTATACCTTGCTAGCAAATTAACAGAAAATGTTATATCCGGCCTTGTAGCATTAGCAAGATACATAAGTGCATCAATAGCACTGAGATATGGTACTTCGGAACCAAGGATCTCTTCACCCTCTTTTAGAGGTCGAAACGTATCTTTACTTATCTCAAGTGATCGAACAACCATTGGAATACTTAATGGATATGCTTTGTCCATGTAAAATCATTTCAAAACCTTCTCGGTATAGACAGTTTGATTTATGAAGACCACATCTGCTAAATGTCCAATCTGTAGACCAAGACAAAGTTTTTTCTTTCCAAGATCTTTCATCTCAAATACTTTCTTTAGATATTCAATTGCCTTTTGGACCTCTTTCGGAGTTCCAATGAGATTTATGTCATCAACATAAATAACGATTATAACAAATTCTGACACTGTTTTCTTAATGAAAATACAAGGACAACTGATATCATTTATGTAACATTCATTTATAAGCTACCCACTAAGGTGATTATACTACATTCGCCCTGATTATTTTAGACCAAATAACATTTTTTGTAATTTTATTGTGTATAGTTCTTGAGACTTTGAACTATATGCTTTAGGCATTTTAATTCTTCTGGGATTCTCATGTAAATTTCATTATCAAGTGAGCCATAAAGATAATCTGTAACCACATCCATTTGATGAATTTCAAGATTTTCATGTACAGCTAGACTGGTGAGGTATCAAAATATTATTGCATCCATAACGGGTGAATATGTTTCTTTATAATCGGCATCGGGTCTTTGAGAGAATCCTTGTGCAACAAGGCGTGCTTTGTATCTTATAATTTTATTTTTTCATTTATTTTACATACGAAGACCCATTTATAACCAACTGATTTTGCACCATCTTGGGTTTGAACTACAGGTCCAAAAACCTTTCTTTTAGCAAATGAGTTCAATTCTGATTGAATCGCCTCTTGCCATTTTGGCCAATTATTTCTTCGTCGACATTCTTCGACAGATAGAGGTTCAAGGTCCTCATCGTCTTGCATAATATTTAGTGCAATATTATATGCAAAAATATTATCAACCGTAATTTTTAATCGATCTAAATTTATCTCATCACTAGTAGGACTTATTGAAAGTTCTTCATTCACTTGAATCTTGGGTTCACTGATTTCTTCAGGAATATCAAGATTAATTAGATTTTTAGTCTCTTCATGAGTCTCTTTTATAATGTTATCTTTATCATTTTTCGCGCTTCTTTTTCTAGAATTTTTATCTATGAACCCAATAGCCTACCACGCTTTAGACGTGTTTGGGATTCAAAAGTTATGACATTAGTAGATGGTATTTTTGGGACTTTAATTCGAAAAGAAACGCTCGCTGCAGGGATATGTGACTTATTTATCATTTTTGAATTAGTAAATGCGTCTGACATTTGATTTGTCAGTTTCTGTAAGTGAATGATCTTCTGGATTTTATTTTCACATATGGGGTACGTGGATCAAAATGAGATAATGATGAAACTTTTCATGCAATTTCTCTTTTAAGTTCATGTTTTTCTCCCCTTAATTGTAAAAAATTAATTTCATCAAATCGATAATTTGTAAATCAAGCAGTAAATAAATTTCTCGTTAATGGTTCAAGATAGCAAATTATAGAGGGTGACTGAAACCCAACATAAATTCCTAACCTTTTCTGGGGGCCATCTTAGTGCGCTGTGGTGGTGCAACTGACACATATACAACATATTCAAAAATTCATAAATAAGCAATATTTGGCTCATAACCAAAGACCAATTGTGATAGGGAGTACTTATTATAATGAGTTGGTCTGAGACAAATAAGTAATGCTACATGTAAGATAGCATGACCCCAAACAGTAGCGGACAATTTCATTTTCATAAATAATGGTCTTGCTATCAATTGTAGATGCTTAATAAATTATTCAACAAGGTTTCATTTTGAGTATGAACATGAGCGGCAAGATGTTCAACTCTTATCCCAACTAACATACAGTAATCATCAAAAGCTTGGGATGTAAATTCTCCAGCATTTTTGAGGCGAATAGCCTTAATGGATAATCTGAAAATTACGCCTTAATCGTATTATTTGTGCCAATAATTTTGCAAATACCAAATTGCGAGATGATAAGAGACATATATGAGACCATCTTGAAGATGCGTCTATTAGGATCATAAAATATCTAAATGACCCACTGGGTGGGTGAATAGGTCCACATATATCCCCATGTGTACGTTCTAGAAAAAGTGGGGATTCGACACCAACTTTTAGTGGCGATGGTTTACTTTTCAGTTTGCCTTGATAACAAGCAACACATGAAAATTCATTACTTGTAAGAATCTTCAGGTTCTTCAACAGATTTTTTTTAAAATTTTCAATGATTCATCTCATCATTATTGGGCCAAGATGGCCTATCGATCATGCCAAAGCACAAACGCGTTTAGACCGGTAAACTTCTGGTTTACGATAGAGTGTGCTTCCACTGTACTAATTTCTGCATAATATAAGCCGGAAGACAAAGTTGGTAATTTCTCCAACATATATTTTTGACCTGAGACGTTCTTGTTAATGCCAAGATATTCAAATTTCAGTTCATTTGTGTTCTCAACATGATATCTATTTTGGCGTGTATCTTTAAAAACCCAATAAATTTATTGGGAATTTAGAAGAGAACAGTGCATCTTCTATAACTAGTTTTGTCCCCTTGGTAGAAATATAGTAGCTCTTCCAGAGCCTTCAATTAATTTTAAATTACCAGAAATTATTGTAACCTTTGCTTTTCTTCTAACTAAGTGGGAAACGTGTTTCTCATATGTAAATATGACATGTGTTGTTCCACTATAAATTACGCAGATATCGTCATGATTAATTATTGATCCAAATAAAATTTGAGGAGTATCCACATATTCTTCTAGATGAAAATATACACATTGTAAATATTATAGCATTACTAGCACATAATGTATTATATAAACTTTATTTAATTATAAGATCTAGTGAAGCACTACTAACGAAAATATAAACTTATACAACAAACAGAAAAGCAAAATACTCAGACTATTGCAGATTTGTCACCGGCAGGGTGACTAACATGTCCTTCAGGGATTGGAAAAAAATCTGCGACATCTTAATCCATAGGCTCAACATTATCTTCAGAGATAAAATTTGCTTCTATATTATTATCTATTTTTTTTAGGGACGCCTGATAGAGATTAATCAGATGCTTTAGCGTACGGTAGGTACGCGACCAATGTCACTTTCCTCCACATTGATAACATTTATTTTTTGAGTTCTTTCTTTGCACTGCTTTAGTATTTTCATCCTTCTTTTTTACACTGCTGGTGCTGAGGGTCATTGTTTAGTCCAAGCTGATCATCCTAATTAAAAATTCTTCTTCGACCATAACCACGACCACGACCATAACTGGACCCAGGGCCTCTTTCACGCTTGGTTTGGTGAAAATTTGCAGCATTTACTTCAGAAAATGGAGCAGTACCAATAGATCGACTTTCATGATTTCTCATCAAAAGATCATTATGTTTCTCAGCAACAAAAAAATGTGAAATCAATTCAGAATACTTTTTGACTTTCATGCCTCGGTACTGTTGCTGCAGGAGCATACTTGAGGCAGAAAAACTAGAGAATGTTTTCTATAGCATGTCATGATCGATGATGTTTTCTCCGCATAAATTTAACTGTGATTTAATTCTAAACATAGCAGAATTATAAAAAGTTGTATTTTTAAAATCTTGTAACCTCAAATAGGTTCATTCATAATGTGTCTGTGGAAGGACGACCATTTTCAGGTAATCGTATCTCTCTTTTAGATTATTGCATAATATAAGAGGATCCTTAATAGTGAGTTATTCCATTTTCAAGCCTTCGTCACAATGATGACAGAGAAATATCTTGGCCTTGACACGATCTTGATTCGATGCCTGATTGTCATTTTTGATGGTGTCCATCAGACCCATCACATCCAAATAGATTTCGACATCAAGTACTCAGGTTATGTAGGTTTTTCCCGATATATCAAAGGCAACAAATCCACGTTTAGATATATTTGACATTATTTTAAGAAAAGTAAATTTTTACCTTTACTATCACAGAATTTTTTTTGCAGAGACTCATGCTGATAACATGATATAAAATTATCTAAAAGTAACCAAAGTTAAAAGCAAGTGAAAAGTGTAATAGTAGTAGTATATACCTTTCTATTTCTTCAATAATACTTCCTCCGTCTCAAAAAGAATGACCTAATTTGACTTAACACAGAATTTAAGAAATAAATAAAAATTTTAAATCTTGTGGTATTAAATTAAAGATATGACAAATGTACCAAAATATCCTTCAATCTTGTGGTCTTAAGCATGTCACGTGGAAAGTTAAAAGTAAAAAGCTGCTAAAAAGGGGAAAGAGGTCATTCCTTTTTAAACAGACTAAAAAGAAAATTAAGTCATTCTTTTTTAAACGGATGGAGTAATACGGCTATTAATAGCCAAAATGAAGTGGTGAAGTTCATCATTTAAAGTGGTGGGGAATTAGTTGGCTATGAGCAAAATTAAGAGCATGCCACATGACATCCATTTTCATAACAATTCTATGTAATGCAGCCTACATTAATTCATATTAATATAAGAAAAGACATAAAGACACCCCTGATGTTGTCCCACATTTTCAAAAAGATACTTTAAGTTTGTCATGGTCCTATCACCCCCTTATTCTTATTCAAAGTGAAATAAATAACACTTTTGATCCTACGTGACATTGAGAGTGTATTACACTCACTTAAAGAGAGTGAGAAGTAAAAATATAATCAACAATTTATTTTTATTGTCTCTTTTATTAATATAATATTTTAATTCTTTTGTTTTTCTTTCTTCTTTTTTTAATCTTTCTCTAATCTCCTCTCTTTTATAGATGGCCAGAAAATATTTTCCGGTGACCTTCTTTTCGGATTTGAACTGGTCGTTTAATATTAGGAGATTTAGTGAGGTGAAGAGAAGAAAAACAGAAAAGAAAGTCGGCTATGATTATCGATGAAATTAAACTCTGATAATTAAATCATCGATTTTCGATAATTGCCATTATTTTCAATCGAAAATGATAGAGAAAGAAAGAATGAAAAAGAATTAACAGAGAAGCCATAGATTCGAAATTGCTATCACCTTTTTTTAATCATATTCTTTGATCACACCTTATTGCCAGTCATCTTCTCTGGCAAGAAAGGAGGATTTTTTTTTTTAAAGGATTAAATTAGTACAAATACTAATCAAAACAAAAAACAGATACTAATCAAAACCAAAAAAAAAAAATAACAAAAATAATAAAAGAAAGAAGCATCAACCATCGAAATTCATACACACTAGCAATATACACAGCAAGCAACATACACACTAAGGTGAGGATGAACAACCATTAGAGGGGGAAACAATGTGAGAGAGGAGAGAAAGGCGAGGGGAGGGGGGAGGGGGGGGGGGGGGGGGGGAATCAAAAGATCAGAGAGAGTGAGAAAATAAAGTGGAAAAAGAGAAATAGAGGAGAATTAAGAGAGAGCTCGGGGGAGACGAAAGAGACCCACACATAAGAGAGGAGGAGATAGTTTATTTTATTTTTTTGTCATTTTTAAAAAAAAAATTGGCACATTTGTGCGCATGTTTTACACTCAGTGATTTTAAAGTGAGAGTACTCATATAAGGGTGATAAAGATGTACTTTGAATAAAAATAATGGGGTAATAGGTCGTCCGTAAAGTTAAAACGTCTTTTTGCAAATTTCAAACAAGTTCAGGATGTCTTTATGTCCTTTCTCTATTAATATTTATTTTGATGAACTTTTATTTTTAAGTTTTAACTATAAAAGTTTTACCTTTTACCATATAACTGTTTATGAGCATGAATGAACACATGCTTCACCAAAAAAAATAAGAAAATGAATGAACACATGCACCTTTAGGGGTTGTTCAAAATCAAATGACACTTCAATGCAGATTCTAGCATCACGAACCCTAGTTGCGTACGATGTGCAAGTTTTGACCTTCATTATTCTACCTATTTCGCTTTCAACATGATGTAAAATATCCATAAAATAAATTTAGTTGAGAGTTTCGACAGTCTGCTCCAAATTGTGAAGTAGGTTAGTTGCACAGTTGCACTGTAAATGCAATAAATTCTGACTCTAATTGCCTGACCAATAGATAGTTGTGAAGTAGGTTGTATTCATGAAAATGACGCGCGTGAATGAGAAAAAATTGTTGCAACAACTTAAAAAATGTCACGTGTAAATGATTTTGTCAATTCTTTATAAAATCCATCTTCTCTTTAAAAAGTCCATCTTTCCCAATTCTTCATTAAAATAGCCGTTGGAGTTTCGAAAGTCATTAAAAGTCATTGAATTAGAATTTTATTCAAAAAGTATGATATAACACGAGTGCTTTCATATAATCGAACGATTGTATTGGAATACTAGATATAGAGGAGCCTGAGCCTAATATATATTACTTTTCTTGTCTTAATTTATGTGACACATATAAATTTAGACAGTTATTCAAATTTTTATAGGATTTTCAGGTTGTGATTGTAATGGTGTATCATCCGCTACAACTTCCCACAAATTATAGGCTTGAAGATTTAATTTATAATATTTTTGACATAATTTTTAAATAATTCTTATGTTACCCTCTCTATCCTCATTTATATACCATTGATATAATTTTGAGAGTCAACTAAATTTTTATATATTTTTTAAATATTTTAATTTGTTAATTATTATGATTTATGATACTTTTTCTTCCGTTTTAATTTCTATGGCACTAATATAATTTAGACCTTGTAGAAAAGCGGATAGGAAAGGTAGCAGTTAAATATTGTGATTTTTGGTACTTTTTAATATAATTTTCAAATTTATAATAAATTAAAAATTGAGAAAGTATAAATGAAAATATCTTAGCAGGACGTTGGTCTGCTGTCTGCTTGTTGCCACTATAAGTAGATTTTAAAAAAAATAAAATTAGACCAATTATTACCTTAAAAATAAATTTTACCATAGAAAAAAAAATTATTTTTAC
Organism: Capsicum annuum; assembly: GCF_002878395.1. Lineage (NCBI taxonomy): Eukaryota > Viridiplantae > Streptophyta > Magnoliopsida > Solanales > Solanaceae > Capsicum > Capsicum annuum. Next base: position 226,808,088 of record NC_061113.1, read on the forward strand.
ATATCTGTTTCACCACAAAATTTGCCAAATTTTGATTGTCAAATATTTTCAAATTTCTTGAGCCACTTTTGAAAGAAATTTCACTCACTTATAAAGTTTTAAATTTTCTCTCAAGTAAAATGCAGGTCCAAATATAATTTTTACTGTTATGAAATATAAAATCAAGAAGAAGAATAGATCGCACTACTAGAAATTACCCCTATGGTGACGGTTGCAAAATCGTTGCAATAGACAACAAAACCGTTGCCATAGCTCTACCACAATGATTCAACAAGTGTCTCATAGGTGGGCGTTGCGATAGGTCTATGGCAACAGTTTATGCGACGGTTGTCTAAACCGTCGCCACAGGTCGAGCTATGGCGACGATTGTCAGAAACCGTCGCCATAGATTGACCTATTGCGACGGTTATTTTTTGATTTATTGAGACGCCTATTTTCATCTTGCAACAGTTAGTAACCGTTGCAATAGCATCTATTATGACGCTTTTGTTATTTTGTTGCAACGCTTTTTGAGTACCTATTACAACTATTTCATTACTTATTGGAACACCTATTTTCATCTATTGCAAAGGTTACTAACCGTTGCAATGGATTCTATTGCAACGACATTAAACCGTTGCAATATCATCTATTGCGATGCTTTTGTTATTCTGTTGCAACGCCTTTTGACTGACTATTGCAATGGTTTATTGATCTATTTCAACAATGATTGCCACATGTTATTAAATTGAAACAATTTATATAAATAGTCGTATTAATGTAAATTTTTATTTACATACATAATAAATTATAACACAATATATACACATCACAAAACAAAATCATTCATTAATAATCTCATAATTCAAAATATGCAACAAGTTAATAATTTAAACCCAAAAGTAAAATGTAATCAATTCCAAATGATTAGTTAAGTTTTTACATACTAGCAAGTTCGAGTCGCGATAAGTTTCAAAAAATTCAACACAAAACTATTGATATTAGAGCATTTATCCACAACCCAAAAGTCTTCTCAAGTAAGGTCAATGTCTTCATCACTTTCTTCATCTCTTTCTTCATTTTGGACACCTATAAAAAGAGAACAAATAATATAATTAGCACTTAAATGACAACATAAAAAGGACTATTCCACAATAAAATAATGCAATTCCTAGGTCACAGCTAGGAGCAAATCAAGACAGCCAACGGTTTAATATAATGCTGAATAAACTATAACTCATCCATATGGACAAATATATGGTTTTGGAAAGAGCTTTAGGGTCAAAAACTAGTCAGTTTCATGCTAGTTGATTTCATTTAATTTCTTGTTGGTTACAACAAACAATAACACAAAAATAATAGTATAGGAGTACACGAGAAAATACGTACATAAACCACATATAAGTTAGCTAGTGAAGAGGCAAATCAACCAATCAAGGTTAGAAAGAAATACAAACATCCAAATGAGAGATGACAAAATTTAAAGAACAATTAAAATTGAGCTAATGCTTTTTTGGTTTGGGTGAAAGGAAGATAAAAAGGTTTGGGTGACTACACCAGCCTGACCTTTTTGGTCCTTTGGAAGGAAGTTGCAAAGGATTTGGATGACAATGTTGATGCCTATAGTTTTAGTCCTTCGGACAGACAAGAAATCAGAGATCAGAGATGCTTTGAGGATAAAGCAGAACCATAGATTGAAATATAGATGTTTGAGCTTTTTTTGAGCATGCTAAATATATTCAACATAGACACACTTGACTTATCCGACACTCTTCCTCTGTGGAAACTGATGGGTGGAGAAGTCTCTGAACTGGTTTATGCTAAATCCGGACCCACCATAATACTATTTGCCGGTTTACAAGGTATTGGGAAGACAACTGTTAGCGCAAAGTTAGCTTTATATCTCAAAAAGCAGGTGCACTTCCAAACTTCACCTTCTGTTAATCCCTTCCTGACCTTCCTTTTCCCTCTCTCTCCATGTTATTATCATTTTTGTATATAGTCGTAGAACCTGCATTTCTTCGACTACCTTATAATATTAAAGTTATGCATTCAAAACCATTGATGAGCATTGGTGGTATGATCTGTAGGGTAAAAGTTGCATGCTGATTGCTGGAGACATGTACAGACCTGCTGTTATTGACCAACTTGTTATTTTGGATGAACAGGTATGTCGTGTCACTTAAGCAACAGTAAGATTGTATGTCATTTTATTTTAGGTGTTATTTTCTGTTCTTCTTCACATAAACCACCTTCTCTTATAAATTATCTTTTTTACAAGTACATAGAATATCTAAACATAACTTTCTTCATTCTCATATTTAGTAATAAGTGGGGAAACATGTTGATGTGCCTATTTATGCAATAGGAGCAGATGTAAAACCTGCTGAAATAGCCCGGCAAGGATTACAAGAGGCCAAAAAGAAGAATGTAGACGTAGTCATAATGGATACAGCTGGAAGACTTCAGGTTCATATCATCTTAGTTTTTGGGTTCCACTTTTAACTTTTTCTTGTAGTTTGTATTTGAATTTGTTTTATTTCTTGTAGACAGATAAGGCTATCTACAAGTGACTGAAAACTCGAACTTGAAACACAACCTATGGCACATAGGCTATCTATGTTGTTTGACTTCTCCTTCTATTTTTGATTCTTTTCCTTTGCATTTATGTAGCCTGTCTTCTTCTTCTTTTGTTCTAGTATTTATTTATTTCGTAGAGCTGCTAGTGTTCCAACTGAAAGAAAGTTTTTAGCTTTCTGATGATTTCTCGAACACCCTTGTTGATTTATGATTCTTTAAATCTCTGTAAGATCAAGAGCAAAAATGTAATGTCAAGCTGGTTAAACCATAAAATCTTATCAAGAACAGACAAATACCAAGCAGATGACTGTAATGAGCCAAACAGACCCAAAAAAGGAAACCAAGATCACCTAAAGGAAACCAAAAATCAACACCACTTCTTTAGGTTTGCAAAGTTTCTGGAGTTTTGCAAGTTATCCTTAACATAACTATCCACTTAGCATAAAAAAACATAATTACTAAGAGTCACTTCTGTCGTATTAAACGTATAATACCTTAACCATTCTTTAAAAGTTCTTGTAATTGACAGGGAATGCTAGTTCTGACTTTAACAGCAGCAATCTCAAAGTTGCATCCACATGAATATGGAAATTATGAACCTGCATCATGTGTTGGTCCAACACCAGGGCAAATGACATTTTTATTAAGTGGCTTTATTTTGCTAGTAATTGGTGCTTCTAGCATAAGGCCATGTAACTTAGTATTTGGTGTCCCAACATTGTATCAGGAAGAAGACGAATCAACAGATTTACGACATAAGAAGCAACCTCAAGAATAATTTAACAACTTGGAAAAAAATCTACGAGTCATTGATCAAACATACCACGCTCGATGTTGATGTAAAGCAAAGACAGAGTAAACATACTACAGAAGACAGGACTGTGAACAACCCTCCTACTTCCCAGAACAAGTGCAGGTAGGATCCAACAGTAGAGTACAACACGACCCAGAAGAGAGTACGATACACCTATATTATCATCAAACAAATTCAGTTGCTTTCAAGAATATTCAAAAACAACTTCCAAGACTAAATATGGATCTAGTCTTCATTTACAACAATAATTTAAAATCTTCTAAGAATCAAAATTCATCATCAATAATGGAGAATTAAGAAAATCAAGAATATTGCCTTATTTCTTACTGAACACACCGACTATCACTATCCGCAATACTCCAAGAACCAAAATTGATTGGTCAGTACTTCATCTGCAAGTACTTTCATCCCGCTTGGAGCTCAGTCAAATGTATCACCTTCTTTGGACTAATTTACTTGAGTTCCTTTTCTGTGTCCTAACTTTATTTTTCTGTTTTGTTCATTTCCTATAATATCTAAACTAGGTTGGATAGTCTTCAGCTTTAGGCATAATATTTTAAATTCCAAGCCAATTCAGAGGGCCCAACACTGCGGTTCTAGCCCTCAACTAACTTAAACAGAATGGGGTATTAAGCTCAACAAAAGGTAGTACAAAGTATTAACCATGGGTTCAAATGAACCCAATAGCTTTTGCTAGGACCACGTATTATTCGTGTCAGGAATTCATTAGATATGTTTGAATATTTAAGAGTGAATCCAGTAACTAAGACGAGCTATTGGGGTAGATGAAAAATTCAAAACCCATAAACTTCAAATCCTATTGCCGGAGACCACGTTCAAATCCAACTAATTGAACATTGATGCATAAAATTCAAACTTGGAGAAACAGCAGAACACCAAATATGAGTCATCCCTCTTCCAAGCATTAAAAGAAAGAATAATTTTCCATTCAATGAACTTTATAAATCACGTAATCAACTTCACAAAATTCAAACTAGCTCAAAAGTAAAGACATATTATGAAAAAAAGGCAGTAGTCTCTATTTAGAATACAATGTGGCACAGCCAATCAGATGAAAACCATATATATATAATTCTCAGGAACTTTGTAACAAATTCCCAAAGCATATTCAAATTAAACTGGGAGGTGGTAGAATCCTATTTGGCCAAGAATTCATGAAACAGGCCATTCAAAGGTCAATTTCCCAGGATTTCCAGCTTTGTAACTGTAGAAGTGTACATGTCCCCATAAGGATATAACTATTACTCGATTGCAAGGATCACATGGATTTGGGGATTGAATAGTTTTCCAGGAAGAATCTCGAGGATACAATCAGTGAGAAATAGAAGAAGAATAGAGAGAATAAAATTTAGGAGAAGAGAATATTTGTAATTTAAAATATAGATGCAAGGATGAAAATGTACAGGTGGCTGTGAGAAGATGATAAGTTTCCTTAGTTTATTTCAACAAAGTGAATTCTCATTTTTTGTAATTGCACATCCTAAGCATCCCCCTAGATGTTTTTTCTTTTTATCTGATCAGAAAATGGAGCACCTAGAGGATGCTTACGTCGACTAATTATAAAAAATACATCACTCATATATGGAAACTTGGTGGACTTCAACATTTTAAATTACTCTATATGTGTTGCAATATATTAATGCTTATCTTCTTGTGTTTGACGCTAATGTCTAAAAAGGCACTAAAACGAAATGAAACGGAAATCAGTAAGTTGCTTCCCTTTAAAAACCTTAGTTACTTCGCGGGGACTTTAATGTAACAATAACCAAGATTGATCAGAGGGATGACTGACTTTATCTGATATTACATAGAAAACAAAAGATTTAAGGGCGAGGCATAAAAAATTAATAGACTTCAGTTTCATTATAAGCATTTACCCAGATTCTCAACCTTAATTAATTACAGTGTACAGTTGGCAGGAAAAGGAACAACAAAAGAAGAAAGGAATGTAAACATGATCAGCAGTAGTGCTATTGTTAACTGATAAGAAGGGTGCAAACCTTGATGGTAGACCTATTTTTGATCAGTGTGAATCCATCACTAGAACATGAGATAATTTATATGCATACTCCATTTAATGCTTCTTACCTGATGTTGGTAGTTGATGTAGCTTCCTTCAGTACCAAATCAGACATTTACCCTGTAAGTATTGCCCAAGTCAGATTGACAATTTTGAGTATCTTATTTTGCTACCTCCTAACAAAACAAGTATATGGTAACACTCTACCCATCAACCACAAGCAGATAGAAAAAAAACCACCTATAGTATTTTTACTCCAGAATTTGAACCTTTCAAAACATTAGTTTCTTACGCTATAACACCATAAAAACCAAAGCTCAATGTTTGTTCTCAATAAAGATAAAAAAAACTTATAACACCCCTAACATACCTGAAATGGATATCTTAAAAGAACGACTATCAGCTTAGAAGAAGCTCCTACTGTTGCATAGTCAATTGAATCTTATGAAAGAAATGAAAAACCAAATACTGAGATGTAATGTTCTCTCTATATTGAGAATTAAAGTGATCAACTTTCTAAACAAGCATGGATATAAAATATGTAAGAAAAGAAAATTTAACACTCACAAAAAAAATAAAACTAATGATTATATTTAAAAGAACTTTCTTGTCTAATCATCTGCCTCCATCCAATCCCAATCAGTATCGTTAAACTCATCCTCGTCTTCCGATGTTTCCAAAACTATATCTTCTGAATGTTCTTTAGTAGATGGAATATCAACAACAACAACGGCTCCATCTTCTCTTACCCATATAAAGTCACCCTCATCTAATCTAGTTGAGGGACCAATGTCATCATTAGGCTTCCTCCAAAATGTTTCTCCTATATTAGGGCAATTCTCTTCCTCTAGATCATACAAATCAATAGAGACTTTATTCCTTGCATAATAAATATTTTTTTCAATTAGATTCGCAACATACAAAATTTGATAAACTTGTGATGCCAATACAAAAGGATCATCTTGTCTGCATAACTTGTTGAAGTATACGCGAGTTAACCCATACTCATCAACTTCATTCTGATGCCAATCACATCTAAACAATACAACACTAAAACAACCATAGTAATCAATCTCAATGATATCTCGAATGACTCTATAATAAACCACCACTCCATCTATGGGATTTTGGTCCCTAGCACTAGGAAAACTATTAGTTGTTGCTGATAAAGTCACTTCACTATTTTGAGTCTTGCGTGGGGCATCCCAATCTTTTGTATGAAATCGATATCCATTGATGAAATATGCACAATATCTCTTGGACACCATAGTAGGGCCCTTAGATAGCCATTTTAAATGATGAGATACTTCAACATTTTTAACTTTCTCTTCAAACCAACTGCTGAATTCATGACTATGATTCCTTGCTCTTACCCATGCATTGGGTCTAGTATGATTACTCAATGAATTTTGATGTTTCCTGCAATCAAGAATATTGAAAATATAATTGCTAGGCCATTATAAATAGATGTGTATGTACCTTATCATAAAAAAATAAATGAAGGTTAATATGTAAATATCTTACTCGATGAACTTTTTCACTTCTTCGTCTCCTTTGTTAAATAGGACATATCGATGTTCTTCATAACGTAACTTTGCATTCATAAAAAAAGTGCAATCTTTTTGCTTCTCACTTCCAATTGGATGACCATTCTTAGGGAATATAAGGGACAAATTCAGAATGGATTCCTCATCTTCAATTTGGTACCTACTAAATCGCGTCTTCACACCATTATGTAGGTATCTTGAACAAAAAGTCAAGCACTCTTCAACCAAATAACCTTCTGCTATTGATGCTTCTGGACATGATCGATTACGAACGAGCCCCTTAAGGTTACATAGGGCCCTCTCAATGGAATACATCCAATGAAGATGAATAGGACCCCAAGCTTAATTTTATTTATTAAATGAACAGGCAAATGTAGCATTATATCAAAAAACGGTGGATGAAAAATCATTTCAAGGTTAGATGTAATTTCACCAATTTTAGACTCCAGTTTTTCAAGATCTCTCGGCCTAATTATCTTACTACATATGGATCTAAAACAATTGCACAACCTAATCAATGTCAATGCAACATTCTTAGGTATGTAATACCCCACATTTTGGGCCATAACGATAACTTTTATTTCTATGCGTAGATGATCCAAAATCCATAAATCCTATGCAAATTTTCCATGTTAATCAATTATGTAGTGTGAAAAATTGAATGAGTTTTCCATCGATATAAGATTCGCCCAAATTCGATACCCGGGCAAGATGTTATGGCTAATTTAAGTTCTCGTCAAAAAACACCGTCATTTTGGTGTTTGGCGCGTCGTGGAGGTGGTCTATTTAATAATTGTCAGATTCCAGTAGCTTAGCGCAATTGTGGCACGTCGTGCTGAAGTTCCAGGTCCCAACCAGTGGGACAACGCGATGGCTCCGCGTCGTGGTGACCCCAAGAATCCAATTCATCAATTTCTAGTGAGCCACCGTGATAGTGGTGCGTTGTGGTGGCCCATTAAATCGGGATCCCAATTATATTTTTTTCCGTCTCATTAAGGGTATATTGGGTATTTTCACCTCCTTATTAGCTTAAATACGGGATTAAACTCCCCAAACACCAAAATAACATTATTTTCTCTCAAAATCACCAAGAACACTCGTTAGGGTTTCAACCCAAAAATCAACATATCTCAAGATTTAACCGTAGCTTTTCCTTAATTCTTCAAGAATCGGAATCCCCATTGCGAGGGCTACAAGAAGCACCTATCAATCGTACGTATAACATCCTTAACGCGAGAGTTCATTCAAAAACTTCTAATTTAAGGTACGTGTGGTTTATCCTAAAAATACATAGGCTTGTTGAAAATACTCAGTTATGACTTAAAGATTATAAAGCATGAATTAGTTAAAGGGGTTTGAAATCCATGATTTTTATTATGTTTTATGCATGTTATTGATATTGTTGTTTTGGCCTTTAGGCCTCATCCCCTTAAATTAATTTACAAGTATATGTGTGGAATTAAAATTTAAGATTTGTTTGAGAGCACAAATTATGAAGTCCCTCTCTTGTGATAAATTCAAGTTTATGATCTTATTGTGAATGATTTGAAATGCATGATTATGGTTTTGAAACTAGTTAATGCATGATTATGGTTTTGAAACTAGTTTTCTCAACACCCTAGTGTTTGAGCATGATTTAGAGATGATGAGAGGGAGCTTCTTCATATAATTACATCCTTGTTTTAAATGAGAAAGAGTTGCATGTGATTGAGAAATTTGACATGATCACCTTGTATTATTGAAATGCTTGACAAAGAGAGTGCCTTGCATGTGTTTACATGAGGTTTGAGAAAGAGAATTGATTTATTGATATGGTGGTCCCAAACTTATGTTTTGAAAATAGAGATTATAATATGTTATTAATGGCTTAGAGATGTGACTTGCAAGTCAATAGTATGACGATACCATAAGTATGTATGCCATAATAGAGTATGTTTTCAGAGTTTGATTTCAGAGAATGCATGTTTTAAAGAGTTAAAACTGGATTTAAAGAGGGTTAGGTGGTTACCCGAAGAAGGTTTGAGTTCAAGTAATTCTTAGCCTAAAATCGTGATTTGCCGATCCAGGTATATCATTTTTACGTTGGCGACGACCGTGTGGCGTAGCAGAGTCAGAGACTCCAACCCTTGAGGCACACTTGGGTTGGGGGCTTCCCCGCTAAGTCAATGTCGGATTCCATATAGCCTATGAAATTTCAGAGTTGTAGGGTATACTACCTAGCGCAGAAGTAAAACAAAGAGTGTCTCAGAGTTCAGATGATTTTTCAGAGTCTTTCGAAAATGCCCATTAGATTTCCTACTATATGATATGGTTATGACCTATTTTAAATCGCTCTCATATGTGTTGAATATAAATTATTGTTTTGGATTTGCTCTACATACCAGTACATCTGTATTGACCCCCCTACCTCTCAGGTTTTGGAGGCTCAGTCTAAGGGTCCATCTAATCAATAAAGTATTCCAGAGAGAAATGATCCATGCAGTGGTGAGCCTTCTTTGTTCCAGAAGGCCTGTTATTTCAGATTATGTTATTATGTTATTTTGGTCTACTGGGGGCCTTGTCCCAGTTTTCAGAACATTTTTGAGATGTAGTAGAGATTTTACAGACTGAGTCAGATCTTATTCAGATGTTTTGAATTGCAGCTTTCATTCTTATATCTTGAAACTCAGATTTAATGACCATGTTTCCGTATCAGATTATATTTCTGCATTTTCTTTTATGATATGAATATTGTGCATGATTACCAGATCAGATAGAGTACGACGTCCGGGCCTTCATGATTCGGGATGTCCGTCACGGCCAGGCCCTAGTTAGGGTCATGACAAGGCAGCACTTTTCTAACAACAACCTATAGCAAGTGATGCATTATAAAATGAGCGTCATGACTCTTGTACCCTGATATCTTTGTCTCCTTCATATGCACGCGATCTGATATATTTGAAGCACACCCTTTAGGTAATTTGACATTTTTCAAGACGCTGCAAAATAATTTTTTCTATTTCGATTCCATGGAGAATGAAGATTGAGCCAAGCTTACATTTTCGTTACTATGTTCTACCGGTTGTAGCTTCTTCCGTATTTCCATTTCTTTTAAGTCATATTGAGAATTTACATGATCCTTTGAATTTCCATGTATCTCCAATAAAATCCTAAGCAAACTATCACATATATATTTTTTATATGCATTGGATCAAGATTGCGCCTCAATTTGTTATCCGGCCAATATGATAATTAAAAAAAATAGATCTTTTCTTCCAAGGACCCTTATTATCTCGAGACCTTTTTTTTTTCCTTTTCAAAAACATTGTTGAATTCGTGCAACTCTTCAAGCACTTCTATACCCGACAAAGAAATGGGTGCGGATCTATGTTCCTCCTTACCATAAAATGACTTTCTATCTTTTCACAGTGGATGATCAAGTGGCAAAAATCTTCGATGACCCAAATAACACTTCTTTCGACTATGTATGAGATATTGAGAGCATGTATTATGATTGCAAGTAGGGCATGCCAAATTTTTCTTAGTGCTACATCCCGAAAGCATTGCTAATGCTGGAAAATCACTAACTGTCCACATTAAGGTTGCACGCATTTTGAATGTTTGTTTGGTTTCAGCATCATATGTATCTATTCCAGATTCGCATTGTTCGTTTAATTTATCAAGTAGTGGTTACAAATACACATCAATATCATTTCCAGGAGAAGATGGGCTTGGATGAACATTAACAACATAAGATACTCCAGCTTCATGCAAATTCATGGTTATAAATTATAGTTTTCAGTATAACTGGCTACGTGCTATGAGAAATACTCATGGTTCAAAATGGATTGAAACCATCACTCGAGAAACCTAACCTAACATTACGAGGATCTCTAAAGAAGTTTGGATATAAACGATCAAAATCCTTCCATGATTGGTCATTAGTGGGATGCCTTAGATTCCTGTCATTCGGTCGTTCATTAGTATGCCATTTCATTGCAATAGCTGTTTCAGGACATATGAACATCCTCTGAAGCCTAGGCTTTAAGAGAAAGTATCTTAAAACCTTTGCAGGACTTTTAGAGCTTGCATTAGTTGAGGCACCACCAACACTCTTCTATCTAGAAGTCCCACATACAGAGCAAATCTCAGCTTTCTCATTGTCCTTCCAGAATAACATGCAATCATTAGGGCATGCATGTATTTTTTCATAATCAAGACCCAAATCTCTTATCACATTTATGGCCTTATTGAAAGACTCTGGTATTTGAGCAAAGGAAAAGGCCTCTTTTATCAACACTAAGATATCTGAAAATGTTGCATTTCTCAACCCATGCAATGATTTAAACAAGAACAATCGAACTATGAAACTCAGCTTACTAAAATTCTCACACCCCGAATTTAATTATTGTTTTCCTTCCTCCAATAATTTAAAAAATTTAGTTGCATCTTCAGGTAATCCCTCTCCATCTCCTTTTCCATGCCTTGATTCAATATCTACATTTCTAAATGTATTGTGAAGTAGTCCATCAATATCATCACGCATATTAGAACCTTCATCATCATTGATTGGATGATATGTCTTTCTCGAGGAAATACTTTCTCTATGGAAAGTCCATTTGATATAACTAGGAAGAAACCTTCTAGAAAGCAAGTGATCCTCCACCGCATCTCTATAATGCCAATATTGATTCTAACAGTCTCTACAAGGACATAATATCTCATTTCCTTGAGTAGTTCGTTCAAACGCCTTATCAAGAAAATATTTCACTCCACGCTCGAACTCATCAGACCATATTAAACAATTCATCCAACTTTTATCTTCACTATCCATTAAAATCCTACATAACACAACGAACTCACCAAAATTATGATTCATGCTAAACTAAAATATGAACATTGTCAACCACGTGAAACAGGAAGCCAAGAAACTTGCACAAAAATTTTAACAAGTTTAACAGACATAAGCAATCCATACTAAGAACACTTCACTGAATAGAAAAATAAAATTATTAGGTTTTTGAGATTGCAAACTTAACGATATCTCTTGTCTAGGTTGCTTAGACTCTTCAAAAATGTGAACCAACAATAACAACATCAATGAACCCAAGTAGCGTAACTAGAACTTTCATCATGGGAAATTCCTTCACTATTTGTGCATTCATTAATGTTGGACTCAAAATTATATTGTTTAAAGTTTACATGATGTTGTTATCATATTGAAAATGTTTGTGCTCCTAATAGACTTAGCGTAATACATAAACAGACACTCAAACATAGATATACACCAACAAAACACCCTTAATAGCATGGGACTTGTATGTAGAAAAAAGAGAGAAGAAAGATTAGGGGTGATTGAATGCATAAACTAGAATGAACATGAACTCTACTTCCTTAACTTAACTTAATTGCAATGAACATGAACTCTGCTTCCTCAACTCAACTTTCCAATACAAAAACAAACAAATAAATCAATACCAATATCCAAATTAATTAAAACCCAACTAAATTAACCACCAAATTATCTCATTACTTTCCCTAATAAATCATCAATAGGAATAAAACCCGCACTTTATAATTGATTAAAAGGCCGCCGGTGTATTAAACCCACATATGCAATAATCAATATCTAATCATTTATAGTCACATAATTCAGAAGACATAAAGTAAAAGAAACAAGCTTAAAATCGTCACATAATTTAGAAGACATAAAGTAAAACTCAAAATCCCCCAAAATTAGGTCAAATAAAAGAATACACTAATCTAAAAATCCCTAAATTGAAGCAATTGAAGTGCAAATTTTAGAGAAATTTAAGTACAAAATTAGCCCTAGTCGCAAATTAGCCATAAAAAGGCATGACAAATGGTTCTGAGGTAAAACTCAATGTATCAATGAAATGTCAAATCTTGAAGAACTCAACCAAGCCTAAATTAAAGCACTAAAAGCACACCAAATTCAAGGAAATACTGAACTTGTACAATCAAAATTAGAGAAATTAACAGCAAATATAGCTGAAATATAGAACACCCACAAGCAAGTAATCTCAAAAGAACAATGATATACACAATTAGTGAAACCCCCACAAATGAAGCAGGAAAAATGAAGGTCCAAAAAACGTAAATTTCCACTAATCACAAAAATCAACAGAACAAACTTACCCTGAAATCAAATTAGCCCTAATCACAAAATGACTTAGAACTATGTTGTTTCCCCTCTTCTTCTTTTCCCAAGAAAATACCGACAGCTCACTACCGGCACCGGCAACTCACGACGTGGTGCGATTTAATTTTGAAATCACACTTTAAGTTACAGCCGTCGTTTAAGTATTAAAATGTTTAAGCGAATGAGCAGTGGATCGGAGTAGATTTAAGCGTTGAAATATTTTATTAAAATATTTTTTTTCTCGGACTTGATAAAATTTATCTTGAAAATGGAGGGAATAAAATAAGCGTTGCTATAGCTTATTTTATTTATCTATTGCCTCGCTTAATGTCAAAGGCAACGATTATAGTGTTAAATTATAGCTAATAGAACAATTATTTTTGGCAACGCTTGAAACCGTTGCAATAGACCACCTATTGCAACACTTTTTTAACTGTCGCCAAAAAGTTCGATGCCATAGGGGTAATTTTTAGTAGTGAGAGAGAGAAGAGAGAGTTATTATTATTTATCTTGAGAGGTTCTTCATGGGTTAATTACAATGAGGGAAACCCCTTTTATTTATAGGAAAAAATTAACCTTGGGGTTCTAACTTTTTCATAAATAGACATACACTATATATGGTAAAGTAGACATTCACTATATATGGTAAAGTAGACATTCACTATATATGGTCATATATTTATAACACTGCCCCTTGAATGTCTAATTGATAGATAATGTGCCTCGTTAAAACCTTACTAGAAAAAATTTAGTGAAAAAAAAGAGTACATATCTTTAACAATACGCATATAGGCTGCCTCATTAAAAACCTCATAAGAAAAATCCGTTGGGACAAAACCTCGTAAGAAAAAAAGAGTACAACGCGTATTAACCCCCCTAATAAGAACAACTTTGAACTTTTGCATCCCCTTGAAAGTTGCACTTGGAGGAGACTTGGTGAATAAATCAACTATATTATCACTTGAACTAATCTGTTGCATGTTATTATCACCATTCTTTTGGAAATCACATGTATATAAAAACTTTGATAAAATATACTTCATTATATCTCCTTTTATGAATCCTCCATTAAGTTGTGCTATGCATGCTGCATTACCTTCATAAAAAATATGAATACTTTGTTACATTTCAAACCTCATTTTTCTCGAATGAGATGTATCATTGACCTCAACTATACACATTCTCGGTTAGCTTCATGAATAGCGATTATCTCAGCATGGTTTGATGAAGTGGCTAGATAGACTGTTTTGTATATCTTCAAGATATGACAGTATCCCCACATGTGAACACATTGCTTGTTTGAGACCGAGATTTATGCGGGTTAAATAAATCCCCAGCATCAGCATAATCAACAAAATCGGTACTATAATCTTTAGAATAAAATAAGATCATGTATTTGATCCCATTTCGATGTCTCAGTAGGGATAAAACTATATCTTGCTAGTAAATTAATTGAAAAAGGTATATCAAGCCTTATAGTATTTGCAAGATATATTAGTGCATCAATTGTACTAAGATATGGTATTTCATGACCAATCTAATTTGGTATGTTTCTCATTTCAGTAAATAATCTATTGCTTTTGAAAACTCTCCAAGAGTTTCAATAATTTTCAAGCTATAAGCTTACTATAAGGATTATAAATAAGTTTCCCAGAAACTTTTATATGTTTCAAACATTTTGAATCCTTAAAAAGTTTTCTTATAAGTTTTGCCAAGTGACAATATTCAGCATATCATGTGCGTCATCTTCAAGAGTCTGGATTGCAATCAAATAAGCTTTACACTTACCAAGATGCATTCTTTCATGTCACTTGATAAATATTTTTACGTTAGCATGCTTAAATTAAGGTAGAATTCAGATCCTCGTAATCTTTCACAATATTGCGCCAATATTGTATCAAAGATATCGTCGACGGTTTCTTATTTTGTATCGATTTGCAATTTGACATAATATTTTGAGATCTCATCACTTTATTATTTTCAAGTATCTAAATCTCTCATAAGGTTTCATGAAGTGTTATGTCGTAGGCTCTTCACGAGCACATTGCCTTCTTATTATGATTATTTGTTCCTTATCCTTTTCAAGGATTATTTCATTTGAAACCGATTGGTCTACCATGCTTTATGCATGCGTAGACGTTGTCCTTTAGGAACATAAAATAGGAGCACTTGCAACTTAAACATGAGATGCTTTCGACATTTGACTTGAATTATCTTTTGAATGAGAATCTGATGGTAATTCCTAACATATTTCATAGCTGCTTATAATCTCCCCCTATGTTAGAAAAACTAACATACATCCTCCATCTTCTTTGAGGAATCCAACTTTATGCATTATGGTATATTTATTTATCAAATACCACATATCAAAACTATTAGATGGAATAATTGATTCCTGACCTGAAACCAATTGAGGAGGAAGAAATAATCATAATTTATTGGTCTAATGCATACAAGTACTATCGTATGCAACATATCATAATTCAGAATAATACTTGAAGCTTTGTTCTCATTAGCAATGATTTAGCTATTTTATCGAAGACATTCAATGCAAAACCATCATCATCAAGATGAATTGTCTTGATTACACAGTCTGAAAGTTATGCTCTTAACTCAATTTTATTAAGTAAATAACTTTATGAATGTCAAACTGCAGGTTGACAATAAACGTAGAAGTGATCATCTTATATCGATGCATCTTGACAAATCACATAACAGGTGAACGGATCCATATTTACCTTTTATATTTTTTCAGATTTTGAGGGATCAAATTCCAACATTTGTTGGTCCAACCAACTTATCATGAGAACAAGCAACATTTTCATAAAGAATTTTTTAGTTCTTCAATACATGTTTAATACTTAATATGCACATCTTTGAAATGTCATAATCGTTCATGTCAATTTATGAGCTTATTTGTACTAGTAAACTTCAAGTTTACCCTGACATGTGTCTTTTACTTTAGTAAATTTCAGATTTACTATTAGGCGAATAAATTTCAGATTTACTACTTTAGAAGTTGATTTCAAAATAACTCTTTTCAACTATTCAGCCTCTTTCAGGGGTGAGTTGTGATACCATCAGAATCAAGTGCACGTTTGCATTAATAAGCTTCTCATTCCCCATAGGAATAGAATGTAATCGTGCCTTAAGCCTATCAAATTCTGATAGCTTATAGACTCTTTTAAGATATTGCTAATTCAGGAGCAAATCGAGGCATACATATATTTGTAGAGAAATTTTCTCTAATATATCTTATAATCATGATAAGAATGTGAAAATATTATTACTTTTGATGATTATTAACATATTGTCCCTCCACGCTTATATTCGTGCATTCAATCACTTGTCTTCTTTCAGACATATTATGTACTGCTATCACATACACTTCAAGAATGAAGTAAGTTGTCATATTTCAGACTTATCATATATTGCTACCAGATTCACTTCATGGAATGGAGCATATTCAATGGGTTGGATTTCATGACTTTTCACCAAATACCCATTATTTTGCCTTAGTCATCATAATATTACTAGTATAATGCATTGAGATTCAAACTCAATGTTTTATCCACATAAATGCGTCTTAGGCATAAATCAATGGGACTTAAACCTAATATTTTTTCATCATGGTGCATTGGAACTTTTAATCCAACGTCTTACCCTCTTAATGAGATGAGACTTAAATTCATCATCATATCTTTTTACAATATTGTTCTTCATGAACAAATTTATAGCATAAGTGGTTCCAAATCAATTATTTTTCTCAAATCCAACAATAATTATATTATTAGTAGCAAAAGACAGATAACATAAGGAATTACTAACCTTGAAATTACCTTTAGATTTATAATCTCACCTTGTTTGGCAGAGTCTCGTGCTGATAACATGTTATAAACTAATAAAGAATAAAGAAGAAGAGTAGAGAGAAAATGGAGAGTAATGCTTATTTTTCTTGAGAGATTCTTCATGTTGTAATTACAATGAAGGAAATCCCCTTTATTTATAGGGAAAAATTAACCTTGGGGTTTCTAACTTTTTCATAAATAGACATACACTATATATAGTAAAGTAGACATTCACTATATATGATAAATTAGACATTCACTATATATGATAATATATTTATAACATATTCAAAAATTTAAAATTTAAAATATCAACTCAAAACTATATCCACTGTAATGGCTAACATAACTTTATCATATGTATAACATATTCAAAAATTTAAAATTTAAAATATCAACTCAAAACTATATCCACTGTAATGGCTAACATAACTTGGCAACTAAAGGTCTAAAGTGAATATCATGGACAAATGATCCAGCCGACCAAAGCTTTATGAAGAAACTACCATATTGATGCAAATCAACCAATTAAAAAGAGCACAAAAGCATGAGTATTTTACCTCCTTAGACAGCAAGCACACTCGTGACCCTTCTATTATAGAGTAATAATGTAATGAATACTCTCTCTAATCCTTCAAAAGTACTCATTTTGTATATACTTCTTTTAATTTTATGAAGACTATTTAGGTGAATAATATTCCTTATTTAATTATATTTTTGTAATTTTAGACTGAGATTGACCACACATAATATTGTATTGTATTTGACTTTCTTTTTGAATCTTAATCACAAATTTCAATATATACGTGTACTTGTCAATTTTATTACTTTACATATAATTAGTTGGCTTCAAGGATTGAGTCAAAGCTGAATCACCTTAACATAGTGTAAATCATGAGTGAATTTATGTACTAAAATTGAGCCATATGAAATCATGTTCAGTTAGTAAAATTACCTATTTTATGTATATATTTTTAAAAATCACTATTATCTTTTAGCACCATGCTACTATAAGAATAACAATTTTGTAATAATAAATGTTTAATTCGATCCGACCCAATTCATCAAAATAACACACACCCAACCCTCACCCCACCAACTCTACACAACAACACACACCTCGCAACACAACAACCCTAAATCGCGATTCGATTGGCAGCTCGCCGAACCTCGAAACGTCGGCGACGGCAGCTTCACGGCTACCCTCTAACTAAGGTACTACAAAGACTTCACGTTTTCCTTTTTATTTTCTTTTTCAAGAACCTAGTGATGCGAAGTTTGGTTATTTGCTTATTGATGTTGTTGTTGTTGTTCTGCTACCCGATTGTTGTTGCTGAATGGGTTTTTATCGGCATGATAGTTAAGGTTTGTGTTAGAATCATCTTCTTATTTTTTGTCTTGTTTTTTAGTTCTCTTGGGTTTTTGTGGAGTGGGTTATGCTTGTTTTGTTGATTGCAGAAATGGGTTGGTTTGGAATTTCATTAGAATTTCTTGTGTCAAGTTTTTGTTGTGTATTTTGAAACTTGGGGGTCACTTTGTCTTTCTATAGTTCTCTTCTGCATGTGTCAATTCAGATGCTAAGACCAAATTCACTATTACAAACGAAATGGGAAGGTAAATGTGAACAAAAGTAAATTGACTATTCTGTGAGCTAATTTGATGTTACTGGTTGATTGAATTCGAATTCGGAAAAAGAATTGTTTTGCTATTTTCTGGTGATCGCTTATCTCTTTCTTTTTAGTTTAGGCCAAGCAAAGGTAAATTGATTTCTCTCTATTTTCTTATAATGAAGTCTTTAAATGTAGTGTTAAGATGGAATTGGTCGTTGTAGAAGGCTTTGAAAGCCATAGAAATTTTGTGATGATTATATGTTGTGAGAGGGACATGTGGCGCCTCTACTTATTTGTTTTATTACACTTATACTATAAATGAATATGTCACTTGAAAGCAATTAAGTGTAGTTAGTTGAAGCACTTAGTGACTTGAAAGTGATTAAGTGTAGGTACTTGAAATGTGATTTTTTTATTTTGAATTTTGTTAAGCTTGGTAACTTGGGAGGTGATTTAGTGCCTTGAAAATGTTGAAAATGTGAATTTTTCATTTTGAATGTGGTTTAGTTTGGCACTTGGGAGGTGACTTAGTGACTTGAAAGTGATTAAGTGTAGGTACTTGAAATGTGAATTTTTCATTTTGAATTTTGTTAAGCTTGGTAACTTGGGAGGTGACTTAGTGACTTGAAAATGTTGAAAATGTGAATTTTTTATTTTGAATGTACTTTAGTTTGGTAACTTGGGATGCGACTTAGTAACTTGAAAGTGATTAAGTGTAGGTACTTGAAATGTGAGTTTTTCATTTTGAATTTTGTTTTGAATTTAGGTACTTGAAATGTGAACTTTTGTGACTTGAATTAATTACTTGAATGTGATTGATTGTGTAGATGAAACCTGATTATAGCTGGATATATCAACAGAATAATGATACTAGAATGAGTCTTAGGGTGAAATTTGTTGAAGGTGTCAATCGATTTATTGAACATGCCAAAACACTTGATGATTGGTCACTTTTTCGGGTGATTCATTGTCCTTGTGTTAAATGTTATTGTACAAGTATTTTAAAAGATGAAGTTGGGAAGGATCATCTTTATAGAAAAGAGTTTCACGAGGACTTTTTAAGATTGCGTACTATTCATGGTGATGTTGAGCAGAATAATTTTGTTGTTGGTGAAAGTAGTAAGTCTGCAGTGCATAATAACTATCAAGATACTAGGATGACAGAAATGGTGCATGATTCTTTTGGGATGCAACACTGGGGCGACTTTAGAGAAAATGTTGAAGATGTTCCCAATAGAGAAACACACCAATTTTATGAACAATTGCATGCTGCTAGTCAGCCTTTGTTTGACGGATGTTCGTACTCTCGTTTGTCTGTTGCTGTTAGATTATTAAGTATTAAATATGATTGGAATATTGCTGAAGGAGGAATGAACTCAATGATAGACCTTATTGTTGCTAGTGTATGCATCCTTTGCAACATGATTTACATATGAGGTGTGTAAGTGTACGAATATTTCTACAAATTTTAAACACTTACACATTCTTCAACTAATATATATATATATATATATATACATAATATTTTTAGGTATACCAATCACCAACTGTAGCCGCATACGATCAGTTTTTGAGAGATATTTCTTTGGGATCAGTTGAAGCCCGTACAATATCCCATTACACAGTAAATAAATTTAAATTTTTTAACAAAAACACTCCAAAACAAGAAAAACAAACAATAGTGGTGTTTGGGTTAAGGGTGATGATAACGCTGATTACTTTGACATCATACAAGAGATCTTAGAAATGAAGTATGTTGGTTTGCTAATAAAAAAAAATTATACTCTTTTGATGTAAGTGGTTTGATCCAAGCACAAAAGGCACAAGAGTACATAAGGATCATAACATCATTGAAGTGTAGCACAATAGGACGTATCCTATTTACAATCCCTTTGTTCTCGCACAAAATGTTAAACAAGTGTATTATGGTCCTTATCCGTTGCGCTGTGATAAGTCTGATTGATGGGCTATAATCAAAACAAAGCCTATAGGACGAGTAGAAGTTGAAAATGTGTTGAAGACCGCGTATCAAAATGAAATGCAAATTGATCACCAGTTAGTGGACATTGATTTAGTGGATAGTTTGAACCACCCGAAAAATATATTTGAAGAAGTTAATATTGTAGAAGAAGAGGCTCAGAGTGTAGGAGATGAGAAAACTTCCAAAGAGCTTGACTGATTTAGTAAAGAATCTTCGGGAGAGGAGGATTAATTTGTGTAGGTTGTATTTGTTATGTATTAATGTCTTTATGCTTTGTACTATTTACCTTTATGTTTCTTGTTTAAGATTGATGTGTAATATACTGTGTAGGATTGTTGTTGTTACTTTTCCATATTTTATGTAGTAATAGAAATATTCTTTTCTATCCCCTATTGTTGGAGCGAGCCTAAACTTGATATGGTTATGTAACTATTTCACTGGTGTTTTAATACCGATTTAGTGATTTGAAATGTGAATTAGTTATTTGAAATTAGTTACTTGGAATGTTTTAACACTGGTGTTTTCTTATATTCATTTTGTAAGGACTAACTACTTGTTAACTTTACATAATTTAGATGGGAGGTAAAGGTGACAAAGGTAAGTAAAAAGTTGATCCTACAAAGACAAAAAGAAAAAACAACCTCCGCCTTATAGACGACTGTCAGGTATTCATATATCTAAGGGTTGGTTTGATGACGTGCCAGCACGACTTTCTTATTCTAGGTCGTCGCATCATTCAGTTCCTACTCCTACGCATGTGGGTCCGCTTCATGGATCTACAACGACTCATTCTGCTCCCATCGCGATCCCACCGCCTTCACAGTACTATTAGACGATCGCTGGCACATACATTCATCTACCATCGTCTGCAGTACCCTCTACTAGTAGTCACCCACGTTCTCACAGTGATTCTGCTGGATCTATTGGGTTGACAGATCTTCATCTTGGAGGCACACCATCCGATGCTTCAGATCCTCCCACGCCAGTGCATCCACAAGCACGTGTTCCGCAGCCCGGAGACAGAGATGCTCATCGAAGGCAGTATATTATTCCATATGGAGTAGGGTAAGATTTTTAAATATAACAACATTGTTCATTTTTCATTTACTATATTATTATATTTTATGAAATTAATGTTTGATCTTGTGTTGTAGGTTTTTGCCCGATGATGTAATTGCAAAAATTATGACTAAATGCATTTGTCGGCACTTCAACGGCTATTGGACCAGTTGGCAAAAGGTTCCAGAATTTGATAGAAATGAAATCTGTAAAGAATTTCAAGTAAAGATTTAACTTATCGACTACTTAACACATTGTTAGGGCAAAAAATTGAATACTAAACTTTTATTTTTGTTGTAAAAATATTTCTGGTGGGATCCAACAAATGACTTTGCTATACGAAAGAATTTTTATAGAAGAGCAAAACTCAGAATGAACGGTTCGTTGAATTATGCCAGAACGAAGAGGGTACGACCAAGTTTTATACTCGAACCCATGTGGCAGGATTATCTTTGCTATTGGAGTAGCGATGAATACCAAGTGTTGAGTGACAAAGGAAAGAAAGCCAGGGTATCATCCAAGGGTGGCTCTCTACATACTGCGAGAGCATTTAGTCGGATTATTGTAGAGCAAAAAATGGTATGTAACTTTTACAGGTTTAATTGTTTGTTTCTATTTAAATTTTTAATTATTTGAAGATTAATAATTTTATCATATGCAGGAAAAAAATTCGGTAGGAAGATATAACAACATGAGGTATTCGAGGCGACCCATGTAAGGAAGAAAAAGAACCCAACTGATAAAGATGTCTGGGTTGAGCCTCGTGCAAAAACTACCCATGTAAGAATCAAAATTTCTATTTATGAATCTTTTTCTTAAAGTTGATATTATTCAAGTACGAGTAGTTTAATATTTTTTTACTATTAATTTTAACTTTACTTTGAATATAGGACAAATATATGCAGTTCATTAATGAGTATCGTAGTAGTCAGCCTCTTGAAAGTTAGGGTGAAACAATACTTGAAGATACAGAGGAGGAATTCTGGAAACAAACTGTGGGTTCTCCACTTAGAGGCCAATACTACAGGTACCACAGAAAATGCTTTAGCGAGAATATTGGGTCTTCGTTCGGCGAAACATCCTATCCCTCATCAATTAATAGAGAAACCGTTGATTTACTAAAAGTTTCGATTTCTCAACTCACTAAAGAGCTTGTTGCATAGATTGAGAGGGTGAAGCAGAAAGAGAAGGAAACAACATCACAATTCAGAATGATGCAGGAGCGGATTAACTCTTTTATTCGATCTGCAGGGATTCTTCCACACTATCCTAGTGATGCAGTTTGGGCTGCAAAAGATCTAGGTCCACTGGATGATTATTACACCACAGAGGAGAAATCAGATCCTGTGGTGAGCCTGAGGATGCGGATGATGATGAGTTGTAGTTTAGATTTGGAACCTTGATAAATTTTGTAAATAACTTTATTTTAAACGTTTGTATTGTTACGTTGGTTGTTTGTATTGTTACGTGGGTTGATGAAATGTAGCATAAGTATATGCTGTTATTTAAAAAAAAAAAAATTCAGAAAACCAATCACATGTGGTCAGTTTGTTTTGAAAATTTATTTTTATTAAATTTATAAAAGCGACCACTGGTGGTCGCTTTTGTTTAAAATTTATTTTTTTTTAAAAAAATAATATTAAATTTTAAATATATATATATATATATATTTTTATATATATATTTTAAAAAGCTGACCACACGAGGTCGGTTTTAAAAAAGATACAACGCTTTTTTTGCTCACACGTTTTTTTATCTTTTTTTTTTTTTTTTCGAGGAAATCCTATTTTTTTCAGTAGTGAATGTTATAGCACCAATAATATCAGACTTTTACTCACCATTGCATTAACTTGAATAAAACAAGTACGTTTTTATAACGAGGAGACAAAAATCAGAGATTTAAATCGGAGAAGACGAATGAAAACACTAACCCGAATAAAAAATGTAAAGTAGGTACCTCGTCTACTTTCCTCCTTATATACATGAAGTTAGGGAAGAATGAAAGGCTAGGATCAAAAGGAAATTTTGAATCATACGGCTCTCGTTCATTCCAAATTTGCTAGAAAGGACAATACGTGTAACGTTTTTTATGAATAACGTCATTTTATTCTGTATAAGTCCTTTTCTTTTTCTTCTATTTTTCAAGAAACTTTAAATCCAACTATATACTAATCATAATTTTTAATAAGGTTCGACCTTTTAACTTTGAATTTATCATATAGTTTATTATATAAAATTGTCTAATTTTAAAACTTATCATAAATTTTTTTTTTCCTCTAAATTTTCTCCTAAAAAGTTATTCAATCAATTTATCACGCAAAAGTTATATTTATGTTTTTGTCACATAAATTCATTTTATAACATGGTATTAAAGCTGGATCAACTCCAATGTAGCACAAATCATGGACAAATTTATGTACTAAAATTGAAGCATGTGAAATCATGATCTTTTCGTATAGCTACGTACTTTAAGTTCATATTTTTTAAATTGATATTATCTATTGACATTCATGCTACGATAAGACAAATGGTGCACTTGATTGAAGGTTAAGTTATTTATTAAGAGGATTAGGGACCGATTTTCACTAAATACTTTTTTTCTTCTTTTTTAGTGGTGCATCCACATTTTAGAAATTCCGAATTTCTCACTGAGACCAATCAAATAGATTGTTCACACTCTAGTACCAAATAGTGTTTAGGTGTGCATGAGATGATAATGATGAAATCTCATATCAGTGGTTAATGAGCACGGGTGGAACTAGGATTTAAAATTTGAAGATTTCCCACATTAAACAAAAATAAATCAAAATAGTAGCTACGGGGATTGTGGAGATAGGATTTAAAATTTGAGGATTTTCCACATTAAACAAAAATAAATCAAAATAGTAGCTATGGGGATTCAAATCCACAACCACAAGGTCAACAAAATTTTAACAAATTCCTCTTCTTCAGTCTTCAGTAGACCAATAAAACACTCTTTTTATAGGTTCTCAACTTTAATTCTTATATATTTATCAAATTTCTCAATACAAATATAAGATCCGCACGAAAGTTACTGGGTTCCTGAAACTCCCCACCCAACTCCCCAAATCCGTCTCTTGTTAATGAGACTCGAGAGAGTGGTTTCTTTCTATGGTCTTGCACAATTATGTCATTTGAGCTAAGCTTTTAGGGTTGAGTTAGATAAAAAACAATGTAAAAACTACATATATAATGACATATTTACTAGGAATTGCTAAAAGTCCCAACTTTTTTAAAAATCTTGTAAAATCCCAACATTTGGCCAGTGATGATACATGTTAATTAACTTAGATACCTATGGGATACATGTTTGAAGTAAACTAACTTGCACTTTTTAAGGGATTTAACAGATAAATTAGCATTAAAAGTGCAATTAATCTAACTAATTATGGTTAAAATAAAATTAAATCCCACGATTTATGGCAATTATCTTGTTATTACACCATTCTAATTCAAAACAACATCATAATCTGTTTGGAAATATCCAAAAATTTTCACGGCTTCTTCAAAAGTTTTAGTTTTTCAGACGTCCATTTTGTTCTGATTTGTTAATTTTGTTTGGTTATTTGAAATGAATAAATAGTTTTAATGGGTTCATTCATGAGAAAGGAAATTCATTATTCTTGAAAAAAAAATTTGTTATTCCTTCTTCTCTCTTATTTGTTGTTGTTTTTCTTTTTTTCGACGATTCATAATAATAAATATCGTGTTTTATTAGTACATTCCGGTGTTTGGCTGTCTGATGTCAAGCACGAAGAATACAAGATTGATGGTTGTAGTCGGAGATGTACCAGTGTCATCTCAATTCTTTATCCCTTTTTCTCTGTTATTTGTTGTTCTTTTTTTTTTTTGTCTGACGATTCGTAATAATGAATATCGCGTCTTATTAGTACATTTCGGTGTTTGACAGTCTGATATCAAGCACGAAGAATACAATATTGATGATTGTAGCCGGAGATGTACCAATGTCGATCTCAATCGCTATCTTAAGAAAAACCGAAGAAGATTTTTCCTCACTAGTTATTTCACTGTCGGATGTCACAATGTATGCAATTCATCCTTCATGAATACAGATTAAAAAGTCAGATTATAATCAAGAGATGTACTCATGATTTGTTTTTCAACTCGTTTATAATATGAATTTTAAGTTCCTTTTTTTAAATTTTAAGTTTTAAGTTTGTAGGTCAAATTACTAGTTTTAAGTTGTCAAATTACTCGTTTTTAGTTTATTGGATTATAGTCTGTCAAATTGTGTAATTCATCATTATTTCAATTTTAAAGCCAAACGTTTTGATAAACAAAAATATGTATCTCTTGTTGATTGAATTTAGCCAAAAATATAAAGTTGTTTTCATGCTTAAGCTAAAAATATAACACAGAACAATATATAGAAAACTGTATGAACATAATATTATAGATATAGGATAATACAAATGTGTATCGTGGTTGAAATACATGTATCTATTGATATGCTTAAATCAATTAATGTTAAACAATACGAGATACATACTATTCATAAACAGTGAAATAATGATACAAGATAAGAGAAAATGTATCTATAAGGTTGTAAACATGTATCTATTATTGAGTTAATTTAAATAATACTTACAAAACATTAAATACATATAAAAAATAAATAAAAAAAGAATCAAATATACAAGAAATTGAAAAAACGTATCATGCATATATAAATATGTATCACGACCAATTATTTTCCAGATCTGAGCATGCCGGAGGTTCTAAATATGACTTTGCCGGAGGTTTCAATTTATTTTTTGTTTCGCACAGTAAAATATTATTGGATTAGAAGGTTTACCTGGAGTATCAATAACAGAAAACTAGTTGGAAATAATCTCAACATGGATAATTTTCTTTGCCGAAATAGTAGCTTTACCCATAACTCGAGCACCAAAAACATCATCATCTTTAACACGAAACTTCAAACGATCAATTGGGGGAGCTAAAGGGATATGATGTTGTTTAATTTGATTTTTGAGAAAAACCATTGCACATAATAAGAACGTGAAGATAAATTTAGGAGAAAAAATACCTTAATTAAAAAATGTGAAGAAGAAGAAGAAGAGAAAATTATGGGATAAAATTGTAACCAAAATTTTGGCGTTAATATAGCCAGTAATGTTTGAAGAGTTGGATACAAACTGTTGCTTGAATTAAGGCATACAAAGATGAGAAAATAAGTTATTTTTGGTAAAGAATCGGTTTCTTAGTTGCAGGTTTTAACTTGTATCTCAACTTTACCAAAAAGTATGAAATGTTGGGATTTAAGTAATTTTTAGAAGTAGGGGGATTTTTAGAAGTTTAGAAACTTATGTTGTTTATTGAGGTAATTTTTCCAAAAAAATTTCGTTTCTTAACATGCATGGTATTAGAGTAGGACACATCCAAATTCTCATTTGGCCCATACTAGACCCAAATATAAATTTATCCACACTCTAGATATACAATTCTAGACTTGACTAATATAATAGTACTAATCAAGTGTACGTGCTTCGCACGTGTATATCATGTTAGTCAATTATAAATATATACAAAAAGGATAAACTAGCTATTTTGATTGTGGTATATATAAGCTATACTTTCAAAACAATAAAAGAAAAAATTACATCAAAAAAATATTCTTAAACAAACGTGGATGGAATTATTTTTGAATGTACAAAAATTTGCACAAGAAAGAAAGAAAGGTACCAAACTAAAACTTGGTCAAGTTCATATAACACTATAACTCAATTCAAATAAGAAATGTCAAATTGCTGAATTCATCAATAATATATAAAGGTATAGTGTTAGTCGAACCTACAATAAACACAAAGTAGAAGACTACCCCCGACATTCCTCCTCTATGATCCACAAGTTATCTATCAAACCATTACATCAATTTGTTGAATTCGTTAAGAATATGCACTAACATATAATCTATTTTTTTTTACCATTATTTTTGTATAGTGATCCAATAACCTGTAATATTTTTCAAGTAAAATTAAAAATCTGATTCTACATATAGTATATGAATCAAAAAGAAATAAAAAAAATACTCTCTCCGTCCAATTTATGGGGTACTTTTTGAATTTTAAGATTCAAACGATTAAACTTTATCTTTAATTAAAAATTTCGTCAAAGCCCAATTGATACAAGCTAAATGGCCATCATAGATTTCGATGACATCATGTGAGGCCAACACAAGAAGAACTCGATTGTGGTCACATTGAGGGCACGGGAACACACATGGGGGACCCATTTTAAGCCCACAATAGAACAATCCCGTGTATGGAAGGTTGCTTGGAAGTTTGCCTTGATGAGATGCCCGAGAGCTCCAAGTGTTGAAGAATAATTGTTAAGACCAAAAAGACACAAGGAAAGGCATATGTTGAAGTGTGAAGAAGACCACTTCAAACACTCCATGACCGCCCCTTCATTAAGGGTGTAATGATCTTTTTTGTGTCTTTTCTTTACACTCCATAGGAGCCCCTTTTCACTAAGGGTATTTTGATCTTTTATGTAATAAGCTATAAATAGACTCCTTAGGCTTATTTTTCATTTAGATTTTGATAAATATTGCAGATTTCTTCTCTCTTTGAGAGTGTATCTCCTTTAGTGTAGGGCTTGGAGAAGCCATAATTGAAACTAGGGTTAGCTTGAGTGTGAATTCACTTGAGTTGACAATCGGCTTATAAACGTTGGTGCTTTGGGGTGCTTCGAGTCCCTTTTGTGTCAACGTAAGAGTGTGGTGTTGCCTTTGTGGATTGTAGAGGGTTTTGATGTTTGATACACACCTTAGTTCCTATAATTTGTAAAGTTTATGTCTCACTAACTATTCTTTAAGTTTATGCATTTTCTCTTCTTTTTGTGCTAAATTTGAATGTGTGTTTGTTTGTTCTTCTTCATCTCATCTTCTTCTCTTTAGTTGTGTTGTTATTTTTGGATTTTAGGTTTGTTCCCTTATCATTTGGTATCAAAACAAGGTTTGATTTTGTTCTAACAAAATCAATCTTGGGATTGTTACTTGAAAATAAGAAAAAGTGAAAAAGAAGAAAAAAGAAAAAAAGTTACTGTTCATGTTTTTTTTAGGGTTTTTCAATTTTTGAGATTTGATTTTGTATGTTTTGTGTATTTCTAGTGTTAGATCCTTGTTCCCAACACTAGAATAAGTGTCCAAAAATCCAAAAAAAAAAAGAGGTGAATCCCACTTTTGTGTTTGGACAAAATTTTAGATCTTAGATCTACTATGTTTTTGTGTGTTTTGTTAGTTTCTAGTTCTAGATCCTTGTTCCCTAGAACTAATAGAGTCTAGATCTAAGATTTGAGCTAGA
Source organism: Capsicum annuum (assembly GCF_002878395.1). NCBI lineage: Eukaryota > Viridiplantae > Streptophyta > Magnoliopsida > Solanales > Solanaceae > Capsicum > Capsicum annuum. Next base: position 226,837,038 of record NC_061113.1, read on the forward strand.
TCCGGGTTGTTTTGAACCATCCAACATTGTTAAACTTGTGTTTGAAGCTTTTGGAGGGTGGATCTCGTGTGGTTTATGGTGGTTGTGACATTTTTGAAGTAATTTTGTGTTATTTGTGCTTTTCTTGGCAAAAGGACCTTAGATCTTCAAGAAAATTTCAATTTGGAGGTCATTTGCCTTGTGGTCAAACGTTGGTCAACTCTTGAATATTCTTGTTGTTCTTCCTCATCTTCATAGCTTGTTGGAGAAGAGTATTCAAAAAGGAGTGTTTGATCTTGAAAAAGGAGGAAAGAGAGTGTACTACTTATTCAAGGAAATTTCCAAGCACCTTCCTAGTTATCCAAAAGAAAGAAAACAACAAAAGGGAAGAAATAATCAAGTACAAGAATAAGTACAATTGAAAATACAAGGGGACCATTTTAATTCAAATTCATTTGAGCTTGAAAAAGGCTACAAACCTTGTGTTTTCTCCTCCAAAAATCAAAATTACACTCCCTTGGTTGAAGATTGGCCGAAACACAATTTGAAGAACAAAAAAATTACAAAATTGACGTCCAACCACAAGCAGCCACATCACCACTTTGGGACAACCGAATTTTGAACTCAAATATTGATTTGTTAGTTTCTAATTTTTGATTCTTAGTTACATTTTGTTGATTCTATCACTAATTAGCAAACTAGTAACTGCCTACTAGGTTGAGAATTAGTTTTAGTGTCCTTTTCTTTCGTGTTATCGTTCTTGTGTACTTTTCTCATTTTGTAATTCATTGTGTTTTGTTGGTTCAAATCCGAACGAGATATCCTTGAGTCATTCAAGCAAAAATCTATTCCGAAAAAAATAGACTTATCCCTATATCACTCACGAAGTACAAGGCGATCTTCAACACTTGTGAAATCAAGTGTGAGATAAAACCGTGAGTGAGAGTGTGTGAGGTTATTTGAACTAACTTGTTTGTTGTTTTGTAGGTGTTTTCTATTAGGTACCTTGATAACAGAAGGAACAACATCATCAACCCCAGATACTTATGGTATTTATACTACCTCGGATCCTTTTGAAGATTTCCGCTAGAACCTTGAAAGTCTACGCCAATTATTATTCAAACATACCCTCAAAGCCGAATCACCACTAACTAAGATACTAGCATTTTGCCTAATATCAATTCTTCTTGTGTGCAGGTTCAAGATAATATACTTCCACCGAAGGATTCAAGGAGAGTTCCTCAAGAACACATGGTTGATGATCAAACGGAATTCTTGTCTAAGAATTTCAACTTTAGAAAAATTGATAAAGAGGTGATGCAAGGGAGAATTCTTGACAAAATCCCTTGTAATGAGAGCTTCCCAAAGGAGCAAATGGGCTGTCATGATCCAAACCTAGGTGAAGGCCATACCTCATGTGAGCTAAAAGGTAACAATGTTATCTCCTACAAACTTAGAATGTTGTGATGTGGCTAGTAGTAGCCAAGTAGTTGTAGTTGATGGTTTACTTGGAGGAGAACTGCATGAATCTTCCCTTTGTGATACCCTTGGTATTGCTAGATTGCATGAAGACCAAATTCTTGTTGTAAGTTTGCAAGCACTAGTTGATCCTATAGATGACAAAATTGATTCTATTCGTAAGAATGATTTGTGTCCATCTAGTGCTAGAACTTATAACTTGAATAAGGTTCCATTACCAAGTGACAAGAGTATTCACACAGTAGTTGACCCTTATGAAAACCAAGGTGAGTCTACGTTGGTATGTGAGTTGCCAACAACTAGTGAGAATGTGAATGATGATCAACCTACTCACAAATGTAGTTCACTACTTAAGCATATGTGTGGTGTATTTGATAAGTCTCAAGTTAGTGATGATGTTGATAGAGTTCATCATGGGATTGGAGATGATTCTTTGAGCATGTTGTATGATGAAAGCCATATTAATAGCTTTGCTCAAAGAAACCAAGAAAAGGCACAATCGGGTGAAGGTGACCTTGAATTGCTTGAATATTTAGGAAACCCGAATTGTGATTATTCTTGTGAAAATATTTTTGTGTGTGATCCCTTTTATTCTCATGGTGATTTATATCTATGTGGGGATTACTTTCTTAAAATAGACAATGGTGAATGCTTAGAAATACCATTTACTTTTTCTTTGTGTATTTCCTATTTTAAGTATCCTAGTGGTGATGAACTTGGAACTAGTGAGTAATTGCATAAGGGCACCATAGTTGAAGTTGATTTGTGTGACACCTTTCTCTACTCTCTATTTGCTTTTGATGATGTGTATGTTATTGTAGAGTGAATGTCATTTAGATTGGGTGAAGCCTATGGGAAAAAAGAGTGTTGTCTAGATCCATGTATAAGGCCACTCTTTCTATTTGAACCCAGTGCCAAATGTGAATATGATGATGTTGGCACACCCAACTTGTTGCTTGGTCTACATGGCAAGCAAAGTATTATTCTTGAAAATCCCAAGGGCAAAAGTGTCATTGTCTTCTTGGGATAATATTTTTAAATGTGCATCCTTGCTTGACACACTTGTGCTTGAATTGAGTGAATCCCAATTTATGGATGTCAAGTTGATGTTTTACTTGAAGGGAAGAAGTCATATGTGCTTAATTTTTTTAATTCCATCCCTGTGTGTCTTATGTGCTATATCTTTTGGGCCAAATGGCCTTCTTATAGATGATATCACCTTTGGTGATGCCTTTATAGTTGATGCCTTCCTATACTACCTCTTTGCTTATGGTGGTATCCATGCTAGTCTTGGATTTATTTTATGTGGAGTTAGGATATTTGTTGATTGGTCCACTTGCTTGAGTGACATTGCTATATGTTTTGCGTGGACCTTAACTTCTAGTGAGATACCACTCTTGATGCGGTCTTTAACAAAGGTGATGAGGCAATTGTGTCTTATGGATCCTAAGGAAAAGGTAATCTTACCTTTTGTAACTAGTGATGCCATTATGACCATTGTGGTTTCCTTACCTCTTGGTGATTTCCTTAACCAATTCCTTTGTGCATTCTTGCATAGATTTCTAATGTTTAATACGAAGGATCCTTGGTTATATTTCAAGTGTGAACTACCTTGGAATGATGTTGTTATTTGTTACCCTAACCCTAACCCTCTTGCCATGAGGATGTAGGGTTTGACATATTTTGGTTTAAATCGGAAAAATCAAAAAATCAAATCGAAATTTTAATTTTGTTTGATTTTTCGGATCGATTTCGGTTTTCAACTTTTGAAATTCGATTAAACGGTTTGATTTTCGATTTTTCAAAAAAATAATTCGGATAAACCGATTAACCAAAATTCTATAAATAATTAATATAATACATATATATATATATTTTATTATATATATAATATTTAATATATAATAATATAATATAAATATATAATAGCAATCCTAATAACTAATAAGTAATAGCACGCCACATACAACTAACAACATACATCAGTCCAATAGTAGAACAATCGCTCTAACCATAGACCGCCAGCGAGATCGTCGTTTGTACAACAACACCAGAGCCGGTGACCAGACGACAATTGTGGGCTGCAGCCCGCAGTGCCGACTGTGGTCTTTCAGGTAGAGACCACTCTTCCGAGTTCTGACTGTTTATGTAAACTTATGCATAATGAAGTTATATATTATGTTAAACTTATGGTTATATTATTTAGTTTCATCCATGTTGAGTTATTTATATCTGGGAATAAAAAATAGGTTTGATTTTTTTTTTAAATCATTAATTTTAAATGTTCAGTCATAACAAAGAGAGGTTCACTACTTTAATTTTCAAAACCCAAATAAAAATCTGAAATAACCGAACATAATTTGTAGAAACCAAACCGAATTTATTTTGATTTGGTTACGTTGTCATTTTTGTCAATCCAAAAATCAAAAAATCAAACCGATATTAAACTATCAAACCGAATAAACCGAATGCCCAGTCCTATGAGGATGTTGTGCTTGTTTGTCCTTTCTTTGATTTTGTAAGGTATGGATTCGAGGTCGAATCCTTTTCAAGAAGGGAAGGATGATACGAGCCAAATGGCAATCATAGCTTTCGACGACATCATGCGAGGCCAACACAAGAAGAACCCGATTGTGGTCACATTGAGGGCACAAGAACATGCATGGGGATTCCATTTTGAGCCCACAATAGAACAATCCCATGTATGGAAGGTTATTTGGAAGCTTGCCTTGATGAGATGCCCTAGAGCTCCAAGTGTTGAGGAATAATTGTGAAGACCAAAAAGACACAAGGAAAGGCATATGTTGAAGTCTGAAGAAGACCACATCAAACACTTCATGACCGCCCTTTCATTAAGGGTGTAATAGTCTTTTTTGTGCCTTTTCTTTACACTCCATAGGAGCCCCTTTTCATTAAGGATATTTTGGTATTTTATGTAATAATCTATAAATAGACTCCTTAGGCTTATTTTTCATTTCAATTTTGATGAATATTGAAGATTTCTTCCCTCTTTGAGAATGTATCTCCTTTAGTGTAGGGCTTGGAGAAGCCATAATTGGAACTAGGGTTAGCTTGAGTGTGGATTCACTTGAATTGACAATCGTCTTAGAAACGTTGGTGCTTTGGGGTGCTTCGAGTCCCTTTTGTATCAATGTAAGAGTGTTGTGTTGCCTTTGTGGATTGTGGAGGGTTTTGGTGTTTGATACACACCTTAGTTCCTATAATTTGTAAATGTTTATGTCTCACTAACTATCCTTTAAGTTTATGCATTTTCTCTTCTTTTTGTGCTAAATTCGAATGTGTTTGTTTGTTCTTCTTCATCTCCTCTTCTTCTCTTTAGTTGTGTTGTTATTTTCAGATTTTAGGTTTGTTCCCTTATCACCAATCAAATATTCTATCTACCACTTGTATTAAATAGAAAAACGCCAGATAGTAACATAACAGAAATTATAATATGATCGCGTTATCAGAATAATATGATTAAACATAATCTTTACAACACAATCAAATTAAAAAATTGTATTCAAAATGCATACATTAGGAACCAAAAATAAATATAAACAAAACTTAGGCAATGTATTGCAAAAAAGTTGTGAAAAGAGACATGTATAAATTGTATCATAGAATCCATTACAAATTAGAATACCACAATTGAGAGAGTTAAAATAAAGAATCACATTCATGTTAAAATAGAAAAGAAAAAGTAAAATAAGTAAAAGACCTTAATTTTTTTTTAAAAAAAAACAAAATCTAACTAACTAATGCTAGAATACGAAAGAAATTAATAAAGTAAAGACTCCAACCAAAAAAATTGACTAACTATAATGCTAAAATACGTAAGAAAATAAGAAAATAAGTAAAAGACCGCCAATCCCCTAAAAAAAATCTAACTAACTAATGCCTTGTTAAAATAGGTAAGGAAAATTAATTTACCTAAATTGAAGAATATTACATGAATTTTATGCCTAAACTAATTCTATTCCTAATAAATCCTACATTTAAAGGGACTCTTAAATTAAATTAGTTAACCTAATAAAATTAAATAATAATTTAAAAAAAATAGTGAAAAATAATTTTATTTTAATGAAGGGTAAAAAGTTCAAATCACGTCTTCACACTTTTAATAGATTATAGATAAATAACGTTCAGATGACGGAAAAACACATACGCATTATCGTCATATTAAAATCATAGTGATTCAACAGAAGTAAGAATGTTGTAACACCATAAATATCAAGACTTTTAGTCACCATTATATTAGCTTGATGAAACAGGTACTTTTTTACAATGAGAAGACAAAAGTCAGAGATTCGAATCGGGAAAAAACTAACCCCAATAAAAAATGTAAAACAGATACCTCCTTTATTGTCTAGTTCAAGGTTAATAATATAAGCATGAATGATAAATATATAAATATAGAAATTGATTTTTTTTGTATAAAGTGAAATATAAATTATTTGATGTTCGTATCTTTAGAAAAGCCTTATTTACAAGGGAAAGTATGTCTTACAAATTAGAACCTAAACTGCACATTAAACGAGGCAAGCGATCAACACATTTTGAGTCTAGCGCGCCTTTGACAATACTGGTGCACCCCTAGACCTCAAATCCTAAGTTCGCCTCTGATGTATAACACTTTCTATGAATAATAACATGGTTGAAAAAATCACAACTCCATCGTGCTTTCTTGGTAGAGAATAAAGTGGAAAATTTTTATTTTGTATGAGTCCTTTTCTTTTTCTTCTATTTTTCAAGAAACTTTAAATTCAATTATATAGTAACCATAATTTTTTTAATGAGGTGCTATTTAATTTTTAATTTATCATATAATCTATATATATATATATATATATATATATAAAGCTGAATATAGAGGAGTATGATGTAGCAGCCTGACAATGCAGGATTCATATTTTTCTTTTTTCTCAGATTTTTGGGTTTTTTGCTCTTTTTTTGTTATTTTAATTATTTAAAAAAAATCCCTCACTTTAATCTGCACAGTTATGACCTAATCATCTTCTAAAACGTTATATATCCTCTGAGAAATAACTTCTGAAGCGCTACATACCCTTTCAGAAATAAAACTTCTGAAGGGGATATCTTCGGTGATTAGGATTTTGCATACGTCTCAAGTTGCATCTCTTTTGCTTCGTAAGAGAGATCTTCAGTTATTAGGGTATCTTTTTTCATTCCTTTGCTTTCCTATGTTGTTTGATTAAATTCTCAAGTAGTAGATGATAATATTTTGCTATCTCTAACCTGGTTTGATTTAAATGGTGTCAAAACGTGAAATTGATATTCCAATTTCAATTTCAATCCTGAATAAAATTCAATATTAGGACTTGGAATTCGATGTTATCTGGGTATGCGAAAAATGAGAGGTTTTGTGATGCTGTTGATGTGTTTGAAGCAATGCCTGAGAAAAATATCGTGTCTCATAATGCGATGTTGAGTTTGTATTTGGGTATTGGTGATTTTATGAGTGCATGACAGGTGTTTGATAAAATTGGTGAGAGAAATGTTGCGTGTTGGAAGGTGATGATTAATGGGTATGTGAAGGTGGGTAGGATGAGGGAAGCGTGTGAGTTGCTCCGGCAACAATTTTAAGAAAAAAGAAAAACAAAATTGGTGGCCTTGATGGTGTAGTGGTATGGACTGCATACACTTTACCCTTCCCAGCCCCCATTTTGTGTGAATACATATTACTGTCCATCTGATCTCTTTTGATATCTGTTTTGAAATTGTGCAGAAGGGCTATGGCATCGATGTTTACCTTATGAACGAGATTAAAAATATTACATGGGAATATTTTCATCAGCCTCTTGCAGAGAAAAACAAGATCAAACTTTCTGCAGAAACTGGATACAGGTTACTCGTGATGTTATCTTTAATTTTTGCTATTTCGATGCATTATCTTAACTAATGGTTGCTTACATATCTTGAATACAGGGGAAATCAAAAAATTGGAGAGAATATAACCAAAGGGATACCTGATATACCTGAAGCTATTGATGTATGTTATAATAATTACTTATGGCCTATACAGTAGAGAAAGGAAATGTCCCATTGCCTAAATTTTCTGAGTTGGATTGTGATTTGCACACATTATACAGTATATAGTTTTCGTTATTATTGACGAACAATTTGGAGGTTTGGGAGTGTGTGCTCTAGTTTATGTTGTTTTGTAAAACTAGAACGTTTTGAATTACTGTGTCTATAAGATATTCTAGACATGTAGATATGTAATCTTTGGATTCAAGGGGTGGATTAAAAAGGGAACATCAAACTTGTATGGAGAAAATGAGTTGCAAAGGCAAACTATTAATGCAAGAAAGACTATGCCTGTGGTATTTGTCTCATCAAAGTAGCTTGTAGTGAAGACGAAAAGAGTAGACTTATTTGTTGCTGTTCACCTCATCTTGGTCATGTCTTCTACATGCAGATAATTTAAATGTCTAAATGTAAGAGTATGTGTGTACCATAAAAAAGCGAGCTTTAAACAATGTACACTATTTCTTGGGATTGGGGCTCATTCCCTTTTAGGGTGAGGTCGGGTTTCAAGTAATCTGGTTGCTGGCTCAACTGTGAACTTCATACCAAATTATTTAACAAATTGCTTAAGCTCTTCTAGAAAATGCGAAGACTTTGTTTTTTGCTATTAAAGGCCTTTCTTCAAGTATGTACATCATTTCTGCAGCTTGCAATGCTATAGATGTGAACTCCTCTTGGCATCACTTTCTATTTGCACGTGTCTTGACACGGCTTTTGTAGGACTACTTTAACAAATAATTATTAGTAATTGTGTTATTACTGTTACTAAATCATTTTTGATGCATTTTCATTTGAATCTCTTTTATTGGTTCCAGTGCTATAGAGAAGTGAAACATGGGATGTATGGATATCTTGGTGTTATGCAAGGATCCAACAAATAGTACGTTAACAAGTTACTTATAATGCACGGTCTTTGCACTTACCCTCCTTTGTTTCCCTTTGTACGTTTAAAACCTTGTTGTTACATCCCATTGATTTATGCTACCGACTGCTAAATGACTACTTAGGATTTTGTTTAGCCTAAGTACATTGTTTTCTTTTGCAGGCCAAGTTATCCACCAAGTTTCAAGCAGGCAATGGAGGATTATATTGATCGCTTCCTCTGTAGATTATGTACTCCTTTGACATTTTTCCAGTGACTGAAAAGATATTTCTACACTGGAGCTAAAAAAAGTTGGTGAACTTTTATATTATATTGCCGACAGATCTATCATGAAAGATAATGAGAGGAATCGCTCTGGCATTGGCTGGATCAGCAGATGAAATGGAGGGTGAAATAGGTGGTGATCCATTTTGGGCTTGCGAATAATTGGCTACCTTGCTGCGTCCATTTCAAATAGACATGATAGGACTCAGAATAATGTTGGATGGTAAGTTGTGATGTTGATTGTCACTTTTTTCTCTCTTTTTTCAGATATTTTTTTCTGTTATTGGTGCATGTTTTTTTCAATTAGTGATGTTCTTGCTTTCTGTGTTACATCTCTTTGCTTGGAATCAATTAAATCTCAGTGGCACCCATACACACTATGGTAAAGCTTCTGATCTTTACAAGGATAGTACCCTATCCCCACTGATTACCCATCATGATTGTTTTCTTGGCTTACAGGGCTATTGAAATTAGTCAACCAGGATGACGATATAGTTGCACTTCAGGTATTATTGTGTCCTTTGTCCAATTTGTTTTCGTCTGTTAGAGTTCTAGATGGATACAATGTTTACTGAAATCAAAACAAAAGTAGGCTTGTGTTTTTTTATGGTCAAAAGATATTTGTATTATAAAGTTGGCAACCAGAAATTGCTTTGCTGTTGAATGTGCCATGAACTCAAGAAGTCTCTTTTGATATCTATATCTTTTAAATAGCCATTTTACATCAAAAGAACAGTAAGCAGATGCATTTGTACTTACTAATTACAGATTCAAATTAACCCTTAAAAATTTCCTGCATTTCTTCCCTCCAAATAATTCATCATAATTTAGTGCATAGTTTTATAGTTGCATTTGTAGATATTTGAATTATTTTTAGCGGCACCCTTATCCATACCTAGATCTGTACCCCGAATCTTAAAATTTAGATCATGAAGGATCCAGAATATCCGCACCGGAGTCCGAGCAACTTAGGTTTGAACCGATGAATGTTGAGGTTAAGGAAATCGAAGTTTACCTTGCCTCAGCATATAGGACTCCGTGTTCTTTTCATAACCATTCTTGTGTTGAAATGAACTTATCTTCCCTCATATGCGTTGAACACATTTTTGTTGTAATTTTAGAAGAGGTTTACATAGTCTGTTCTATTTGAGTTGAATGTAGTATGGAGGGTTAGTATTTCTACAGAGAAATCAACAGTGTTCCCTGAGCAGTAAATGTGAAATGCGTTCAACTCATTATTTATATCATCTTTGACTTACATAAGTGTCCATATCTATTGATCACAGCCGAGGTTTTAGGCTGTTTATTGCTTCAACATGTTTCCTGAGATCACATATATATAGAGAGCTGTCTTGATAAACGTTTTTAAGTTAAAATTATTTTATCTTCCTCTCTGATTTAGAGAATTGTGACGTCCGTAAATATTTAATCTTTTTTTCTGCAGGTATTTCTTCTGCTGCTTTAATTCCTTGATCTGATTTGGTGGTCGTTTGCAGGTTTCTTCTGTACTTGATCATGGTATTTCCTAAACAGAAAGATCTTAATTTATTACTCTGCCAATGCAACATGGAGGATCCCTTTTTACTTCTTGCAACCATGAGTTCTTATATTGCACAACAATTTATTCAATTTATTGGTGAGTCTCTGAAAAATTATGCATGTGCAATATACAGTCCCTGAACAACTATTGTTTGGTATTCCCTGTCTATGGCTTCCTATGCGATAAAGGTTGCTCTATGTTCGATTCTATTTCAGAGGATCTTATCTGCAGAGAAGTCCCTGGATGGTCAGAGTATTTAGTTTACTTTGGTGGTCTGCTTGTAAACTTTACGAGTGACGGGGGTTGTAGAACTGTTCCTGAGGCTTGCTTATTTCCCTCAAGAGTATCTGACACAGGAGCGAGCTTTAGATTTCACACAAGAACATCCTCCAACCTTAATGATAACTTGCCTGTAAATTCAATATTAGAAATTGTAAGAAGTACCCAAAGTTATGGAGGTTTCAAACTCATTTTTGAAGGGTAATCTTTTCATTGTATGCTTTTCTTATTCTCCTTCAATGTCACTTTGCAGGATTTCTATGGATGACTTGATTTTCAGAACCAGAATTAGAATTCCAAACATAAGAAATTAACTTGTGTTGGTTTTATTTTTATATCAGCACATATCTCTTTCCACCATTGCATAGTCATGACTGTCCTAATTTATTCTGCAGTTGGTTGATCTGGTTGTAGGTTGATGCTTCCTGTAACGTTGCACCAGGTCATTAATAACTCTCCCAGATATTGTGTTTGTGTGACCTACTTTTATGAGGTTAAAGACTTCCTTTTTTCTTTTGTGACAACTCAAGTAAAAAAATGACGGTATGGTTTAATGTTAGTTTTTGATGACTTGTGTTTTGTTTCTCGTATAGCCTAACTTCGATGCTGCAATAGAGCCACTGGATATGTGTTTACAGAAGACTGGTGGCACCAAGAATTTTGAAGGAGCTGTTTATGGGAAGCATTTGAAAATATTTAAAAAGCCGAAAAAAATATTTGCCTACACATTTGAGCATAATGTGTTGTAATTCAAAAATTGTTTCAAAGTTTGTGATATCGTTGAGCTTAAAGAGTTTCGTCTTTTCTATTTTTATTATTTTTTCTATATACTACTTATATACTACTTACTACATAGAAGCATGAAGTGTTAGGACGACCACGACATAAATAAATCTAAACAAAATATAAAATTGATTGAAGAAAATAATAAAAATTGTATCACCGAGTGAAGCGCGGCCGATTTTCCTGGTTTATTATATAAAATTATCTAATTTTAAAACTTATTGTGCAATTTTTTTCTCTAATTTTTTCTCCTAGAAGTTATTCAATCAATTTATCACACAAAAGTTATATTTTTATTTTTGTCACATAAAACTGTTCATTTCTTAATATGTTATCAGAGTTGAATCACCTCTAATGTAGCACAAATCATAGACAGATTTATGTACTAAACTTGGGGTATGTGAAATATTGATCTCTTCATAAAACTACATATTTTCTATTTATATTATTTGTTGGCACCTGTGCTACGATAATAACAAATGGTACATTTGGTTGAAGATTGAGTTATTTACTAAGAGGATTAGGAACCAATTTTAACTAAATATATTTTTTCTTCTTTTTTAGTGATGCACCCATGTTCCAAAAATTCTAAATTAGTCACTTAGGCCAACCAAATAGATTGTTGAGGACATTAGATAATGTTTGGGTGTGCTTGTGTGATGACGCTGAAATTCCACATAGTAGTTAATGAGAGGATAGTTTTTTAGACTAACATATTAGAGTAGGACTCATCCAAATTCTCCTTTGAACCATATTGGACCAAAATACTAAAAGTTATCTATGCTCTAGATATAAAATTCTAGACTTAAATAATATGATAAGATAAAAATCTTATGATTGTTGTGTATAGATAAAACTTAATCGAAACAAACTTGACTCTGTGTTATATATGTGGTTTGCATTAATCCATATCAATAATTTTTTTGGGCAATTTTTTGTTTTCAACTGAAAAATTTTGTGTTATAAGTTTTTTCATTGGGCATCCAATTAAATACATTTCATATAAAAATGATTTTACACAAAAAATAGAAAACTATTTAGCCATGAACAACATCTTTCTTTTGTCTACTATGTAGACGTAGTAAACTTAGGAGTTGTTTGGTTGGTGAAATGAAATAAATAAAGATATTTTATAAAATTATTTTATTTTATTTTTGATATGAGATAACTTATTCAATTATTTACACAAAAATAATAAAATAAAATAATAACATAATATTTTGTGATTATTATTCTTATCCCATCAACCAAATGATGGAATATGCACAATTATACATGATAAGAAAACAGTCAAAATAATTTTTTTCTGGCATTGAAGACTAGTGATTAGCTTGGACTTTGAAATATTCAAATTTATTTATCCTAACAATAATAGTAAGATTCACACTTGTAAAATTATGAGGCAGACAATTAATATTATTATTAATAATAATAAACCCCAATAAACATAAATTAGAAAATTACAAAATTCAAATGGCACAAAATAAGCAACGTAAGATTCTACACACCACTTCATCAGTAGGTCCACTTTAATTTCGTGATCATTTTTTATTTTTATACAAAAAATTAAAAAGCACACCTCGTGTCAGTAACCACATCCATAAATTTACTCAAAAATATCTCTGCTTCCACTCTCAACTTGCCACGTAGTCACTCTACTGCTGTCCACGTCATCCTCTTCTCCTATTCTATCCACGTGGATTATAAATTCTGACCGTCGATCTTTCTAACTTAGAAATCTTGGCCGTTGGATGGTTAGAAAAAAGAGCTTGTGGACACCGAAATTCGAATGTGTATATATTGTTAATTAGAAAATAATATTTTGTTATTAACTACCACACGTACATTTTGAGCCTCTCAAATTTCCACTTCGATCATTTTTCTTTTCGTCGTAGAAAAAAGTTTAGCTCCGATCAGTTTTGGTTACCAGAATCTTCATATACCGTTGGCTAAGATTAATTTATTCTGTGATATTTTCAGGTACTATACGTTGTTTTCTGATTTATCATTTATGTGTACTATAACTGTCTAATTAGTTTGTTGAAAGTAAGTATTTTTGATTTACTTCATTCCGGTTTGCTTGAACTGAACATAATTAATAGTGTTGTTATCACGTTATCCGGAGGTCATGGGTTTAATCTATAGAAAAGAACGGATACAATAGACTCTTGTGGTCCGGCTTTTTCCAAACTTGAAAATAACGGGAGCTTAGTATACCGGAATGCTTTTTTCGTCGAAAATGAGGAAACAAAATTTGAGTTCATATCTCAAAGTTCACTCAATTTTGAGGATTTATCAAGTAAAGTCTTAAGTTGAATGATTTAATTGATACAACGGACTAAGTTGAGTGGTTTTATTGATATAAAACAACATTCAGTAACTTTGCTAGATAAATTCTTACAGTTGAGTGACCTTTCGAGATGTTTACTCAATGAAATTGTTTTAGAAAATAATATGATTGTGATCGAATAGTTGTGTAACTCTCGAAATCAAACTTGCTTAAGATATTCAGTGAACAGAATCTCAGAATTGCAAAGTTCTGGCCAATAGCTGTTGAATTATGAGTAATTAACTTTAATTTGTTGATTCTTTGTACTGAAGCTTCGTCAGAAAACAAACAGGAAAATAGAAGAAAATAGTTCATGCCTTTAGGGAATTTCCTTAACCATTTGTCTTCAAGTTGAGATTAGTTTTGTTTTATGTATCATAATTCATAGTGCATGTATATTGGATTTGGCAGGTGAATAGTTTGTGAGAAGCTCTTTTGTTCATTGAGAAAAATTTTGATAGCACAACTTGGCATGGGAGTTGTGACTGTTTCTAGCTCTGCTTCTCGAAGTCCATTGGGATTGAGCACAAGGTTTGCAGCTCGTTTATGTCCGCTTAAAAGGCCAGTAATTGTATCGTTTAAGAAAGATAAAACAAAGAATACAACTTTAGTTGCACCTAAGGAATCCATATCCTTGCCTATAGAAACGTCTAAAGAAAATGAAAAGAGGTCAAGACGAGTATCTAAACGTCCCGAGAGAGTTCATGCTGTTTCAATGGAAGCCTTTCCGAGCACGTCAGAATTAGATTACAGTGAAGCTGCTGCCAAACTTGAAAGTATCTACAAGCGCAGTCTGGAAACTGCTAGCTCCAATACCGAAGTTAAGGATCGTTTGGTGAAGAGAAGGCCAAGGACGAGGAAGAGGATTGTAGAAGGTGATGAGGAAGCAAAGAGAGAGGTTGCTAATAATGTGGTCAAGAATCGTAGAAAGAAGTCTAAGAGGTTGAATCTTGACCAGAGGATTGCTCTACTAAAGAATAAAGATGGTGAAATGGTTACGTCATCCGAAAGAAGAAAACTCAAAGAGGACACTGAAGATGAAAAAATCGATAAGCTTGTCAGAGAATATTCAGGTGCTACTGACTTAGCGAGCTTAGACTGGAAGAAAATGAAGATCCCTCCAGTGCTTCCATCATCTGAGCATGCATGGCTCTTCAAGTTGATGCAACCTATGAAGGTACAAATATTTTACTGTTAACAGGAAAAAGATTAAATGTGAAAGGAAGTTTGTGTATTACATGTGTTTGTTCGTTGGATTTTAGTGTTAATAATGTTTTACATTACGATTGAGAGTCAGTTGTTGTAATTCAGGCCGTCCTTCAAGTTAAGGAAAACTTGCAAAGTGATTTGGGGCGAGAACCAACTGATGGTGAAGTGGCTGATGCAACAAGTATGGATGCTTCTGAACTACGGAAAAAGCTGGAAGTTGGCCGAGCTGCTAGAAATAAGCTGATTAAGGTACTTTCCTTTTTTACTTGTCAGACCTTCTTGATGTGCACCTTAAAAGTTTAGTTTATGCCTCAAGCAGAAGAAAACTTGTTTCTGATTTTATAATTTGCATTGAGAAAACGTGTTTCTGGTTTATTCCACTTTCTTGATGTCATCAAACTTTCATATGCATCCAGATATTACATGAGTCTTAGCTTTATTTATAACTCACCTTTGCATTCTTGTTCTGTTGCAGCACAATCTACGTCTTGTTTTGTTTGTGATGAACAAATATTTTCAAGACTTTGCAAATGGTTCAAGATTCCAAGACCTCTGTCAGGCAGGCGTCAAAGGTCTAATCACAGCTATTGACCGTTTTGAGCCTAATAGGAAATTTAGGCTATCAACATATGGTCTTTTTTGGATTAGACATGCCATAATACGTTCTATGACAACCTCAAGCTTCACCAAAGTTCCATTCGGGCTTGAATCTGTACGTTTTCTCTCTTCCACTACCAATGTTTTTTCATTTCACTTTTCACCCATCAAAGAACCACTTTCTTTTTTCTATCACTGTCGAGAAGCCAAACAATTGCTTCATTTGGTGAAAAGAAAAAATATCATCTCTATTTGTGAGACATTTTTTCTTTGTAAATAAAATCATTTTTTTGGCTTCCAACTAAAGTAATTTGTATAGACAAAATGGCCAATCCTTTAAATAGCTGTAAGTCACCCCGTTAGGAGTATTATTCTCTTCTTTAAGGAAATGTCTAATCTGAGGTTCTCATTTGCTCATACTTGTCAAATAGTCGGTGCAAAAAATTGATATTCTTTTTTTTTTTGATTCAGATCAGAGTGGAAATCCAGAAGGCCAAATTGGAGTTGCTGTTTGAGCTTCAGAGGGTACCAACAGAGGAAGAAATAATTGAAACAGTTGGACTTTCCCCTGAGAGATACCATGAAGTGATGAAAGTATCTAAACCTGTTTCCTCTCTACATGCAAGAAACATGACAACCCAAGAAGAACTCATCAATGGAATAACTGATGTAGATGGCGTTGATGGGGATAAGAGGAAGCAGCCTGCTCTACTCAGGCTTGCTCTTGATGATGTGGTAATGTTTTTTCTTCTTTGCCTTTTTAAAATTGTTTCCATAGTTAAGAGCTTTGCTTCTCATTGAAAGAATGCTGCCATAGAAAATCCGTAAAGCTGTGGTGAAACAATGAAATGACATCTAGAGGCTCAATATTCTGGAAAGAGAGAAGAAATTATGTGATGGAGTCAATTCTGTCAAACAATACTTGGATTCTAGTAGATTAACTTCCGAGTCAAAAGTACTTGGGTGCAAGTGGATGTTATAAAGGAAATACAATTCTGTGGTTCATTATAAAGTTTCCAGGCTAAGTGAGTTGTCGAAGGATTTAGACATGAAAACGTCTAGATTATTTTTGATACATGTGCACCAGTGGCTAGGATGACTTCAACAGTGTTCTTGTAGCTTTATCATCCATTTATAGTTGCACGTGCACCAAATAATTTTTTATTGATGACTGAGAAATCTGGTAACCGGTAAAGTTGCTGCCATGTGACCAGAAGGTCACGGGTTCAAGCCTTGGAAATAGCCTTTGGCAGAAATGCAAGGTAAGGCTGCGTACAATACACCCTTGTGGTGGCGCCCTTTCCCGGACCCTGCGCATAGCAAGAACTTTAGTGCACCGGACTGCCCTTTTACCTAACCCTTTGGGCCAACCTCATCCTTCGAAACTCAGTGATGATGGGTTTTCCGCTCTACTCTTATCCACTTAAATACTGAACTTAGTTCTCTTTAAACATCAAAACCTTTAAAATAAGAGGCTAGGTGTATTTCGGTATCGCTAATTGTATAGTAAGTCGTTTTATCTTGAGAGTGTTGTCTTAAACTGCTAGAAAACTTGGGGTGAGGGCAATTATCTTTCTTAATAATGTGATTGTCATACCTCGAGTTTTTTATTCCACCCTTTTGTTTATGCTGATCATCCACATCGTTTCCAACAATACCTACTTAGTCCTGAAGAGAACAATATTAATCTTTAAATCCAATTCCAATCCTTTTCCCCTTCCCAAACAGAACAGATCTCCACCAAAAAAACAAACAAACAGATTTTCGCAATACAGGAGTTCTGCTTCCCCATGTGATGATTATCTAGGGGTGGCAATAGTAGCCCAACATTTAATGGGTTGGGCATGAAATACTTTTCCTAATGGGTTGATTTGGAATAACCCATCTTAGTCCATGACATAAGCTAACCCATAGTCAACCCATGAAACTGCCCAAAGTTTAACACATCACTACCCAAAACTTCAACCCATGGCTACATAAATAATATTAGTCTGATACTCTGATGTTGAACTCTAAACGTTAATATTCAAATAGAAACCAAATTGAAACGAGGATATTATTTGTTTATAACTTTTGGAACATATAGAGGTACAATGAACAATGTCTAACCAACTTATTACTCCCCCCGTTTCAATTGATTTTTTGGTTTTGACTTGGAGTTTAAGATAGTCAAGAAGACTTTTGAATCTTGTGGTCTTCAACTAAAGATATGTAGAAAATACCAAAATGTCCTTTAATCTTGTGGTCTTAAACATGCCGTGTGAAAGGTTGAAATTAAAGAGTTGCCAAAAACAGAAAGAGCATTCTTTTTTGAAACATACCAAAAAGGAAAGTAAGAGAAGAAAAGTAAGACATACAAATTGAAACGGAGGGAGTATTTGATATCACTTGCATCATTGTCCGAATAACAGGATCTTGTCGTTTGATTCGAAAAGTAATTTTGGAAGAATGCATATTCATATTAGTTGGATCAGTTTTGTTTTCGACACCATGGAAATTGACAATTTTCTTGAAATAACACTTGAATATCCTTGGTGACTAAATATATATATCTTGAACACCCCAAACCACATAATATCTTTCTTGTTTATAATTCAAAATAACACTTCAAGGATAAGTAATGGAAACTTCTGGCATTAGAAGGACACTGTTGAGTAGATTTTGCGAACTATTACCTGTTATTGTATCTTAAGATATGTACTGCAACAACAACATCATACATAGTGTATTCCCACATTGTGGGGTCTGGGAATCTTAAGATATGTACTGCATAAATAAAAATCATATTAGGTTTATAAGTTTTGGTTTGTTAAATTACAAGGTTTTCCGGCTTCTGGACCATTAATTTTAAAGTCTTG
Organism: Capsicum annuum; assembly: GCF_002878395.1. Taxonomy (NCBI): domain Eukaryota; kingdom Viridiplantae; phylum Streptophyta; class Magnoliopsida; order Solanales; family Solanaceae; genus Capsicum; species Capsicum annuum. The sequence goes on from NC_061113.1 coordinate 226,855,289, forward strand.
ACCTTGAATCGCGTTCCTCTTTTGACAGCTTGATTCTCTTAAGCCCAAGGAGAGTCTAGTAATCAGACAAAGATATGGACTTGATGGCAAAGGTGATAGAACATTGGGAGAAATTGCAGGCAACCTAAATATTTCGAGAGAGATGGTACGGAAGCATGAAGTGAAGGCTCTCATGAAGCTCAAGCATCCAACTCGAGTGGATTATCTTCGCCGGTACATATTCTAAAGAAATCAACATCATTTGATCGTTGTATTGGAGAAAATTTATACCCCTATTCCTGTGTCAGCAATCTTGCCCACACTGTATAGTAGCTGCGTGTACACTAATCATTTGTACCATAGTCGTAACTTTACATCCCTTTTCACTATACTCAGTACCAAAATCTGTTAGTAAATACACTGTAAACAACTTATATTATTGTTCTTTTTCTCCTCACAGACCAGTTTGAAACAACTGATCTGTATATTTATGACATGGCTGAATATGTTTCACTCAATCTTCATGGTGGTCTTTGATTGTCCTAATTTTCATGGTGGTCTATGATTATATTAATCAACTAGGATCAATTATGTCATCGCATATGCTTTATCGTGTTCGGAGCATTAACTTCGTAATTTATGTAAAGCAAAAGCGAAAGAGAAACACTGTACAAGCATCTGCTGGTGCTCTTTGCCTTTGCTGGGGTTGAGATGATACAGGGTGACATTTGTAGTGATTCAGAATAGCACTTCTAAAAACTAGAAGAGGACCATCATCCATGTAAGCCACAAGTGAAAATGTGTAAGTCCACGTTATGATATATAGAATAAAAAAATGATGGGAGTGCATTCTATCCAAATGATTAAGCAGTATAATAAAACATATGATAGGATAATAAATATGATAGGATAATAAATCAGGCTAGAATTTCAAATAGTAGCTAAATGCATTAGGGATTGAGAATATGAAGAGGAGCCTTGGAGTAACTAGTAATGAAGTTGCTGCATGTGACCAGGAGGTCACACGTTTTGTGCTGTGCAAACATCATCTGCAGGCAGCATAAAATGAACGCTTGCGATTCAGTCCTTTCTCGAATTTTATACATAGCAGAAGCTTTAGTCCATCGAACTGATGTTTTTATTTTAATCAGTTGTTTATTTGATAATGTTGAGTGACATGTTCCATTGACTGGGGAATCAAATAACGAAATATTGTAAAACAAGATGCTGTCAAATGTTATTAGTTGGCCTAGCTTGCTTAGCTACACTTCAGTCCTCCATTTACTTATTGGAAATAATTGTCAATATTCTATCTAGCTAGTTAACCCTCCACCCTAAATTAATTGTCTATCTTATTATAAATAATTGTCCCAAATTACTTGCTAATTTACAAATTCAAAATAGAAATAATTACGTTTTTTTTTTGCTTTTCACCCTTAATTTTTTTTTTTTAAAGTGATAGCAAGTTATTTGTAAAGCTTTAACAAAGCTTTTAAAAGTAAATTAGTAAAACTATTTTTTATTTATAATTGCTTAGCAAACATGTGAAAGAGTGATAATAGAATTCAAGGAACTTACGAAAAGCTCGTGTGAATTCGAACTACAACAGGAATTCTACAGAGGAATTCGAGTGGAATAGCTCAATAGGGAATGGAGGATAAGAAATGAAGTAGAGTGAGTGTAGAAACTGAATTGTATTATTTGATTGATAATTGCAATGAATGGAATTACAATGATTTATACTAGTTGAATATCACTATCAATTGTTACGAACCGCCTCACTAACTATTTTGCCGATGTGGCGCACTAACTAACTTCTTGATCTATCAACAGTAGTAATTCCACTTCCACTGTGTAACTAATTTCCTAAAATGCTTGTATCCATACTTCCCTTCATAGAAGATCCTTGACCTCAAGGATCAAAATCAATCTAGTATTGCTGGTACTCCATGCCACTTAACCAGCACTTGTGCAACCACTTTATTACCCTTCTTTACCACCCTTCTGTATAGTATAGCTTCAGTATCAGGGCAATGAGGACTAGCAACATCAGCGGTGGGAGGGTAGGAAATTTGGGAAGGAACTTCATAACACCTCTTTAATAATGAAACATGCACAGTTGGATGGATCTTGACTAAAGCTGGAAACAACAATGTGTAAGCAACAGCTCCCACTCTTTTTAAAATCTGGAAAGGCCATAATATCTTGCAGCTAACTTGTGGAAGGGTTGAGCTGAAACGCTGACTTACTTGTAAATTTACACCTTAAAATAGACCCAATCCCTAACAAAAAAGAGCCTATCACTTCTATAAGTATCTTTTTGTTATTTCATCCTATGTTGTGACCTCACAAGATGGTGTTTAAGAAGTTGAAGTTTCAATTCTCTATCTAGAAAAGTTTGATCTCCTTCAGTAGAAGAAGACTCACCAGGGAGGTATGAGAGATGTAGAGGGAGAGGTCGACCATAAAGAGCCTCATATAGAGTGAGGTTAATTGCAGAATGATGACTAGTATTATACCAATACTCATCCATAGGAACGAAAGTGAATCAACCAGTACTATCTTCAATAAGTTTCTAAACACCTGTTTAAGACCTCAGTCTGACATCAGATTGAGGGTGGTAGGTAGATAACATGTTAAGATGAACATCTTGCAGTAAGAACAACTCTTGCCAAAAAGTGCTTAAGAACAAAGCATCCCTATCACTAGTGATGGAATTAGGAAGACCACGTAACCTTACTATGACATCCATAAACACTTTAGCCACAGATTCAACAGTATAAGGGTGTGAAATGCCCATACTTACTTAGCCTGTCAATTACCACCAGAATGACTTCATAGCCATGTGATTTAGGCAAACCATCTATTAAGTCCATGTTGATTTGGGACCATACTGTCTCAGGAATTAGAAGTGGTTGTAATAAATGAGGATAAGCAGCTAAATTAGCTTTATTTTTCTGACACACATCACATCTCTGTACAAACAACTTGACATCCTTCCTCAAACTTTTCCAGTAAAATAGAGTTAGCAACCTCTTCAATGTGGCATTAACACTAGAGTGATCACCCTAAGTAGTGGAGTGCCAAAAAGTAATAATGTTCTTCCTTAATTGTTCTGATTTGCCAATAACCAACATACCCTTCCTCCTGAGTTGGTTATTACTCCATGTGAACTGGGAAGGACTAATGGGATAATGAGAGTCTTCAATTTTACATCAGTTTCCCAACTTTCCTTAATGACCTGTAAAAGGTTAGAGCTAGTGTTAGAAATGACCAGAGATAAGAGCTCAACACTTAATACTCTGGAGAGGTCATCAACAACTTTATTTTCTACTCCCTTCTTATACTCAATGGTATAATCAAAGGGCATGAGCTTGGTTAGCCACATCAATTGGGAATTGGTATGTAACTTCTGTTCAATCATAAATTTTAGGGCCTTTGGATCAGTTCTTATAATAAATTTCTGTCCCAAAAGATATTAGGACCATTTAGTCATAACATGTACTATAGCTAGTAACTCTCAATCATATATCGATAATGTTGCATTCTTAGGTGATAAAAATTTGTCGATAAAGGCTATAAGGTGGCCTTGTTGCATCAATACAATATCAATTCCATAGCCACTTACATCCATCTCAACTACAAAGGACTTGGTCATATCAGGTAAAGCCGATACAGATGAAGCAATAAGGGTTAACTTGAGTTTTTCAAATACATCAGTAGCTTGTTGAGACCATTTGAAGTTGTCCTTCTTTAAGAGGTCATGTAGGGGTTTACATATCACACCAAAGCGTTGGATGAACCTTCTATAATACCCTGCTAACCCGATGAATCCTCTCAGTTGTTTCAAAGTTGTAGGAATAGGCCAATTTTTGACAGATTCTATTTTTTTGGGATCAGTGGAGATTCTTTCTTCTGTGATAAAATGCCCTAAATATTCAATTCTTCTCACCCCAAAGAAGTACTTACTTTATTTAGAAAATAATTAATGTTTCTTCATTTCTTGAAAAATAGATCTCAATTGTCTCACATGGTTCTCTAAGGTCTTGCTGTTAATCAGGATATCATAAAAAACAACACAAACTTCTTAAAAAGGGCTAAAATACTGAGTTTATCAAGCCTTAAAAGTTGTAGGTGCATTAGATAGCCCAAAGGGAATAACAAGGTACTCATAGTAGCTTGAATGAGTCCTAAATGTAGTCTTAGATATGTCTTCAGTAGCCATTCTCATTTAGTGATAACCAGACCAGAGATCTATCTTACTGAAAATCTTGGATCCTCCTAGTTCATCCAATAAGTCTTCTACTATTGAAATGAGAAATTTGTTCTTCAATGTGGCCTTATTGAGGTCTCTATAATCAACACATAACCTCCATGTACCATCTTTCTTTCCTACCAATACCACAGGTGCAACATAAGGGCTGCAGCTTTGTTGAATGATACCTTGATCCAACATCTGATTAACCAAGGTCTCTATCATATCCTTCTTAACTGTTGGATATCGATAAGGACTTTTATTAGTAGGTTAAGTACCCTGGTGAAATACTACTCTGTGATCAAATACCCCTCTAGATGGAGAAAGTTGAGTAGGTTCATTAAACAATTCCTTGAACTCAACTAGTAAACTAGATAAGATACTGTCAATTTTAACTCTTAAAGCTTCTAATGTATACCATTGTACATCATTACACCTGGTAGGTATCAATTGAATCTTGCATAATTGAGCTTGATTACTTGAAATTTTTGCTAACTTTTCGACATTTGTGGTTAAGATTTGTTTACCAGATCCTGTCAACACATGTCTCTTGCCCCTATACAAGAATTCCATAGTTAAATCTCTAAAGTTCATCTTGATATCCCTAAGAGTGAGTAGCCATTGCACTTCAAGTACTACTCCACAACTTCCCAAGGGTAACAATAAAAATTTAGCAAAGAACTCTGCTCCTTGCAATAGCCAAGATAATTTGCATATCTTTTCAACCTTCATAGTTCCATTAATTACTGCAACTTTCTGAGGCATAATAGTAGTTACTTGACACCCCAACTGATCCACTAAGAAGGGATCAATGAATTTATGTGAACTGCTTTTATCCACCAAAATATGCAAATGATTCTTTAACTGATAACCAGTGACTTTCAAAGTTCTGTAGCCTAGTGACCCATTCAAAGCATGAAGAGACTTCTAAACTTGTTCTTGATTTTGGTTCCGCTCAATTTCTTGAATCATCAATATTTTTTGTGCCTCTTCTTCAAGATCCCGATCACACTCTTCCTGTACTTCCTCTAATTCTAGTATGTACAACTGTTTTAAATTCCTGTATTTATAGCTAATGGCATACTTCTCATCACAGAAAAACATAGTCCTTTTCCCCTCTTCTCTTTCATCTCTTCTGAGATTACTGTACTTCTATGAAAATTCTTCTATTGGTTGGAACCTTTGCTTAGAGTAGGCAAGATAGCTTTCCTCTAGTTCCTTTGATCTCCAAATCCGCTATTCTGATGTAGTAATCCAGTAGGGGAAGAAGAAAGATGCCAAACAATAGCAAGATAGGTTTCTTGCATTCTAGCAGTCTTGTAAACATGAGAAAATATGGTGGGATTGGTTATCTTTACTGCAATATTCAACTCAGGTATCAGCCCTTTAATGTAACAACTGATTGCATTTTCCTCAGATAAATTTACCCTAGTTAAATGCATCTTAAATATCATTTGGTACACTCTTACACTTCTAACTTGTTTCACCTTCTTGATTTCCTTCATAGGATTATCAAAATCAATACCAAACCTCTCAATCATGGCTAGAGAATACTCATTCCATGATGTAGGTTGGAGATATTTCTTGTACACCATGAAAGCTAAATGCGACTGAATGGCTTAACCCTCCAACTGTAAAGCAGCTAATCCAAATTTTTCTTCACCTGGTACATTTTCTACAACAAAAAATTGTTCAATCTTGAACAACCAAGATCGTAGGTCATCCCCATTAAACTGTAAAAACTGAAATCTAGACCACCTATTGAAATTTGAGTGGTGAGAATGGTAATTATTAGGGTTTTTCTCCTTATCCCTTGTTCCTCTTTCTACGAATTCTTCAACCCTAGAAGGATTATTTTCCTTTTCCAATGGTGTTTTCTCTCTTCGATTTTCCTCAGCTGACAACTGATTCTTCAACTTTATCACAGTTTGATCTCATTTTTCCAAGGAAGAGACCTTTCCTGCTAATGACCGAACTTTTGTTATCAACTGTTGCATCATATCCCATAATCTCCTACATCTGCAGCGGGGAAATCATTGTTGCGATCCCCATTTGATCAAGTCTTCACCATTAATGCCAAGAAACGCCTGTCTCTGATACTACTGATAATAGAATTCAAGTAACTTACGAGAAGCTCGAGTGAATTCGAACTACAACAGAAATTCTACAGAGGAATTCGAGTGGAATATCTCGATAGGGAATGAATGAAGAAGAGTGAGGGTAGAAACTGAATTGTATTATTTGATTGATAATTGTAATGAATGGAATTACAATGATATGTACTAGCTTACTATCACTATCAATTGTTACTAACTGCCTCACATACTACTTTGCTGACGTGGCGCACTAACTAACTTCTTGAGCTATCAACAGTAGTAATTCCACTTCCACTGTGTAACTTGTGTAACTAATTTCCTGAAATGCTTGTATCAAAGAAAAAGTGAATAACTAATATGAGACGAATTGAGTAAATGTTTGAAGACGTTATCCAAGGCACAAAGTTTTTCCCATGGCAACAATTCTCCAATGGACTAGGCGCTGACACCTTACGATCCGAAGACAAATCCAATAATTCAGACTAATAGTAAATTAAAAGTGGAGAATATCTTAGTGGTCATCAAAGTAGACCAAACTTTCTCTCGGTCTTTTATCCATTATTTATATCGATAAAGCCACTCAAATTAAATTATTTTATCTACAAAATCAATAATTTTATTGTTCTAGCTAAAACTAAAAGATGTGATTAGTGTTATAGCACATTGTACCAATTAAGCCTAAATCCGCCAATATATATATGCTCCCACTCCATCAATTAAAAGAAAAGACAAAAGAAAACACTAATAAATTCGATGTCATTTTACAAGCATGATTGAAAAACGACGAGTGAAGAATCTAATTAACCTTTTAGTATCATATTTAATTGTGATAAAAAGTATGAAAGCAAGAGAGATATGAGATATGGCTCAATACAATTAGGAAATCAAGTTTGTTTAGTAAGCTGTTACATATTATTGATTTTTAGCTTTGAAATTAAAGAAATAATTGAAGAAAAAAAATACTGTAATTATATTGTTAAAGGGAATTGTTTTATTAATAACTCAAAGACATATATTTATTGCTAAATTTCTAACTAGACTTTAATTCAAATTCAAATTCAAATAACGAAGGGATAACTAATTCAAGTCTAAATCACATAGAACTCTAATAATTTAAAACTACTAATAGTTATCTACTTTTACTTTATTTGTGAGACATTTCAACACTCTCCTTGGTTCAGAAATTGTAGATTGCAGTCTCGTCTTAGCCTGGATTTGACCTCTTGAATGAATATGTCAATTCATCTTTGGTCTTGCATGACTTGTGTGCATCTTTTGTTGGATTAAATAAGAAACTTTTGCCTCTCACATCAACTTGTAAAATCTCATGATTAATGAAATAAAAAATTCGATAATATTTATCTCCAAATAATAATTTAAATCCTTCTTCCATTAACTTATCAATACTTAATAAACTTTTATCAATATCGGGCACGTAAAGGACATTTGAAATTATTTTCGTATATGAAATTGTTTTGATAGCAATATTCTCTTTTCCTTCTGCAGGAATATAATCACTATTTTCAATTCTAATTTTCTTATTTTTCAAAGACAAAAACTCTTTAAAAAGAGTTTTGTCATATGTCATGTGGTTTGTACAACCGCTGTCAATCATCCAAAAATCAAATTTCTTAGTTGAAGAATATGTTGCCATAACTGAGTGATCTTCTTCTTCATTTTTGCTGACTTGAACATTTGCTTCATATTTTTGAGATTTGATTTTGCAAATCATAGCTTCATGATCAAGTTGATTGCAGATCTTACATTGCGCACCTAGCCTCTTCCAACATTAAATAGAGGATGACCTATTTTGCCAAAGTATTAACAAGGTGGGTAGTTTTTCCTTGAATTATTACCCTTGCTTTGAGTCTTGTGGTTGGCTGCTAAAGCTTCTTCAACCATACCATCCTGCCTCATAAGTCTCCTTTTCTCTTGAACCTGCAATGTATTTAACAACTTTGACAAGATAATCTTGGATATATCTTTTATATTTTCCAAGGTAGTAATTGATACTTCGTATCTTTCAGGCATTGTAACAAGATTTTTTTTCAACAATTCTTGATTCTTTAAATTTTGTGTCAAGCAATCTTACCTTGTTAACAATGCCAAGAAATCGGTCTGAGTACTCTTTGGCGATCTCAGATTCCTTCATCTTTTGAAATTCGAATTTCCTTATTAGATTCAATACTTTCATGCCTCGTATTCTTTCATGTCCTGTGTATTCATCCTTCAGATAATCTCAAATTTCTTTTGCTGATTTAATAGTCATAATTATAGTGAAAATTATTAGAGACACATTAGTAAACAAAATTTCTTTTGCCTTTGATATTTTGATTTTCTTTTCCTTTTGACTTTTGATCCGGGCCATCGTGAAATTATCGGGTAGTGGAAGAACATCAACATCCTCCTCCATGAATTCCCAAAGATCTAAAGTCTCAAGATAAGTTTCCATTTTTACTGTCCAAAGTTAATAATTCTCACCATCAAAGACAAGAGCTATTTGAGAAAAAATATTTTCAGAATTCATTTCACTCACAGATTCCTTAAGAAATTGGCTCTAGATACCAATTGTTGGTTTTTAGCTTTTGAAAGACTTGAAGACAAAAAATACTGCAATTGTATTGTCAAAGGAAATTATTTTATTAATAACTCAAAGACATATATTTATAACTAAATTTCTAACTAGACTTCAATTCAAATTCAAATTCAAATAACAAAGGATAACTAATTCAAGTCTAAATCTCATAAAACTCTAATAATTTAAAACTACTAATGGTTATCTACTTCTACTTTATTTCTAATACATATCTTCAACATATATACAATTAGGAAATCAAGTTTGTTTAGTAAGCTATATCTAGTTGGGATATTAACCGGGCATTAACTAGAAACTCAACACCAAAAAAGTGATTCTTAGTGATCGAACACCAAACTGTAAAACTTGTAGTATTGAACTGTTCTATTTATGAAGAAAGGCCCTTTTTCTTTTAAAAAAGATGTTATTATTTAAACCACTATTGGTAGGGATCAGACTTTTTTTTAATAGTAGTGTCTGGGTCAGCTTGCCTGCACCTCGATTAATTTCATGGGATACCTATCACCTCCCTCTAGCAACAACTACTAGGTAAGTCTATCCACTAAGGCGAATAAATGGGAAGAAATCACCAAGTGTTTGTCTCTATTGAAAATTGAACCTGAGACTGCATGGTGCTCAATCCAACTTCATTGAACCACTAGTCCACACTCTTAGGTGGGATCAAACATTGCCTAATTTTGTATTAATGATAATAATAAAAATACATTAATGCGTACATTGTCTTTTTGTCCAACCCACCTTGAGAGATTAGACGAATGATGTCATACCTCAACTCCCATTGAGATGGACAAACACCCGATACCCTATAGACTCGAGAGGACCAACTTATAACCTTATAGACTCGAGAGGACCAACCTATAACCTAACTTTCCATGTAGTAACTACGATAGTAATGAAGCTTTGATAAATGTATATAAGCTATAGTGATGATAAAAGACCAACATAGAGATAAGTCCAAAACATATATACATGACTTGGTCAAGAGGACACAACTATTAAGAAACCATACATAAGTGCACTTTATACATTAGTCTATAAAGTCTTTATAAGATTGACAAACTTGATTTAGATCGGGATAGGTACCATCTTATTCTTAACTACTATACAATACTAAATTATATATCAAAGACTCGGTAAAGCTCCGAATTAACCTGGAGCTCTCCAACTGCAGTTGAGTGTCTTGTGCTCATACTAAGGAGGTCTATTAGCTGGAGTACCTGTACTTACAACATAAAACACGGTCTCCCTTATGAGGGACGTCAGTACGAAAGAATTTACTAAGTATGTAAGGCATAAAGTAATTATTGATAAGACAAGAGCTCAATGAAATCAGCTATCAATATATCACTGTATAGATAAGGATAAAAGACCAACTTTACTTGTATTTGTGGGATCATTTACATTACATCCTTTACTTTATTCTTCTTTGTGTTATAAATGTAAAGCATATGATACAACTGATCAATTGATCAGTGGTAAAAGAGGATGACCGATGTTAGATATTTTAATCCTTGAAATACGATCCTCATAAATACATAAATCAGAATTGACCCATGCTAGAATTTCTTTTCACTCCTGGGATACCACGCGTAATATTAGAATCGATCCATGCTAGATGTTTTTTCCACTCCTGGAATACCACTCAAGGATATACAAATTCACCTTAGATCATTTCTTTTACTTTTAAGATTGTTATTTTAATGGTCATGACATTGTTGAATTTGAAAATTTGGACTAACAACAAAAGACATACAAAGATGCACCTGATACAGTAACAACGAGGTAGGAAACAACAATAATAGTAATATAACACTTATCAGCTTAAATAACACAATGGGCCTCATTTGATTAAGAGAAGAACTCAAAAAACTTCTTGTTGAAAGGACCCTTTCATACTAGTACTTAGAAAAATAAATGTGCAGATCTTGTCATAAACACATTTTGAGGTACTTTAATGTCCTGAAAAGTTGTAATAAAGTCGTTAGCCCTATTGGGAGGTTGTACGCTGTCATTACATATCATTTGAAAGGAAGAGCACTTAGAAAGCTTACTTTTCTTTTCTATATAATAGAAGAGGTGGTTTCGAACATCTCTTTATTTACTATATTACCCCAAATCATTTACTATATTACATCTTAATTACTCCGTAATTTATTATATTATTCCTAATTAATTATTACAAGTCATTTATATATTAGAATTAATAATATTTTTTATTATATAATCCCTAATTAATTATTATAATTCACTATATATTAGAATTAATAATATTTAATTAAAAAATAGATATTTATAACGTTTGTTTCAGCTACTTTAACCGTATATTACACCCTAATTACTCCGTGGTTTACTATATTATCTTTAATTAATTATTACGTGTCATTTATATATTAGAATTAATAATATTATTTATTATATTGCCCCTAATTAATTATTATAAGTTATTTATATATTAGAATTAATAATATTTAATTAAAAAATAGATACTTATAACGTTTGTTTCAGCTGCTTTAACCGTAATTTTACTATATCATCCCTAATTAATTATTACAAGTCATTTATGTATTAAAAAATTAATAATATTTAATTCAAAAAAGTAGATACTATACTACCCCCTATCATTTACTATATTTACTATATTACCCCCAATCATTTACTATATTACACCCTAATTGCTCCGTAATTTATTATATTATCCCTAATTAGTTATTACAAGTCATTTATATATTATAATTAATAATATTTTTTTATTATATTACCCCTAATTAATTATTATAAGTCATTTATATATTAGAATAAATAATATTTAATTAAAAAATAAATATTTATAACGTTTGTTCCAGCTGCTTTAACCGTATATTACACCCTAATTGCTCCGTGATTTACTATATTATCCCTAATTAATTATAAGTCATTCATATATTAGAATTAATAGTAATTTTTTATTATATTACCCCTAATTAATTATTATAAGTCATTTATATATTAAAATTAATAATATTTAATTAAAAAATAGATATTTATAACGTTTGTTTCAGCTGATTTAATTGTGATTTTACTATATCATCCCTAATTAATTAGTATAAGTCATTTATGTATTAAATAATTAATAATATTTAATTCAAAAAAATTAGATTACTATATTACGCCCTACCATTTACTATATTACCCCCAATCATTTATATATTACACCCTAATTACTCCGTAATTTACTATATTATCCCTAATTGATTATTACAAGTCATTTATATATTAGAATTAATACTATTTTTATTATATTACCTCTAATTAAGTATTATAAGTCATTTATATATTAGAATTAATAATATTTAGTTAAAAAATACATATTTATAACGTTTGTTTCAGCTGCTTTAACCGTATATTAAACCTTAATTACTCCGTAATTTACTATATAATCCCTAATTAATTATTATAAGTCATTTATGTATTAAAAAATTAATAATATTTAATTAAAAAATAGATGACATGTCTGCCTATGTTACCCCTAATTGCTCCGTAATTTACTATATTACCCCTACTTAATTACTATGAGTCATTTATATATTAGAATTAATAATATTTTTTTATTATATTACCCCTAATTAATTATTATAAGTCATTTAATTTCGACCACTGCTTCGTCATTTACTATATTACCCTAATTGCTCTATGATTTACTATATTACCCCTAATTAATTATTATAAGTCATTGATATGTTAGAATTAATAATATTTTTTACTATATTACCCTAATTAATTATTATAAGTCATTTATATATTAGAATTAATAATATTTAATTAAAAATAGATATTTATGATGTTTGTTTTAACTGCTTTAATCGTGATTTTACTATATCATCCCTAATTAATTATTATAAGTCATTTATGTATTAAAAAATTAATAATATTTAATTAAAAAATAGATGACATGGCTGCCTATATTACCCCTAATTGCTTCATGATTTACTATATTACCCCTAATTAATTATTATACGCCATTTATATATTAGAATTAATAATATTTTTTTCTTATATTACCCCTAATTAATTATTATAAGTCATTTATATATTAGAATTAATAATATTTAATTTAAAAAATAGTTATTTATGATGTTTGTTTCAGCTGCTTTAACCGTGATTTTACTATATCATCCCTAATTAATTATTATAAGTCGTTTATGTGTTAAAAAATCAATAATATTTAATTAAAAAAATGGATGACATGCCTGCCAATATTACCCCTAATTGCTCCGTGATTTACTATGTTAGCCCTAATCAATTATAAGTCCTTTATATATTATAATTAATAGTATTTTTTATTATATTATTCCTAAGTAATTATTATAAGTGATTTATATATTAGAGTTAATAATATTTAATTAAATCAATGTACATTTATGTTTGTCTCTCATCAATATCGAATTTTAGTGCTAAAAAATATTTATAGTGTCGGCACGGGCCATGAACCTCTAGTTGTACTACAAGAATTAGGTTATGCTAAAGAGTATGGGATCAAGAAGCCTTACACACCTTGTTGTACAACTCTGATGGCACCCTAAATTGACCTTCTTCCTTTCAGATTATCAGTATATAATAGAGTATGTAGTAAAACTAGTACTAATAGCTAATCAACACATTTGGGTTATTTAACTTTATCAAAATAGTAGCAAAGCAATTAGCCCGTAACTTAACATAGGTTGACCTTAAAACAACAATGATTAATTACTTTTGTTATAAAACAAGCTTGTATTTTATCTTTGTTATCTTTTCTCAATAATGAGAAATAATTTGAAAGAGCTGAGTCAATCACTAGAACTACTGATTTTAAAGCCCCAAATAAATAGACTTACTTTTTCTTCACTTGAATCATAATTATTCAAATCTAAATTTGACTGAATCTAAATTTAAGTATCATGTCTAAGAAAAAAAATGAACCAGAAACAAAGATTGGGTGTTCTTTCCTCCCCTTTCCTCTACTCACGTCCATATACTACACAATCCTCTTATAAAGGCCTTCCCCACACTCCACGGGCTGCATAACACACATAACTTAATATAAATATGCGATGGGCAGTACGATCATGTAACACTCGATTAAGTGGTATGTCACCACAACTTTTTTTTTTGCTTCAATACAACTATACATAACCATTCTATAATATTTGTCACTACCTCCCAACCACATTATTTATGGAATAAGCCCTAATCGGTCCAAAAATCCTTTAGCATAATAAGAGAATATTTCAATCATCGTCTCATGAGTTCAAGACAAAAATATAAACATAATTCTCCACCCAAAACATGTATATAAGAAGGGGAAAAAAATGGACAATAGTCTTACCTTAGTTTTGTGATAGTTTATTCTCTTAATTTGTATCTCTTCAAGGTATTGATTTCTTCACACACAAATTAAAGGAGAAGAGAAAATCTCTTAAAAATCAAGAAAAATGAAATTATCAAAGAGAAAATCTCTTAAAAATCAAGAAAAATGAAATTATCAAACTTATAAAGGATTGTCCTATGATTTAAACATAGAGAACATAATTTTCTTAGTCTCCTTAAGCTAAGTTCATGAAGTACACTTAACTTTAGCTTTAAAGGAAACAAAACACCAATAACACTAATAGGAATTTTAGGGCTGCTATTGAAGCTAAGATAGAGGGAGCTGCTCTTGGCGGGCTTTCTTGACCATTTTGAGCCAAGAATTATTTACTCTCTCTCCCATTTTCTTAATTATTTTACTTTCTCTCCCGATTTATATACATAATAAGGCTGACATATATATAGAAGCCTTTGTATATGACAAGGCCGACATATACATAACAAGACCAATTCATATACATAACAAGTATGACAAGGCCGACATATACTTAACAAGATCGACATATACATAACAAAGCCGATTTATATACATAACAGGGCCGACATATACATAGAAAGTTATGTGTATGTATTTTTAGTGAAAAGTGAGATTTTTGTAATATGTTTGGAGAGATGAAATTTTTTGTAATAAGTGAAACTTAAGTTGTAGGTTTGTGTAATTTTTAGTAATTTTTCAAGTAGGTGATGCACCTACTGACCATTTGACATGAGCCTTTATTGACTTGAACATCGGGTCTTGATTATCCATCCTTCTCCTTTTCTTTTACACTTAGTTTAGGCTAGAATTTTCAAATAGATGATGGTGTACTTGGCCTGATAAGGTGGTTAAAAAATCTTAGTAGGTGATGAACCTACTTAGTTTCTAAAGTTTGTCAATAAGTTAAAGTAGGTGATGCACCTACTTGGTTATATCAAGTTCCTCAAAAGGTCGAAGTAGGTGATGCATCTACCTCCTTTATTATTGATTGAGCTTAATTACATTGGGCCTAGTTAGATTTGGGTGTTGTGCTCTTTTTTCATGTATAAATAACATAAAGGGTAAAATTCAGAAATAGCATACTTATCCACTTAATTATGATTTTCATAGCAACAGTTTCATAATTACATAATATAGCAAGTTATATTTTGTATTTTTACAAACTGTTGCTACAAAAATACAAATACACATGATTTTTACTGCCCTTATGATTGATATGTATTTTGTATTTTTGCAAACTGTTGCTACAAAAATACAAATACATACAGATACATATGCTACAAAATGTAATTCGATAAAAGTTATTATTTTTTGTAATTTAATATTTAAATATGCTACTTTATGTATTTTTTCCTTACATAAATACCAACCTTTTTGAAAGTAATTACATTCTCTCCCACTTTTTTAATTACTTTACTCTCTCTCCCTATTAATATACATAACATAGCCGACATATACATAGCATTTTGTGTATATGTTGAAATTTTTGTAATATGTTTAGAGAGTTGATATTTTTTGTAATATTGAAAACATAAGTTGTGTATTTGTGTAATTTTTAGTTTTTTTCATTATACTTTTTTAATCAGTTTGGGCCTCAAATGAGCCTATTAATATGGTCCTAAAACTGACCCATTAATCATGACCTTTTTAGGTGCCCGTTAGGATGGACTTATTTTAAGCTAAAAATAGCTTTTAAGCCAAAAATAGTATTTGGGTAAATTTTTAAAGTGCTTAAAAGCACTTTATTTTTAGTTAAAAAGGCATAAATAAGTCAAAAGTCAAAAGGTAGAATTTCTAGGTTTTGGCTTATAAGCCAAAAAAATAAGCTCATCCATATAGCTCAACTCATCTACTAGCTTGATCAAGTTAAAGGAAGCACCTCAATTTTTTATTTCATTTATAGATCTTAGTTCCTTCATTTTAACTTAAAATATATATACACTCGATCACTTTGAGATTTAGACTCAAATACCACCTTAAGATTCCAAATTTAAATAGTTGCATCGACATTAACTTGATCATGTCACATTAAAATATACGGACAATATCTTCAAACTTATTTACATAGTAAATACTCGCACAAAAAATCTAGCGTTTTGCCTATAGCACAAGGCTATATCAAGTTTCACATAAGCAAAAGAAGTACATGCAAAATACGGGGTGATACAAATGAATAGTTGGTCCTAAACAAAAGAGTTCCAACGCAAAAATACATGAGATTTGGACTAATTATTTGGAATCCTTTAAGATTCATAATTACATAAACATACAGTTGCTTTGACCAAAAATACAATTAGCCATTACCAAACGAATTATATGGAATTGAATCCTAAAATATGAGGTTCTTTCAATGTTGTTCTTCAATCAGCTTTTATCCTCATTGGGTAAGACCAAATTCTGAGTGAAAGAGTGAGTTTAGCCTTTTTGTCTCACCTAAATTCGCTAAGTAATCAGTCAAATTATTTACATTTCCGTAGCAATATTGAAATTACAGTTGCCTTATTTTTTTTTAATATATTGATCTGACTTATAAGTTGAATAATGTGAAAGTTGACATTATTTTTCTCATTGATCATACGGATGATCATGATAGAGTCATTCAGTATCCATATTTTTATATCCATTTGTGATTCACCATTGAATTTCAGCGAGAATAGATTTCAATTCTGCAACATTATTTGTAACATCCCGCAGTTGTTTCACGCTAATAACGCTCTCTAAAATAACCTTTAGAACCGTTGTATGGATCCAGTTTGGACATTGTGGGTTGCTTTGGGGGTGTTTCAAGACCTTAAAAACAAGTAGGCGTTGCACAATAGGACCTTAGCAAAGGTCACGCGTCGCATGACAAACGCAAAAGGCCACGGGAAAGGGTGTGCAATGGCCATGTGCCACCCACTTGGGGCTATGCAATAGCCATGCGTCGCCCACCTTGGCTTGGGCCATTGCTGTCAACTGTGGTAATTGCATAGCAGCGTAAGAGCTCCGTTTTGTATTATTTTAAGGGTATTGAGGTCTTTTCATGTCCCATATTCGTTTCTAAATCAATATGAACGAAATTAAAGTCCTTATGTATTAACACTCCCAAAATCCCCAATTCATCTTCCCTAAGCAAAAAGGAGAGAAACTAATTAGGGTTTGAGAGATAAAGCCTCAAGGGTCAAATTTTCTCAACGTTTTTGTCAATTCTAAGGTATGTGGGACTATCCTAAACCTCATGAGCATAGGGTATCATTTTTAACAAGTTTTAAAGACATGAAATTGTGTATACAAGAAGGGTTTTGAAAATACATGAAGAATATGCATTATGACATTTTGATAAGATAATCATGAAGTTTTCGTAGTTTTAAATTATATTCATGTGTTTAAACGTTATATAATTTTGAGAATTAATATGAGAGCATGATTCATGAAATTTTCCTCTCCACGTGGAATTTTTTTGATTTAACATGTTATGGGTTGTTTAATTGCATGTTCTACAGTATGAGTTAAATGTTTTACTATAATTCATGGACTTGACGTTGATTATGATATAAAGAGAGGGTGTTTTCTTGTTATACATGCACTCTTTGTGTTAAATGAAAGAATCACACGTGATTTATTAAAAAAGTTGGCCACCATATGTTGAAAGCTTGAAACATGATGTTTTTGCATAAATTTTTCGTGTGCTACTGGAATAAGAACTGTCATACATTGTTTACATCTTTTGGGTGGCCATTTGTATGATTTTTGAATAAAAAGGGCTATGGATACGTTATGACATGATTCGTCTTGTAAGTCTAGGTATGATGATACCTATTATGGAGTGCCCTTAGCATGAAAGAAACAAACGTTTTAAGAGCGTGAAGCATGGTTTTAAAGAACTAAAAATGGGCTTAAAGAGAGTGAGGTGATCACCCGAAGAAGTCATGAGTTTAGATAATGCATTGCCCGAAACCGTGTTTTGTCGATACTAGTTTATTATGTCATGTAATATGGATTGTACGCTGGTGATGACCCTATGGTGTAGTACGTATGACAGGCCCCAATCCTTGCGGCAATCTCGGATTGGGAGCTTGGTTGCCGAGTTAAGGGAGGAATCCATATAGCCGTGGATTAGTACGAATATAGGGTGACCCATCTAGCTCAGAAGTAAAATAAAGAGTTGAGTCATGATTAGAAGAAAATGTTTGAAGCTTAATAAATTATGCCCATGTGTTTTCATTTACCTTATGCTAAACTTTTTGATAAATGCTCACTTATGTTATAAAAATTATATTATATTTTTGAATTGTTCTGCTACCAGTACATTTGAGTATTGACCCCCTATATTCAGGTTTTGAGGCACAATCCTATGGTCTTGCAAACTAGTAGAGTATTTCCAGACTTTCAGAGATTGGTAAGCCTCCGTTGCATCGGAAGGTGTCTATCCCATGTGTTATTTCCTTTTTATGGTCTGGCAGGGGGCCTTGTCCCGGCATAAATAGTTTGTACTCTGTAGAGGCTGCATAGACAAGATTTGGGTATTATATTGTCATATTTTCTTGACACAGTTTGTATTGTAAGTTTCCTTGAATTTTATTATAGCTTTCACACTTTAATTATGTTTGGATTGTGCTTATGATAGTATGCTAAGGGATTTCTCTGGTTTACGTGGTTTGGGATGTCCGTCGCGGCCAGGGCCTTGGCTCGGGTTGTGACAAGCTTGGTATTAGAGCATGGTTCATGGTCCCAGGGTGTCTATGAAGCCGTGTCAAGTAGAGTTCTTTTATGGGTGTATAGCGTGTCACTCTTATAAAGAGGAAGCTACAACGCATTTAAGAAATGTTTCCCATTCATTCATAATGTAGATTGTGCCATTGTGTTGTCCATATTGAAGTTATCCAAATTTTTTCCTTACTCTAAATTTATTAGCTATGCCTTATTGTTGAGGCAATACAAGTCCAAGAGATTTGATCCCTAACGATGTGGTCCTTTCTGATCGAGTTATCCATAAAGTTATGAGATAGCACAAGGACTTAAGAGGTGTCCATTGGTGCTTAAAAGTGTATTAATTTGAGTATTTACCACTATCTAAATGAAATTGTGCTTTTCAGCTTGAGATATGAAATGTATTCAGTCCCTTTTAGAATCCCTATTACTGATGTCATGCATAAGGGTAAGGATGTGTGGCAGAATGTTGGAACATTATTTCCAACCAAGTAGTAGTATGTTAAAAGGTGTCATGACCTATGAGCAGTAAGATGGTTCTAAAGTTAGTGGTGAACGAAAAGGGGTAGATTAGTCAATAATTTATGCGTAGAGACTCATTGGTGTATATAGAATTTAAAAATAGCGGAGCATATGCATGGGTAAGTAAATTTAATGTGATAAAGTAGAAACATGTTGATAAGATTGTAATGGATTATATTATAAGGTTAAGACCGACTATCTTCATTATGTGACCTTACTCCCCTTGATTGTCTTTTTCTAGTAGTTGTAAACTAGCACTGCACGTGAGAAGGTATGTAGTAGATTTTGAGGTATAATAGTAATTTCATGGAGGAGATGTGATTGTAGGTTATAGTTAAGTAAAATATGGTATTTGGGTTTCTTTCCCAATTTGATGGACTAGTATAATATGTGGCATGCCTCATCGATGGTACATGATTGGTTCTAGACAATAGGCTTGAACTTTAGATGTGGATTGTGGTTTTAAGAATAGTAGCTTAAGATTAATGATGCATAATTTGTGGGAGTAAGTAGTAGGCTTGATTTGATGTGTGCAATATCCTAGGTTGGCAACTTGGGAAAAAAGAGTGGATAATTGTGATATATTTGTATATACATGAAACTACAATTAAAATGATGAATTGTGGTTGAGTCATTAAGTGTATAAGAGTGTTAAGTATATAAGAATGTATGGAACCCCCAGGTAGCATGTTGTTAGATAAGGTTTTATAAGTATAAGTGTCATGTGTACCTAGTTCATGTTCTTGAATTTTTTAGTATGGAGAAGTCTGGGGAGTTATTGTACGGTGTAATTTAGAGTTGAATTGAGGCAATATAGGTAGAGAATATGCGCCTTTGGTATAGTTTTACAAATTTTATTAAGTTGTAAGTTATGTGATTAGAGTTCTAATGTTAGAATGTTAAGTAATGGAGAATGGATTTTTTTTAATATGGTAAGGAGTGAGGATGTGTATGCTCATGAGACTCTGAGTTTTAGGGTGATGGCTATAGAGGCTAGCGAAAGTTAAGAGTAGCATTCTCGAAAAGCAATGTCTTTAGAGTATAGTTTATCAGGGGGAGTTTAGCATTTATGTGTATGGTGATACCCCGTTGTATTGAGTGTTGTGTTTGTACATTTAATGAGAGGATATGTCCTCAAGTCTAGGATTGTGACTTTGATCTAAGGGGGAGATGATGAGTTAAGGTAGTTCCCGAATTTTCTCATGGTGGCAAATTTTAGGAAAGATTCATGATAAATCTAGTCCTATTCGAGAAAGCTCCTCCTACTTCAATTTAAGAGGTCATTTTGCTAGTGTATTATGTATTCAAGTTATGCCTATGCCTATGATTCACGTTCTTTATGTACTTATGTCCATGTTCTGACCTCCAAACTAGTGTCTCTCATTAATAGTGTCTCTCAGTAATCTAAGCATTGTAGTGTTAAGCTTTATGTTGTGATGCTCATGATCCACAAATCCATGTCTCATATCATGTTTAGTTCTAAGGAACTATGCTTTTTGTATGTTACCGATTTGTTTTATGTCGTATTTATCCCAAAGTGATAAAATTTATGCAAACTCATGACTATCTCAGCTCTGAAAATGAGAAGCAATATCTTCAAGTATCAAGCCTTGTCTCAATCAATAACTTCATGAATTCCGACCTTAAGTTATACAAGTCATGATATAAGTGCTCATGTCTCTCACCATAAGCTCAACCCTACGAACTCTTGTTGTACTATATTTATACCGAAATGACTCTCTATTTATGATCTAGACATCTAATGTATGAAGTATTTTGTGCGTATTATATTACATCTAGCATCTCATGCCCCATCTTGAGTAGTGCAACAAGTATGAATTATAATTAAATAGTGTTACTCCCATTCATGATGCTTATGCTCGGATCCCTTAATGACCCTCCGTATGTTAGTATGATGGTGGTTGTGGAAGCATAGTAATGTCTTAGGTAGGGGAGTAGATGTTCTTGAACGTGAAAATTTTGATGTGATTCTCGATCCAAGGTTATAAGTGAAAGGGAAACAAAGAAGATGAAATTTCGTTGTGTGAAATAGTTAGGAAGGAGGTATGCTGCAAAAATCTTTGTGAGAGTGATTGTACTTGCTAGTCTTAGTGGGGAGATCCATGTAGTAGGTGTAATAATGATAGGCTTGAATGTGGTGATTGATGAAAATGCAAACCAATGTGTTATGCGATTGGTACTCTTTGATTTAAGACCTGAGGGTGTTTGATTATAATGATAAGGTAAAGTAGTATTCCTAAAGAGATGTAGGGTATGGAGTCCTATAGATTAAGCTAGCATCTTTTAAACTCTGGGTTAGGCTTCAACATAGAAGGACTATGCAGTAGGACTTAAACTCTTGAGGATTAGGGTGGTTATGGGAGAACTGTAAGTTAAAAATAATGAAGTATGTTATTTATTATTTGGGGGCATAGATGAGTAGTTTTTCTAAGTTTAAGGTCTATTCGTTATATCTTGCAAGGTGTAGAATGCTTCAAGTTCTATCTCTCGTGAAATCTTATTTCACGATTAATACCGATGTAAATCAGGCCTATGATCACCAAATAAACTCGTACCATATGTTATGATGATCATGATCCGTAGAACTCATGTGCAAGGCCATCTCTCTGTCAATTCTTTTTATCTCACACTTCGTGCTTACCCGATTCACTAGGGGTTATCATAAAGCACTTTTGATACCTTTCCATATGTTTAATGTGAGGTTACGTTCTTTATTCCATACTTTTAGAGCTTAAACAAGTTCCTATCCGTCATCCAGGGACGAATGATCCCAAGGGGAAGATAGTGTAACATCCCGTAGTTGTATCACACTAATAACGCTCTCTAAAATGACCTTTAGGACCCTCGTATGGATGGTGGACCAGTTTGGATGTTGTGGGTTGCATTGGGGGTATTTTAAGACCTTAAAAATAAGAATATGTCGCACAATAGGACCTTGGCAAAGGCCATGCGTTGCATGACAAATGCAAAAAGCCACTGGAAAGGGTGTGCAATGGCTATGCGTCGCCCATTTGAGGTTGTGCAATAGCCATGCATCGCCCACCTTGGCTTGGGTAATTGTTGTGCGCCGCATGGTAATTGCATAGCGGCGTAAGGGCTTTGTTTTGTATTATTTTAAGGGCATTAAGGTCTTTTCACATCCCATATCCATTTGTAAATCAATATGGACAAAATTAAAGTCCTTCATTATGTATTAACACTCCTAAAATCCCCAGTTCATCTTTCCTAAGAAAAAAGGAGAGAAACTAACTAGGGTTTGAGAGATAAAGCCTCAAGGGTCAAATTTTCTCAACGATTTCGTCAATTCTAAGGTATCTGGGACTATCCTAAACCTCATGGACATAGGGTATCATTTTAAACAAGTTTTAAAAAAATGAATTTATGTCTACAAGAAGGGTTTTGAAAATACTTTAAAGAATATGCATCATGAACCTATTTTGATAAGATAATCATGAAGTTTCCATAGTTTTAAATTATATTCATGTGTTTAAATGTTATATGATTTTGAGAATTAATATGAGAGCATGATTCATTAAATTTCCCTCTCCATATGGAATTTGTTTGATTTAACATATTATGGGTTGTTCAATTACATGTTCTAAAGTATGAATTAAATGTTTTACTATAATTCATGGACTTGATGTTGATTATGATATGAGGAAAGAGTGTTTTCTTGTTATACATGCACTCTTTGTGTTAAATGAGAGAACTGCACGTGATTTATGAAAAGCGTTGGCCATAGCATGTTGAAAACTTAAAACATGATGTTTTTGAATAAGTTTTTCATATGCTACTGGAATAAGAACTTTCATACGTTGTTTACATCTTTTGGATGACCATTTATATGATTTTGAATAAAAAGGGCTATGGATGTATTATGACATAATTTGACTTGCAAGTCTAGGTATGATGATACCTATTATGGAGTGCCTTTAGCATGAAATAAACAAACGTTTTAAGAGCATGAAACATGATTTTAAAGAACTAAAAATGGGCTTAAAGAGAGCGAGGTGGTCACCCGAAGAAGGTATGAGTTCAGATAACGCATTGACAGAAACTGTGTTTTGTCTATATGAGTTTGTTATGTCCTTTAATATGGATTGTACACTGGCGATGACCCTATGACGTAGTACGTATGATGGACCCCAATCCTTGTGGCAAACTCTAATTGGGGGATTGATCGTCGATTTAAGGGTGGAATCCATATAGCCCGTGGATTAATACAAATGTAGGGTGACCCATCTAGCTCAGAAGTAGAATAAAGAGTTGAGTCATGATTGCAAGAAAATTTTTTTGAAGCTCAATAAATTATGCCCATGTGTTTTCATTTACCTTATGCTGAACTGTTATATGAAATGCTCTCACTTATGTAATACAACTTATATTATATTTATGGATTGTTCTAAATACCAGTACTTTTGAGTATTGATCCTCTATATTTCAGATTTTGAGGCCCAGTTTCGTGGTCTTGCAAACCAGTTGAGTATTTCTAGACTGTCAGAGATTGGTGAGCCTCCCTTAAATCGGAAAGCGTCTATGCCATGTGTTATTTCCTTTTTATGTTTTTTATGATCCGGCAGGGGGGCCTTGTACCGGCCTAGATAGTTTGTACTCTGTAGAGCTTCATATACGAAATTTGTATATTGTATTGTAATATTTTCTTGACACAGTTTGTATTGTAAGTTACCTTAAATTTTATTATAGCTTCTGCACTTTGATTATACATGAATTATGCTTATGATAGTATGCTAAGGGGTTTCTTAGGCCTTCGTGGTTCGGGATGCCCGTCGCGGTCAAGGCCTCGGCTCGGGTTGTGACATTAGTAGAGCATTCTCCACAGTAATTTGAATATGTCATGATTAACTATCCATTTTCCTCTCAAAGGACACCTCTTTCACTAGAACTTTCTGGATCTCCTTTAATACACTCATTGTGTTCATCTTGAACCTCTATGGAATAGGTTTACTCCGTCTAAGACACTTGATGTTGATTCTATACTTGAGATCTTTAATATGCAGAATAGTATTGCTTTAATTGGACTTCGGTGAATTGACATGAAAGTAACATTCTGATTTGGCCAATGATTCTGCTGATTAGGGGTGTTTATGGTTTGATTTTTAACCAAATCAAACCGCGATCCAAACCAAATCAATTAAAAAAATCTGATATTTGGTTACATTTGGTTTGGTTTGGTTTTGAATTTTAAAAAACCAATACTAATTTGGTTTGGTTTGGTTTTACTCTAAAATAACCGACAAAATAACCAAACCCAATTGATATATATATATATATATATATATATATATATATATATATTATAATTATTTATTTATTATTCATAAATACAATATAAGTATTTGTTACACTTTATATTTTAATCATGATTTAACTTTAGTCGTAAGTCATTAAGTCATTTCTTCATCTAGTTAATAGTACCTTATGAGATTCTAAGTGAATTTCGCACTTTGAATGACAAATGATACTAATTATGAAAATAATATCTTGTTGTATATTGAAATTTATAACTGAGATTAATTTGACTATAGACAATCATTAATTTTAATTTTTTTTCTGAACCTTGTTGAGTAAGAAGTTTATGTGTTCATCTTTTGGGGGGTTTATCATATCATTTTGTTAAATGTAGTTATAAAATATTTTTTTAGAAGTGTTCATATGGTGTTGTTCATAACTTTGTCGAAGTATAACACTCAGTTGACATCTTAGTTTCACGGTTGAGATACAACACTCGGTTAACATCTCATATACTAGATTGGATTTATTTTTTTTAATTTTCAACTTTTATCATTAACTAAAGTTATAAATAAAAAAAACCGAACCAAAGCGAACTAAACCGACAAGAACCAAACCTACGGTTATTTTTTTGTTTGGTTTGGTTTGGTTTTAGAAATTTAAAAATCGACTAAGTTGGTTTGGTTATGATTTTGACCAGTAACCGACCCAAACAGATCCATGAACACCCCTACTGCTGATGATGCTTTTGGGACAGTTGTCTTTGCACTCATATTTTTGGCTATATTTAACTTTTCAAATCTCCTGGAGATAAATAAAGGTAAACAGTGAACAAATACTGAATAGACTATATTTTTGTATTGCTTAGACACTATACATTAAAAATATCGTTTATACCTCATCTTCTCGTAATGCTTCAACATTTCAAAAAGTATTCCCAAATTTTAGTTGAAGATCTCTTTTTTTGAATAAATGATCTACATTCGAAATATTTCCTATAAATGCTTTACAACAAATGCATTCAAAAAGCCCATGAACTCTGAATCTTTATGAAGCTTCATCAATAGAGAGTTTGTTGGACATTAGTTTGAGAATAATTTTTTTTTGTAAGATATCTTTTTTGTCGGATTTTAGAAGCAATAAGAATAGTACTTTTAGTTTCTCTCAAGACTTAAGAAAACTTGATGCTAAAAATACTATTCATATTAACAGTCCAAATTAAGAGATCACTATTATATTCTATATATCAATAATAGTAATTTGACTAACAAGATTAGGAAGAACACTATGCAATTTGTCGGAGTTTTATGCCCCATTACTGATGAATTCAGAGATCTTTGTATTTTTATTTTTGAAATGACAGGAATTAGGTAAAAAATAATTAATTGGTCTAGAACCAAGCCCATTATACCATTAAAAGAAAATATTATCTTTGAAAACTTTTCAAACAATATGCTTTTCACAAAGATCCCTTGAATCAAGAAGTCTTATCCAAATATGAGATTGTCATGAAATTAATTTTTTGCAAAATGGGATAAGTTCTTGGACAATATTTTTTTTCAAGAATTTTTTTCTAAATAGAATCTTTAGTTCTAAAATTTCACCAGATATTAGCCCTAAAAACACGACTTATATATTGCTTGGATCTAAAAACAATCCTTCCTTTTGAGATAGGGAAGCAAAGCTTCTTCGTTCCAAACAATCCAGAATATTTTATTTTTATCATTTTTGTTACATCAGAAAAATTAGCGAAAAATTATTCAATTTGTCTAGTAGTAATTTTAGGAAGATCAATCACATAAAGAATATACAAGAGAATAAAATATAAAATAGATTTGACCAAAATAATCATATCTCCACTATAATATCATGTTACCTTGCCAGCCTTGAATTCAATTAACTATTTTAGAGATTAATTTTTTGAAGTAAATAATTTTTTCCTTCTATATATTATAAATAGGAGCTCCTAAATAGTTTATGGGGAAACTTTGTTGCTCATAGCCAATAACTTGTTTGATATTATAAATAATTGATTATGAAGTATTTGGGTCAAATAAGAAAGTCCATATACTATATTGAACAAACACATTTATTAGATGCTCTCATACTAATCACAATTCCTACTTCACAAAATATCTATAACTATGTGATTTTATTGTGCCTCAAGTAATCAATAAAGTGCACACGAGTTAAAATATATCGATTTCAGAAAGGCTCCTATTTCAGCTCAATCAATCAAAAAGACACTTTTAAAAAAACATGCATTAAAACGGACATGAAAGCACCATGTGGATTAAGAAGATGTTTGATCCACAGTTTATATTTACACGCCCCTCTTCTAGATCAATGCCATGCAAGCACAACGTGGTCACCACATCAGGTGCCAACAACCACAAATATGCCTCTCGCGTGCTTCTTATGACCAGAACATGGTCTTTCATGTGTCGCTCTCCTATTAGCTGGTCTAATTCAATTCAAAATGCTAGGTTCCTTAATATTCCGATCTACCTTTTTTAATCCACTTAATCTATTCAAAATACCTTTAAAGTTTTAAAATACTCTAGGGTTTTCATTTTTTCTCAAAACAGCCACAATTTCTATTCAATCTCTCTCATCATCTTTCTTTCCTTGATCTGTAATGGCAGAAAGTCGATCTGACTTCTTCTCTCTTTTGCGAAAGATTTTGACCTTTATTTATTGCAATCAAAGGTGTGTAAGGTCATTTTAAGTAATTATTTATGAAAAACTTCACGAAATATTGAGATTTTAATCGAGATATCTTAAAATCTCATTACACACATATAAGGTATTCTCTCTGCTGGATTCCCTCTTTCTTAGGCCTTTTTAGGTAAAGTTTCATTTCATTTTTTTCTCTTTTCTGATCCAATGTCGAATTTGTCTAAATCCTTCAACGTCCAGATTCAAGAGTTTATTGACTTGAGTTTGAAATTCTAATTCCACTTAAAAAATTTTGAATTCCCAAACATCAATTTTATTCTTTATAAGTATCGGTTTTGGACATTCATTTTGATTCACATTTTGAATTATTAGGTCACATTCTAAATTCATCGTTGTAATCAAACCTACTTTAATTTTTTTTTTCACCTTTCTACTAAGATGATGGATCTGAAGGTGTTCAGAGTCAAGGCCATTGACATTAAAAAATAGATCTTTGATCGAAAGTATTTATATTTATTGCTCCCGAAAAGGTCAGTGAACATTAATCCCCCTTTTTACTATTTTCTTCCCTTTTATGTTAAAATGTCTTAAATTGCATTTTAAGACATTCATTTTGATTCAAATTTTGAATACCTATGCGTCACTCTAAATTCATCATTTCAAGTAATCAAATCTACTTTAAATTTTTGTATCACCTTTCTACTGAAATGCACTCTAAATTCATCATTTCAAGTAATCAGTTCTACTTTAAATTTTTGTTTCACCTTTCTACTGAGATGATGGATCTGAAGGTTTTTGAACTCAAGGCCATTGACATTCAAGGATAGATCTTTAATAAAAAAAAATACTTACGTTTATTGCATTCAAATTGGTCAGTGAGAACCCACCTTTTTTCTATTTTCTCCCCTTATATATTAAATTGTCTTAAAATGCATGCCCTAAGTTCTGTATGTGTTTTTTTATGTGTATCTCTTGATCAAAGTGGTACATATTTGAAGTAATCATATAAATCCGTCATGATTAAGCTTTAAAATGTTAATTTATTTGCAAAAAATTTCTTGTGGTCTGATGTGTTTCAATTCTTCCGGATTATGATATAAAAAAAAAATTGCTCGAAATTATTTTAGAAATCATTCTTTGTTAAATTAAATTTTAAATGATGAAAGTTAATTTTAGTTGAGGATAGAAAAGGAAAAAATTGATAAACGAATTTTCATAACCAATTATATTTTAGAAATTAGATTGATAATATGAGTCCTGTCTTAGTTAGAAGTCTAGCATGATATGTCCACCACACAATAAACTTGTATGTAACCATTATGATAGAACTCCACATAAATGCAAACTTATTGGGCTAAAAGTATATATTCTTCAATTTTATGTAAAGAGAACATGTTTCAGAATATTAAAGCTATAATAGTATGATGTTATAACACAATATTAAAAATAGTCAATTCACAACTAATCATCACTTCAAATGAGTAAAGCAAAAAAGGAATTTTTTTTTTACCATTTACTAAAATGATATTTTCATCTAATTACAAACAATTTCCTATTTCTCTCTTTTGATAAAAGTGCACAAGTTTAACTACTTTCTTCTCTAGTAAACTTTAGCAATTCCTCAGATGACTTTCATCTATGCTCAAACATCATATAGGATTTTTTGTAGATTGGCAGCAATGGGTACTATAGGTGAAATAGAAATAATTGTTGTAAATAATCTTCAATTAATGGTGTTGGTGTGCTTGTTAGGCTAAAATTTTGTAAGTTAAAATGGCTTAGTTAATAAATGTATTGAGCTAAAATTCACTCAAAAGTTACTTGGATTGAAATGGGTTATATGGATTAGGTCATGATCAGTTCTATTTGACCATTTTTTTTAAAAATAATTCACATGATTCTGAATTGGGACTCAGGAATCGAGCCTTGACCGACACTCTGAACATGCGACTCGAAACTTGATCTATTTCTCATATCGTTACCTTAAATCAGGAATTGAGACCTAAACTCAACCTGAGACTACTAATAAATGCCAAAAATTGATCTTAGAAGGTCAATTTTTATATACTTAATATTTGAATATTATTTTTTACTTTTTTTTTCAAATATTGACATCTAGAAGTTGGTTTAGTGTACAAATTAATTAATTAATTAATTAAAAGCTGGCCTTTAAAGCTCAATATTTTGCAATTTCTCCTTTTTCTCAAAAAAAAAAAAAAAACCTCATGAATCAGCTTTTGTAATATTTGGTATTTAAAAAATCGACCTTTAAAGGTGGATTTTGTTAAAAAAAGATCAAAGTAAACCTAAAGTATTGGACTAAATCTTAAATATAAGCTAAAAGTGGATTAATGTTGAACTAAATTGAAGATCACTTTGAAAATGAGTTATGTTGGGTTGGGCTAAAATCAACCCAATATGAAATTATTTGTGGTCAACCCAAATTTTTTTGTTTATTGTAATATTGAAAATATAAGTTGTGTATTTGTGTAATTTTTAGAAATTTTATTTTAGAGCTAGACATATGATGACACTTAATAATTTTTAATATAAATAATAAAAAAGACGTAAATAATTCTTTTTAAAAAATAATTATGTCTAACTTAGCTTGATGTATAAAATATCCTAAGGGGTTGATTGGTAGGGGGTATAAGTTGGTATCCCATGGATAAGTTTAAGATATCTCATGAATAAAAGTTATATCATGTTTGATTGATGATACATGTTTATCCCGAGATTAATTTATACTATCAATTAAACATGGTATAAAACTATTATCAAAGTTAGTCTTGACATAACCCATTAGCGATTGAACCATTTTATACCACCTCCCATGTGGTATAAAATAGTCTACGAATTATAATCCTAGAATATTTTAACCTACGTACCAAACAACCCCTGATGTTGTCAAAGATGGCTTAAAAGTTGATGAACACAAGCTTGTCCAAAATTTTTGGATTGAACACAAGATAACTTTATATTGGGTTGATTTTAGCTCAACCCAACATAACTTATTTTCAATGTGGTTTTCAATTTAGTTCAATACTGACCCCATTTTGAAACCAATAATTAAAATCTAACCCAATATTAGGGTCGGTTGGTTGGAAACTAGTTATCCTGTAATTAGCTATTTCGAAATAAGTTATGTCCGACACTATCATATAAATGATGCAATAAATAATCTCGGGATTAACTAATATCTCTAACCAAATGTCTGTTAAAATAATCCTTCATTTTATCCCGTGATTATATACCTTATACCTCTTACCAAACGACTTCTTAAGGTTTACATTGATTTTTTGTTTAAAAAATTGTCTTTTAAAGATTGATTTCTTGAATTAAAATATCTCAAAATCTGATCTTATGGGATCACTCTTTTGGCAAAATATTGACCTTTGAAGGTCAGTCTTTAATTTATTTATTTTGAAATTTTCTTTTACAAAAACCAACCCCTAGATATCAATTTTGTAGATTTTTTTTCTTCAGAAAAAACGACATCCAAACTTAAAGAGTATAAAAATCGACCTTCTAAAATCAATTTTTG
>NC_061113.1:226886378-226892064 GCF_002878395.1 Capsicum annuum
AAAAAAAAACATTTGATGTCAAACAAGATAATAACAAAAAGAACATTACAAAAGGGTAACACAAAATTGAATGAATCAATATATGACCCATCTGATGCAATAGACTACCCATCTGTTCAACAGATGACACATCTGTTGCAACAGGAGATGCATCTGTGACAACAGATGGATGACATGTTGCAACAGATGAGTCATCTATTAGAATAAATCAAACCAGCCTTGCTACTGGTTTAATTTCTTCCAACAGTTTCTCCGTCTGATCCAACAGCTGATTCATCAGTTGCAACAGTTGAGGAAACTGTTTCAACACCACTAACAATATCAACAACAACATCAACAAAAAAATACCATATGTTCCAACACCATCAATAACACAAATACCACATGTTCCAATAACACCAACACCTCTAACAACAACAACACTAAAGTAATAAATAAAAGACATAAAAAAATGATACTGGCAACAAGGCTTTTTAAGTTCTCTCAGTGGATGACTTTTTTCACATATTTTAATATAAAAAATGGTTTTTTCATTCAAGACTTAAAAGTCACCATTCCTTCAATTTTCTCAATAAATAGGAAACTGGTAATAGGTAAATCAATAATAACAACAGATGTAAATGTCTAATTCAAATAACAACAACAACAAAAACAAAAAACCCAGTGTATTCCCCTAAAGAGAGGTCTCAAAAGGGTAAAATATACTTGGACCATACCGCTACCTCCGAAGAAGTAGAGAGGTTGTTTCCATCTAATTTAAATAACATACAAAGAAAAAGACAAGAAGGAAACAACAATAGTAAACCAACCTGCAATGTCAAAAAAGCAAATGGATCAGAACACCCATTTCAGTTGAGAAAAGATATCTATTGGTTGAGATTCGAAAGGATCCTCATGCAAAGAGAAGAGAAAAGAGAGGAAAAAGGTAGGCGATTATGATTACCTTAAATAGGAAAGAAAGAGAATTCTAAATAAAGAAGAGAGATAAGTTGAGTTAACTTATGGATGAAGGAGAGAGAATTCTAGATATGAATTTTAAATATTCATTAATAAATTTGAAGGGCACAAGGATACGGTGGCATTGAAAAGACAAGATAAGTATAACGCCCTGAGAGTACACCCTGGGCGCCACACAGTGCTTATAGTCCCGAGGGACCATAAACTAACCCATAAGTTGGTACCTTCTGTGATCACTAAATAATAAAAAAAATAACATATGTGGAATATCTGAAGATGCCATAAGGTTTTAAATAATAAAGAATTTCTGAATCATGAATCTGGAAATCAACAACTGTCTGAAAACAACTGCCTGAAAATTGATAAAATAAAGATAAATTGACTGTCTGTCTGAAGTATCTGAAAGCCTCTAAAACTGACTGAATAAAAGTTGATGGGACATGCCCCCAACTAACTCCAACTAACTACTGGATTGAAATAATGAAAATAAATATAGTCTATCCTTAAAATATGAGGACTCATCACTGTTATGACTAATAAGATGGAAGGTCTATGTGCAATTCGGGAACTAAGCGTCCGAATCTATGATATGATGCATCATAGCTCAAGAAAAGAGTATGCGATCAGTACTATGAATGTACTGGTATGCTAAATGAGGTAGGCTGATATGCATGGTTTTATGTGCATGAGTAATAACTAGCTAAATGAATAGCATGAAGTATTGAATAGTATGCATTAAATCTGTAAATACTGAGAATGCATAACCAAGCATAAAACATATCCTGAATATAATTTGTAAACTAAAATTTGATAACTGAATAACTGATATCTGTATGCTATGGTCAAGAAAAACTGAAACTGAATTACTGGGCTGATTACTGGACTGAGACTATGGGAGCTATCATCTAACAAACATGCCCTAATATGAGCAAATTGGGGTCCAACCTGTGACCCCATTTGGAAAGGTGTCAGTACTGTGCTATGGGTAATAAAACAAGCTGTGTAGATCCATAAATAAGTTATCCCGAAGGACTAAGGGTGTCAAGCCTAAACTGACGGGTGACCCCTGCGTGGTAGTCAAGCCTAAACTAATGGGTGACTCCTCATATCCTACACTGGATACGTAGTTCTAGAGTATAGAGACTGCTACTATGACTCTGCCTATCTGACGGGAAGATGCCATTCCTGCACTCGCTCTGTGGTAAATCCTACTCCCAATTGAACGGACTCAGAATACTAGATTATTCTAAGTTTAACTGATTATGATAACTAACTAAACTGATAATGCTCATAACAAATTTTTAAAAGTATTCTGAAGATACTGAGACTAAGTAAACAGTTATGTTTTTAGGTATTCATAACCCTCAGGACTCGATAGTAATAATACCAAGATAGCACTAAAACTTTGAGGACATAATATGAAAGCATTATTCAAAATTCATTCTTGTAAGCATTTCATCAAACACTTGCAATGCATGGTTTAAGCTAAGCATGGGAATCATTAAAAGCTTGTAGTAATAGCATAATTTCAACACTAACATCACTAATTATGAATTAAATTAG
This sequence comes from Capsicum annuum, assembly GCF_002878395.1. NCBI lineage: Eukaryota > Viridiplantae > Streptophyta > Magnoliopsida > Solanales > Solanaceae > Capsicum > Capsicum annuum. Next base: position 226,888,899 of record NC_061113.1, read on the forward strand.
TGAACAATAACCTTTAAACATCTGGGCTTTAATAACAACAATAATTTCATGTAAACATGGTATAGAATCAAAGTTCATGGAAATTCATGGTTAAAATCACAATAACTTGTAAAGATCACAACTTTGAATTTAAAATTTGATACTTGAACTCCATGGGTGAACTCCTTGAGCTTAAATCTTGAAGGCTAAGGTTTATTCTTGAGAGAAGATTAGTTTCTTAGAGAGGAAGTATGAGTAACGGGGCACATAATGTCCCTTTAGGGTTTTAATTTTGTGTTTTAGACGAGTTTAGGGCCATGGGAAAAGACCAAACGGTCCCTGGAAATTAAATTGCGAAACTGGAAATCCCGATTTTGACACCTAACGTGACGTGGTGCAATCAAGTCGGGCCACTGGAAAAGGGACCATCCCGAATTTACCCAATGGAGCGACATGGTGAAATCAAGGCTAATTTCAAACTGGAACCTTGGCACGACGCGGCGACATCATGGTGCCCCACTAAACATGAATTTTACCCTTGGCATGATGCGACACTATTGCAGTGCTCTACAGGAAAAGGATGAACGTGGTTTTGGTCAGCACCGCGACGCGGCCTAATCGCGTTGGGATACTATTTTCCACTAAAAGTGACATAACTTCTCACCCAAGTATCTAATTTAGGTGAAATTGGTATCGTTGGAAAGCTAATTCAATTTCCTAAAACTTAGTGGCTCCTGTGCTGTAAAATTCTAAATAGATCAAAACATAAGCTCGTATAAAGTTGAATATTGCAACATCCTTCTCAAAAACTAAATCGATAAGGAATAATTTGATTCGTCTAATAGCTGGGAGTTATTTGAGGCCTTAATATACATCAGACTCACTCATAAACTACCATAGAAATACAATGTACTTTGCATGAGCTTGAAACATGGCAATATCCCTCTTCATCCCACTCTAGCAATAGATTTCCCACATATCGTGATACATCTTTGTGGCCCCTAGATGGATAAAGTAACACACACCATGCGCTTCTGCAAGAATTCGTTGTCTCAACTCATCAACATACGGCACACATAGTCTACCCTAGAAACGCAACACACTATCTTCCCCTTGGGAGAAAACCTCTACTTTCTGGTCTCTGACTGACACCTTCAACTTTATCAGGCTAGGATCCCTATCCTGTTTTTTTTTCACTTCGTCAACCAAAGAAGATTCCAAACTATTCTAAACCCAAACACTACCCTTTGCTGAATCAACCAAATGAACACCTAGTCTGTTAAGCTGATGAACTTCCTGAACTAACTTCTTCTTGTCTTCCTCAACATGACCAACACTACCTATAGACAATCTACTCAGGGTATCTGCCACTACATAAACCTTGCCCAGATAATACAAAACACTCATATCATAATCTTTCAATAATCCAAACCATCTTCTTTGATGCGGATTCAAATCTTTCTGTGAAAAAAACATATTGCAAGCTTTTGTGATTTATGAACACATCAACAAGCACCCCATACAAAAAGTGCCTCCAAATGTTTAAGGCAAAAACAATAGTTTTTAACTCAAGATAATAGGTAGGGTAATTCTTTTCATGGGGATTAAGTTGTCTAGAGGCATAGGCTATAGCCTACCATCTGGAAATGTCAAAATTGGGGTTGTGGTGAGTCGAGTCTTCAACTTCTGAAAACTCTTCTCACAGGAATCTAACCACTGAAACTTAACTTTCTTCTGAGTTAATCTGGACATGGGGGATACAATAGATGAGAATCCTTCAACAAACCACTGGTAATAGCCATCCAAACACAAGAAACTCTTGATATCTGATGGAGAAATGGGTCTGGGCTAGTTTCTCACCACTTCGGTCTTTTGAGGGTCAACTCTAATGACATCACTATAAATAATATGGCCAAAAAAAGCTACTGATCTTAGCCAAAATTTGCACTTAGTGAATTTACCAAACAACTAGTGGGCTCTAAGAGTCTGCAACACTATTTTGAGATGGTCTGCATGATCATTTTTGGTATGGGAATAGAAAAGAATGTCATTAATGAAGACTATGATGAACATGTCTAAGTACAGCATGAATACTCAGTTCATCAAGTCCATGAAGGCTGCTGGGCATTTGTGAGACCAAAGGACACGACTAAAAACTCAAAGTTACCATACTGAGTTCTGAAAATCTTTTTTCGGAATGTCACATTCTCTGACTCTTAGCTGATGATAGCTAGATCTGAGGTATATCTTAAAAAAGTAACTGGCACCCTAAAGTTGGTTGAACAAGTCATTAAATTTGGTAAGTGGATATTTGTTTTTGATTGTGACTTTGTTCAACTGATGGTAATCAATACACATTCTAAGAGAATCGTCTTTCTTATGCATGAACAGAATTGGTGCACCCTACGGGGAAATGCTAGGCCTGATGAATCCTTTATCTAGGAAATCTTTCAATTGTTCTTTCAACTCATTGAGTTTGGATGGAGCCATTCCATATGGAGGAACTGAGATAGGCTGAGTATCTGGAGAAAGGTCTATTTCGAAGTCAATTTCCCTTTTAAAAAGAGCTTTGAGGAACACATCTGGAAATTCCCTCACTACTGAAACTGACTTAAGATTTGGAGTCTCAAAATTAGAGTTTCTGACTCAGACAAGATGATAAATACACCCCTTGGATATCATTTTTATCTCCCTAAGGTACAAAACAAGTTGACCCCTAAGAGTTGTAGTACTACCTCTCCATTCAAGGACTGGTTCATTTGGAAACTAAAAATGAACTACCCTATTTCTTCAATCAACTGAAGTATAGCATGAGTGGAGCCAATCCATGCCAAAAATAATATCAAAATCCATCATCTCTAACTCTACAAGATCAACTGAAGTGACTTTTAGAGATATTATGACTGGACAGTTCCTGTATACTTGTCAGGCTAAATAGAAACACCTACTGGGGTAGACACTGAAAATGGCTATGCTAATATTTTGGGACTGACTCCAAAGTTGATTTCTATGTAAACAGTTACAAATGATAGAAAAGCTCCAGGGTCTAATAAAGCATAAACATATAAATGAAAGATTTACAACGTACCAGTGACCACATCAGGAGAATTTTCCTAATTCTGTCAGGACTGAAGGGCATACAATCTGTTAGAACACTGACCACTGGTAGCACTGGAAGTGGCACCCT
>NC_061113.1:226895064-226932113 GCF_002878395.1 Capsicum annuum
TTTTGAGTTGAGTATGGGAGTAGTATTTAGCACCGAGTTGGGTATGATTCCAAAGTTTCATACCATAGAACTATGTGTCACCATAGGATTGAGATTTATGGGCCTGAGGCCGAGATAGTGATTATTAAAGTTAAGGTTCTACTCCGATGGCAAGGGTAGAACAACTCTTCCCAACTTGAACAAGACGTTGGACTCCATGTATCTCACATGGTTTATGTCGGTTAGAAGAAAATCCCGAGTCTAAAAAAGTTCCTGAGTTTTCAAGTGTTAAAAGTTCCTAAAAGTTCTAAGTCTTTAAGTTTTAAAGAAGTTTTACTCTCTACAAGATAAAGGCATGAGTTTGAAAGTATTGTTTAAAGCTTTCTTTAGCCTTCAAGTACTAAGAAAGGAGAGTATAGATTTTAAAGCTAAGTATAATGACTTACGAGATTTGTGTTACATGTTTCACTATTTATGATTTGAGTTTTATATTTTAGACTCAAGCCATGTGAGTCATTCCTATTTGCATGCATGATTTGATTAAAGAGTATTGATATTGTTTTATGTAAATGCACATACCCCCATATACTCAGTACATTCCCAAAGTGTTGATCCATATATACGTCTGTGTGCTACATTGTCTCATAATATAGGTTCAGGTGCTCAGTCTCAGCAGTGACCGTGATTCCTGAGTACCTTTGTCTAGATTCCACAATTAGTGAGTCCTTATGGTTTGAGGACCTATACTTGCAGCTTTCCCATTTTTGTAGTGTTTTGAGTTTTACTTTCAGGTCATAGTGAGTCAGTTGGGGGTCTGTCCCAATGGCTCTCCAATTTAAGTAGTAGAGGCTTTGTCAGACTAGAATGTCAATTGAAGTTGTGTTCCAGATTATTAATATTTTTCTATTCAGACATTATTTCCAATTATTTTAGATTATAGTTGACCCAATAAAGTATCATTGTTTAGCTTATTTATCATAAATCAAGTGTTAGAAGTATTAACAGGCTCAAAGGGTTAAATTGGGGCTACTTATAACCTTAAGCACCTGTGACATCTCGGGATGAGATTTTGAGGGGTTACAATTCATAGGGTCAACTACAACTTCAATTTAGTATATGGAAATTACATGATATTGGTATTGTGTTCCTCCTGACCTGAGTCATCGATCAATCACTCTGAGTTGAAATGATTTTATTACCTTATTTTTAAGCTAATACCTAAATTGATTAAGCTAGAACTAAGGGTGAGCTCATAGGGTCAACTATAACTTCAATTGACTCTTTGGAATTTGCATGATGTTGGTATTGCGTTCCTCCCAACCTGAGTCGCCGATCGATCCACTCTGAGTTGAAACGATTCTTATTATCTCATTGTCAAGCTAGTACCTAAATTGATTTAGCTAGAACTAGGAGTGAGTTTATAGGGTCAACTACAACTTCAATTGAATCTTTGGCAATTGCATGATGTTGGTATTACGTTCCCTCTGAGTTGAAACAATTCTTATTACCTTATTGTCAATATAATACCTAATTTGATTAAGCTAGAACTATGGGTGAGTTCATAGGGTCAACTACAACTTTAATTGAGTCTTTGATAATTGCATGATGTTGGTATTGTGTTTCTCCTGACCTAAGTCATCGATCGATCCACTCTGAGTTGAAATGATTCATATTACCTCATTGTCAAGCTAATACCTAAAATTCATTAGTGTTCTAGTTGAACTAAATACACTTTATTATGATGAGACAGTTAAGAATTACGCATATCTTTTAAAATTTTAAAAAATAATTAAGATCAATTCGGACCAAATTAACATTTTCAAAACTTGTCATTCTTTTCCAAAATACAAATAAACCCATAAAAATCATCCATTTGCAGGAAAAATGTTTCATCATTTCAAATCTCGAGTTCCCACTCTTTTCTCTCTCTCAATAATACAGACAATAACTACTCAACAAACTACTCAACCCTTCACAATAGATCAATTTTTCTTCCTATTTTTTACCACATAGGTATTATTTTCGACTCTATTCTTGCTTATATCCATCATTTTCTATGTCTTCATAGGTAACAAAATTTGAGAAGATTTCTATATTTGTTAGTTTTTATAAAAATTAGGGTTTTTAATTTAATGATGAAAAAGAAGACTTTTAGTTGTATTATCTTCGAGAATGGGTTTACAATTTTGAGTTTTGATGTGAAATCGTAGGAAGAACCTGAGAAAACTTTATTTTTTATCATAGTGTTCTATTGATTATCATGGTATTGTTGGATGGTGTTTGTGGTAATTGTGGTGTTTGTGGTTGTTGTGGTGGTATTGGTGGTGTTTGTGGTGGCTGTTGATGGTGGTGTTTGTGTTGTCGGTATTGGTGGTGTTTGTAATGTATTTTTTAAAGTTTATGCATACATCAATTGTAATATAATTTTTTTTTCTATTGTTTGTAGGTAAAACATGTGTATCAAAAGAAAAGAAAGTGAAAGTGGATCAACTTCTGACCACCGAAAAAGAAAGCTACAGTACAAAGGGATTCAGAGAAGCTTCCTGAACAATCTCAGTCAGGGAAAAGTGAAGCTAAGTAAAGTTATAAAAATGATGTTGAGGCAGGTGGACAAGGTGTAAGTGGTGATGAGGAAAATGAAAGTGAGGAGGAGAAAAAAAAAGAAAAACAAGAAAAAGAGGGAGAAGAAAGTGAGAAATAGGATGATTATACATCACCAATGGGGCATGAATTAATATTGAAATCCCATCATGAGGCTGTCAAAACTATTAGTCTTGACAGGTTTCAAGTTGCGATGCCGATAGATGACCCTGTAGAATTAACTGGTGATCTTGTACTTAAATGTCAGTTGGGAAAACCTTTTGATGAATTTAGGATTATAATGAAGAATGAAAACATAGATGAACTTTTTAAGAAGAGCTGCTTTGGCCGCTTTCTTGAGCTGCCTAAGAAACACACTGCCCGTTTCCAAATAAATATGGTATATGGTCTTATCAAGTGTAGGATCAAGTACGTGGGGGATGATAAAGACTCGAAGGAGGGGGGAAGATGGATGAGATCTGGATCAACTACTGTGGCATGCCAGTTTGTTTTAGCTTGAAAGAGTTTACCATAGTGACAGGCTTGAGATGTGATCATCTAGAAAAACCTCTCACCAAATAAACACCATGCAAAAGGTCTAAGGTAAGCAGGACAACAAAACCACCACCATCAAATAGTGGTAAGGTATTGTCCCAGCGACCACCTACCAAAACCAACAAATGCAAGGAAAAAATAGATAGGTTGTTGGACATTGTTGGACGTGGGTACAAAGACAATAAGTTGATATAACATCCCAAGGATAAAACAATACCAATGCAGTACAGGGAGCAGTTATGCTTAGTTTGGTTTGCCCATTCCGTTATATTGGCAAGAGACATCAACAAACTCATAGAAGATGATTGTTGAAGCTTGCTGAGGATTTTGAGAAATTCAACAATTATCCCTGAGGATCTGACAGCTACTACTTGACTGTCAAATATTTACTGACAAAGCTATCCCCAAAGACAATCACATTATATGGCTTTCCTTGGGCTTTTATGATAAATTTAATCACTATTTGTTTACTCATCCATTAATTTATATTGAATAATTAACCATCTGTTGCTCTGGTTCTCTGAACCTGACTCAACCGATTACCCATCTACTACAAATTATGCAATGGACGGGTAATTTGATGCAACATATTTTAATTTGTTGCGACATATAGATCAGCTATTGTGATAGAAAGATCATCTGTTGCATAAGTTGTTTGTGTTAACATGTAACCCAACCAACTATAAATTATTATATGATTTAAATGTATCTATCTTTTTTTATATTTTGTACATTCATGGATCGTGCCTACTAAGCAGGAGTTGGGGATGACTTCTTTTATTACTTCAGGTCTTTTTTATTCAATAGCAGATCCAATGGTGGAGTTAATAAAGAAGGAATTGGTTGGAGCAACAGCAAAGATAAGAGTAGTTAGGCAAGGTCAGCCTAATGTTGAGGCTCTTCATGAACAACCTTTTGTAACAGATTCGGGTGCTTCTTCTGGGGGTGATGCTAAAGGAGTTGTTGATGTTGGTGGCAAACATGCTGATGCTATTTCCAGTCGTTATGTTGAGAATTAAAAAAATAAATATGTTTGAAAACACCCCTTTCACAGGTCCCTCTCACCCTTACATAGGTCCCTTTCATCCTTACACCGGTCCCTCTCACCCCTCTTTACCGTCATGTTCTCGTTGTAAATACGAAGAGTGCAAGGACAATCAAGATAAACTCTTTGAAAAAGTAGAGGCTATCGCTAAAGCTATTGAGGAATTGAAATCTAATAGAGATGTAATACCATCCAAGAAGGTGAAGGAGCCATACACTATTGTAGCGACGGTTTGGGGGGAAAAGAGCAATTAGCTAAGTTCTCTCCAATTGAAAATCCAAAAAAACTACAACTCCTCCCTTTCCAAAAGTTGTTGAAGTTTAGGGGCTATTCAAGAAGGTGGACATATACGCGAAACTTGGCGCCAAAGAGAAGAGGGATCTGCGACGGGCCAAGAATGCCAAGCAAGGCACACAAGATTAGCCCATCCATACTTTTTCCGCCCAAGACTTTAAAAGTATGACAGATATACATACGCAGTACGTGGATAGAGTAAGTTTACTTTTCCTAACCTAGCCTTCTAATCTACACCATAAAGAAGAAGCTACGCAACAGATGTGTCATCTATTGCAATATATGTGTATTCTGGTGCAACTTATGGTTGTTCTATTGCAACATATTACCCATCTCTTGCATAAGTTGCATTAGACGGGTAACCTATGAACAGATTTAGAGAAACCCTTTGCAACAGATGGACCCTCTACAAATACAAATACACCACCATGAAAATTTCAGCAATTAAGCTTGAATATCAATGTTCCCAACAACACCAAACCAGTAGCAATAATGCCAACAATGTAGTATCTTTTTGCTCAATTTTATTTCTCTTCAAAAGCCTTGACTTTCTTCAAAAAACCCCAGATTACACGATTTGCTTGTGAAGGGTGTCGTTGTTCATACCAATCAAAGTAATCACATCCACCAAACTTCTTCAAAAATAAGACCATAATTATAAAACAATTACAAGTCAATAATTAATAAACTAATTAAATAAAAAATATTATCTTTGAAATCTTACAAGTAAAAAAACCTATGACGTGAATTTTGTTGAGTCCAAGAAGTCTTCAACAGAGCTTCATGACCATACTTACAATATCAAAAAAGAATTTCATAAAAAATAGTGGAAGATGAGCTCGACATTGTCAAGCTCAGTTGGAAAAAATAAAAAAAAATATGTAGAAAAACCAAATACAAATAATTTGAAGAATTTGGATAGAGAAAAAAAAGATGAAGAAGAAGAAGATTTGGGAATTTAGGGTAAAATTTTAGGAAGAAGATGAATATATAATACAATGGGGGGGAAATAATCGTTGGGGGCCAAATAAGACGCCAAGTCAACAAAAATAGGGGTTCAACGAGCCTTGGCTACGTAAATTACAAACGAGCTATCAACAGGTCAAAAAGTGCCAAACTGACACATTTGGTGCCTATTTTATTTTAGGTGTTTAGAATGAACACTGTCTACTTGATGCATATTTTATTTTAGATGTTTCAAATGAACATTATCGATGGGTTCTAACTTTTCTATTTCAAGTCACTTCACTTTACATGTAGCGGCTATTTTTTATGTCCAATAAAAGTTGAATTTTAATAATGCAATGAATTGTCCATCTGTTGTAACAGATATTCTATTTGTTCTGACAATTAGTTTATCTGTTGTAATATATTGGTCATCTGTTGCATTATGTCGATATTTTCATCTAAGTCTATCTGTTGCAATAGTGGAAAGACCTATTTGATAATTTTTAACAGATTACCTACCTGTTGTAATATATATCTAAATCTATTTGATATTTTTCAACAGATATGTCATCAGTTGCAATAGATACCTTATCTGTTGCAATATTTAAATATACTATTCCATTTCAATTAGTAAGTTCAAATCAGAGGATAAAATAAAATTCATAAATAAAATAAAATAAATCGAAGCTTTCAGAAATTACATGAAATAAAACAACAAATAAATGAAATGTAAAAAAATTATTATGGGTACAGATCTCAACAAATACATCAACAATTTAAGTTTTGATGGCAAGAATTCCTAAGGAGGGGTAAGGTTATTACTTTGATAGACTCAAGCTATAAATATCTACTCAATATGGACAAGTTTTTCTTCATTCGGTGCTATGAAATTCGGCTATGGTCATCGTAGATCTTTAATGCCGCTTGCATACGGTTTCTACGCTTTCTCTTCTCCGTATTTCCATAAAAAGAGTAGCATATTGTCAATGTTATTCAGCAGTAGCTTCTATAGTTCTGGAAAGCCAAAATTGGTCAATACTAATGATAGAGATACAAAAAATAGAAAAAGATAATTCATCTATTTTAGCAAATCAAACAGGTCTTCCTCCTATTTTAAATTATTCCAAACAGATTATATTTCTGTTGCAATATATGGATCAACTGTTGGGATAAATTATAACATGAGGAAGACCTATATGATAATTTCCAACAGATAAACCATCTGTTTCAATATATGACTCATCTGTTTGGAAAACTGAAATAGTAGAAAGTCTTGATTTAATTTGTTCCAACGGATGACCCATCCGTTGCAGCAGATAGGTCATTTATTAGTACAAATAAAAGTGATACGTAGAGATTTTTGATTTGCTAAAACACATGAGACATATTTCCAACATATATTATATCTGATGCTATAGGTTAGTCAATTGTTGTAATAGATGTATATATCTGGTTGATAATTTTTAGCAGATGTGTTATCTACTGAAATAGATATGTATCTGTTTATTAATTAGAACAAATGATATATATTCACTTTCTTCAGTTCTTGTTGCTCTTCTTTGACCATTGTACATTGCTCAATAGTGCAACACACGGACAGAGGAGTTGCAATTTTACTTTTTTGGATGCTTGATAATGCATGTGAAATTACTCTCTATCTCCTCTTAGCCTTAATCTCTAATGGAGTAGATAGATATAAGATCCTCTTTAATGGAATAGCAGCCCTCTTAGATGTTAATTCCTTCACAAAAGCAGTTAATATATTAATAACATTAATCACTATATCATGTTTCACCTTGCAGTCTTGACATTTGCATGCAGAACATTCGCTAGGAGAGGAAAAATCTGTATAATCAGTATGATCATACTCATAATGGTTTGTTTTAAAAACTGTAAGAAGAGTATCATTAGCACCAACGACAGCACCACTACCACCACCACCAGCTCTATTACCACTAAGACCATCAACAACAACAAGCCCACCCTCAAAAATTATTTTTCTTGTGATAGTTGTTGCTCCAAACAATTCCATTTTTATTCAGTCAATGACCTTAGGGTCCGATAAAGTTTTCACATACCATAAAGTAAGAAAAAATGACATCTTCAACTCTCGAATGGTCGGAACAAGCGATGGATGCACAGTCTAACATAAATCATTACATATATTAGAATGATGATTAGATTATTCTAAAAAACTATTAATTAAAACAAAAACTTAATTATAATTATACTTACTGCATCCTTTGGGGGGTGAAGAGATCAATAAATTTTGCATTTTTATCAGTTTTGATCGACAACCATCTCAAGATTCTTGGACAAAAAACTTCTTCCTGGTAGTTCACTTATTGTCTCAAATAAGGAATGGCTTCAAATGCCCTAGCCAGTAAAATAACGCCAATAAATTAAAATCATTATTGAATAAAAAAATAAATCATATCATAATAAAAAAAACATTTACCATGAAAGCTCATGCAAAGCTATATAGTTGACTGTCTTTGACGTTAATGGAGTCAACAAATATTTGACAGTCATTTTGAAGCTTTCATAACCCCAAGGATAGTTTTTAAATGCCTCAATATCCTCGGAGAGCTTTATTAAAAAAATGTTTATGTTGTTGTTAACGTCTCTCGCCCAAAAAATATTATGTACAAACCAAACCAAGAACAATGATTGCTAGTGCTTTGAAATTCTTTTAACTTTCAACGGTTCGATCAAATTTTTATTTTTGAAGCTTGGACCAACAATAGACACCAATTCATCACGATAACTTGACTTGCCTTTGCCTTTTTTGGGTGTGAGGGGTGCTTTTTTGGGGTTAGAATAGGTATAACTTTAGGAGGAGGACAACATTTTAGTCCAGTAACTATGAAAACCTCCTTCCAACCAAAACAAACAGGCATGCCATAGTAATTTATCCATATCTCATCCATCTATCTTTGTTTTCATACATAAACCTACGCTTGAGAAGATCATATACCATTTTTATTTGAAAACGAGCATGTTGTTCTCCGGCAAATTAAGATATTTTACAAAGCAGTTGTCCCTGAAATAAGCATCTAATTTTTGTTCTCAAAGTATTTTCTAAAGGCATTAAAAGATATTCCCATGGCTGACTTAACCACAAAACCACCCATTAAATTTGTGGCACCATTGCACTGCATTCTCATAGGATAACGATCAAGGCTGAAGGTTTTGACCAACTCTTCGGTGGAGGGGATATTAGAATTTGGATCTTCTTTAGTGAAACATTCCTCCTTCCCGTGTTCATTATATTCTGCTCCTGATTGAGATAATGCTTGTAAAGCAAGCTCATAGAGTAGTGGAAATAGCCTAGATGCTTAGACTTGATTCGGTTTCTATTCTTTTGAGAGTTATATTATCTAAAATTAATAGGAACATAAAATAGATTATAGTTGATTAATGCATCATTAAAAAATAATAACAGTAAATCTAACATGCAAAATAGTAAAATAACAGTTCCAATAGATCACACATCTATTGCACTAAGTAGGTTATCTGTTGCTCTAAATAAATAAACTGTTGCAACAGATGAATAATCTGTTGCAATAATACAAAACATATCACTCATCTATTGAGACAATTGAATAGTTTGTGCAACAGATCACACATCTATTGCACCAGGTAGGTTATTTGTTGCACCAAATAACTAATCTATTATAACAGATGAGTAATCTATTGCAACAATACAAAACATATCACTTATCTATTGAGACAAATGAATGGTCTGTGCAACAGATCACACATCTGTTGCAACCTATGAGTGATCTATTGGAACAGTTATTAACGGTCAATATTATTTAGATTTTTTTTACAGAAAGGTTGTCTATTGCAACAGATGAATGATCAATTGGAAAAATCAAGTCTTGGACATGTCCTATTGGAATAGTTGATAGGATTTTATTCAACAGAAAGTTCATCTTTTGCATCAGAATTTTAATCTAATGGTTTCTCTATTGCATCAGATGGCCAATCTGTTGTATTAAATTTTTAATTCGATGGTTTCTGTGTTGTATTTGATGGTAAATCTATTACATCAGATGGTTAATCCATTACAATATAGGGTTAATCTGTTGCATCGGATGGTTAATATGTTGCATCATATGGTTAATTTACTGCATCAAATTTTTAATCTAATGGTTCCTCTGTTGCATTTGATGGTAAATTTATTACATCAGATGGTTAATTTGTTGCAATATATGGTTAATCTATTGCATCAGGTGGTTAATTTATTGTATCAGATGGATAATCTGTTGCATTAGATTTTTAATCTGATGGTTCCTCTGTTGCATCAAATAGTTAATTTGTTGCATCAGATGGTTAATCTATTGCATTATATGGTTAATCTGTTGCATCAGATTTTCAATTTAATGATTCTTATGTTGCATCAAATGGTTAATTTATTACATCATATGCTAAATCTATTGTATTAGATGGTTAATTTGTTGCATCAGATGGTTAATATGTTGCATTAGATAGTTAATCTGTTGCAAAAAAAAAATAGTAGCATGATGTTGTTCAATAGAACAACAACAATATCAATATTTTTACCAAGAACAATAACAAATCAACCCAGCAATGGGTGCAACACCAAAAACACCAACATCGTTGTTTGGTTTGTATAAACACAAACAACAAAAAAAATCATAATTCACTCCAAAAAGAGGAGAGAAAAAATACCAAAAATTAGGATTTTATTCAGACCACATTTTAAATTAAAGCTACAAATATTAAAATTGTTAACCAATATTAGAAGAAAAGTTAGATCAAGTTCCTCGTTTTATTCAAAAAAAAGGCCATAATTTTTTACTTGTGAAAGAAGAAAAGGGACGATGAAGAATTCAAAGCTGTTGTTGTCGGAGAGCAAGGTTTTCACATCGATTGATGGTTAAAATTCAAAAAGGAACTCAAACCCCAACTATTTATCACCGGAGGTTGAAGTAGCCAGGGATTGAAAGGAGAAATTTGCAGAACTATTGGTTAGGAGAAACTGTCGAGAGAGAGAGAAGAGACGATTGATTTAGAGAGTAGAGGGGTGTGGGTTTATTTGTATTTTTGAAAAGATTAAAAAGTTTTTAAAATATTTATCAAGTCCACGATTAACGTAATCAAGTTTTCTAATTATGTTTGACCCTTTAAGTTGGTCAATGTCATCAATCCTTCATTTAAGAATTAAATGGCACCTTTCCTTCAATTTTCTCAAGACTGTGCACATTACCAATATCGCAATAGTAGGAGTAACTATGCGCAGTTTTGTATCCTTTCATGCTATTGAGTCTTGGGGGTATTCAATACCCAAAAACTTAGCTGTTTACCTAGAGCTACAGTCAATTACAGAACTCAGGGAAATCTTAATAGTATTCATAATTCAGTTACAATATTCAGTTCAGAACTTAGTGGTACTCAGTCAGCTAATAAAATTCAGTAGTATTTCGTTAGTCCACTAAACAGAACTCAGTGAACTCAGTTTAGTTTAGTCAAATAGTACAATCAATAATCGTTCAGTCAAGCTTAGTATAATCTAGGAATTGTTTTAGTATTTATTCAGTTGGGAGTAGGATTCAGCATCGAGTGAACCCAAGTATGGGGACTCACCTTCTAATAGAGGGTATAATCTTTAGAAACAGTCCTTGAGTTTCAGAACTACGTAGCCAGCGTAGGTTTAGACATCAACCTGCCAGTTAAGGGTCCCGCCATAATCTTTCAGAGTGCCTGCCAGATGAGGGTGACTCAGCTTCTCCTTACTCGTGGCAGAGTATTGACACCCTTCCAACTAGGGTTATAGGTTGGACCCTAAATCAGTTAGAGAAGGGGCATGTCGGTTAGATGATTAATTCCTACAATCTCAGTTTTAGAATTCAGTCTCAATATAGAACTCAGTTCAGCTCTACAAACTTAGGATAGTCGAACACAGTCACTTAGCTCAGTATGAAACTCAGTATGTTTCTACAGAATTAGGACTGTACAGTTATTCATTTATGAGTAATACAGTATTAGAAACTCAGATATTCATAAATCAGTATCCAGATTCAGTATTTAGTGTTATCACTATCTCAGTTATAGTATATGCATTTATGTATGTACTCTCATTCAGTCTGTATTTTTCATGCATATGAGCCCATGCATTTTAGCCTACCTCATTTTACATACAGATACATTTAAAGTACTGACGCATACTTTTCTATTACGCTATAATATCTTATATCATAGGTTCAAAAGCGCGGGCTCCTAAGCACCCTTAACAATTTAGACTTTCAGCAGTAAGAGTTAGCGGTGAGACCTCATAGTTCAAGGACATGATTGTTTTCTTTTCATATTTCAGTTATCAGTTCACTTTTAGTAGTTGGAGTTAGTTGGGGGCTTGTCCTATTAACTCCACAATTCAAATAGTTTAGAGGCTTTTCAGACTAGAAGTATTTTCAGATAGATATTTCAATGTTGGTATTGTTATACCAAATTTTATCTATAGATTTGAACCGTATGGCAAGTTTCCACCTAAATTCTGTAGTTTACAGTATTGTTATTATTCAGTTATTGTAGTAGGTACCAGTCAAGGGTTAGCTTATGGTCATTTGGGATTATAAGGATCGTGTAATGTTCGGGATATAGACTCGGGGTGTTACAAACTTGGTATCAAAGCCTAAGGTTCAACAGAGTCCTAGGAAGTTTAAAAGCCGCATCTGATAGAGTTTTATGCATGGGTATGTAACGTGCCACACTTATGGACAAAAGACTACGAGATGTCTTAGGAGCAGTTTTCCTTCTTTCAGTATTTATGTCGTGCGAGTGAGCATGAGCTCCAGTTAAAATCTCTTTCTAATCTAAGTTTCTCTTCTATTTACAGAATATGCCTCCAAAAAGGACTAAGGGAAGAGGAATAGGAGATCACCCAAAACCCCAGCACATCCGGCCAGGTCCTCTAGACAAACATGTCTCTCACGCTAAGTTCAAAGAAGCATTCGCCACCCTAGCTCATTCTGTGGTAGCCCAGAATGAATGCCTAACTGTCATTTCGGCCAACCCAATGGCCAATACTGCTGCTTCCAGGATTTGAGACTTTACTCGAATGAACCCTCTATCTTTTACCGGGTCTACGTCAGATGAGAACCCTTAAGAATTTCTTGATCGGGTGTAGAAGGTTACCGATATTATGGAGGTGTCTACTGTTAAAAGAACTGAGCTGGTCACATATCTATTACAGGATGTGGATTTCTTATGATTCAAATAGTGAAAAGCAGAGAAGGCCACGGATGCAGGGCCTCTAGAATGGGAGGAGTTTTCCACTACTTTTTTAGATAGGTTCTTCCCAATGGAGTTGAGGAAAGCAAAGGTTTTAGAGTTTATAAATCTAAAGCAGGGCAACATGACAGTGAAAGAGTATTCTCTCAAGTTTACTCAATTAGCTAGATACGCTCCTCATATGATTGCACATAGCAGAGCTAAGATGAGTAAGTTCGTGTCTGGGGTGTCTAGCAGTGTGGTCAAGGAGTGTAGAATCGCAATACTGATTAAGGATATGGACATAGTCAGGCTCATGGTCCATGCTCAGCAGATAGAGAAGACTAAGAATAGGAAGAAGGATAGGGAGAACAAGAGAGCGAGGACAGGTAGTTTTAACTTTGCTCATCCTAAGTCAGAGGGTGGGAATAGTTCTTAGTTCTGCCCAAAATCCTTAGTTTTAGCTCTGTCCTCAGCTAGCGCTCCAGTGCTGAAATTTAAAGATAGCAATAGAGATAGAGCGCCATGCCCTAAACCTCAGGGTAGTGTAAATAGTGCCCAAACCAATCATTTTTGTCAGAAATATGGCAAAAACCACCAGGGTATCCATAGAGTCGGCAGTGATATGTGTTTTGAATATGACAAGCTAGGCCACAGAGTCAGATATTATCCCCAGTCAGGTTCTCAAGGTCAGTATAGTTGTCCCCCAGCTCAGTTCGATTATCTAAATCAGTAGGGTGCCACATCCATTGCCACCAGTGGGTAATGCCCAAATAGAATCTACTCACTTCAGTCCTAAAATTCTAGTAGAGCCCTTCTAAGTTTTTACCCCAGTGGGTAAATCAATCATAGCCCGATGGATATATAGGAACTATCCGATTATGGTATCTCAAAAAGTCACTTCAACAGACTTAGTCGAATTAGAAAAGATCGATTTTGATATCATTCTCGACATGGATTGGCTTCATTCCTGCTATGCCTCAGTCGACTATAGAAATAGAATTATCTAATTTTAGTTTTCGAATGAGACCGTCCTAGAGTAAAGGGGTAGTACTTCAGCACTTAAGGGTCAGTTTGTTTCCTACTTAAGGGCAAGAAAAATAATATCTAAGGGATGTATCTATAATCTTGTGCGAGTCAAAGACTCTAGTTTAGAAACTCCCAGTCTTGAGTCAGTTCCAGTAGCATATGAATTCCCAGATGTGTTTCTCGAAGATCTTCTCGAAGTTTCTCCCAAAAGGGAAATTAATTTTAGAATCGATCTCCTTCCAGATACTTAGCCCATATCTATTCTGCCATATAGAATTGCTCCAGCAGAACTTAAAGAGTTAAAAAAACAGTTGAAGGATCTCCTAGATAAGGGATTCATCAGACCTATTATGTCCCCATGGGGCGCACCAATTTTATTCATGCGTAAAGAAGATGGTTCTCTCAGAATGTGTATTGACTACCGTCAGCTAAATTAGGTCACAGACAAGAACAAGTATTCCCTTCCTACAATCGATGACTTGTTTGACCAACTTCAGGGTGCCATCTATTTTTCTAAGATAGACCTCAGATCAGGCTATCATCAGCTCGGAGTCAGAGAATGTGACATCCTAAAAATAGCTTTCGGAACTCGGTATGGTCACTTTGAATTCTTAGTTATGTCCTTTGGTCTTACCAATGCCTCAAAAGATTTCATGGACTTGATGAATCATGTGTTCAAGCAGTACTTGGACATGTTCATCATAGTCTTCATAGAGTACATTCTTGTCTACTCCTGCAATGAACAAGATCATGCAGACCATCTCAGAATAGTATTGCAGACTCTCAGAAACCATCAGCTATTCACCAAATTCAGTAAGTGCAAATTTTGGCTAAGGTCAGTAGCTTTTCTTGGCCGTATAGTTTTTGATAATGGCATTAGAGTTGATCCCCAAAAAACCAAAGCAGTGAAAAATTGGCCCAGATCCATCTCTCCATCAGATATCAGGAGTTTCTTGGGCTTGACCGGCTATTACAGATGGTTTGTTGAGGGATTCTCGTCTATTGCATCCCTTATATCTAGATTGACTCAGAAGAAAGCCAAATTCCAGTGGTCAGATCTTGTGAGAAGAGTTTTCAGGAGTTGAAGACTCGACTTACTACAGCTCCAGTTTTGACCCTACCAGATGGTTCAGATGGGTTTGTGGTATATTATGATGCCTCTAGAGTCAGCTGGGGTGTATTTTAATATAGAGAGGTAAGGTCATAGCCTACACCTCTAGATAGCTTAAACCCCAAAAAAGAACTATCCCACTTATGATCTTAAGTTAGCAGTAGTAGAATTTGCCCTAAAGATTTGGAGGCACTATTTGTATAGGGTGCACATTGACGTGCTCACAAACCATAAGTGCCTCTAGTATGTACTCTCTCAAAAAGATCTAAACCTCAGTTAGAGAAGGTGGTTGGAGTTGTTAAAAGATTATGACATAAATGTTCTATACCATCCGGGCAAGGCCAATGTAGTGACTGACGCTCTCAGTAGAATGTCTATAGGTAGTGTTGCTCACGTGGATGATAATAAGAAGAAGCTAGTTTAGGAGGTCCATTAGCTAGCCCAACTAGGTGTCCACTTAGTCGATTTAGTAGAAGGTAGTGTATGGGTACAGAGTAGTTTAGAATTATCCCTGGTTTTCAAGATAATGGAAAAGAAGGATAAGGATCCCAGTCTAGTCAAGTTGAAGAAATTAGTTAGAGATCAGAAGATAGAGGTTTTCTCCTAAGAGGGAGATGGTGTATTGCGTCGTTAAGGTCGACTGTGTGCGCCAAGCATTGATGACTTAAGATAGCAAATTCTTGTAGGAACACATAGTATGTGCTACTCTATTCATCCAGGGGCCACTAAGATGTACCGTGATTTATGGGAGATCTATTGGTGGAGTGGGATGAAAACAGACATTGCAGAGTTTATGGCTAAGTGTTAAATATGTCAGTAGGTTAAGATTAAGCATCAGAATCCTAGTGGATCCATACAGGAGTTCATCATTCCCACTTGGAAGTGGGAAGAAGTAAACATAGACTTTGTGACGGGTTTGCCTCATACTCATCATCAGTATGATTCAGTTTGGGTCATCATAGACAGGATGACCAATTTAGCTTATTTACTACTAGTTCATACCTCTTATTCAACCGAAGATTATGCCAAACTCTATATCAGAGAGTTGGCCAGATTACATGGTGTTCCATTTCCATTATCTTATATAGAGGTACCCAGTTCACCTTTTATTTCTGGAAAGCCTTCCAAAAGGGTCTTGGTAGCCAAGTTCACCTCAGTACAGTCTTTCATCCTCAGACAGATGGTCAACCAGAAAGGACTATTCAGACTTTAGAGGATATGTTGCGAGCATGTGTGATAGACTTTAAAGGTAGTTGGTATGACCACTTTTCTTTGATTGAATTTGCATATAATAACAGCTATTATTCTAGAATTAGCATGGCTTTGTTTGAGATGATTTATGGGAGGAGATGTAGACATCTCATTGGTTGGTTTAAAGTGGGTAAGGCCACAGTGGTAGGGCCTGACTTGATATTTGATACCTTGGGAAAATATCAATTAATCAGAGAAAGGCTTAAGGCAGCTTAGAGCCAACAGAAATCATATGCAAACGTACGCAGAAAGGATCTTGAGTTTGAGATCAGTGACTATGTGTACTTGAAAATATCTCCCATGAAGGGAGTGAAGAGATTTGGCAAGAAGGGGAAGCTCAATCCCCGATATGTCGGTCCTTACAAAATTCTCAGCAGTTTCAGAAAGGTAGCTTACGAGCTCTAGTTACCTTCAGATTTAGCTTCAGTGCATCCAGTGTTCCACGTCTCCTTGATTAAGAAATTCATAGGTAACCCAGCAGCCGTAGTCCCGATAGAGGGAGTAGATATCCAGAATAGTCTCTCTTATAAAAAGGTTCTAGTCGAAATCCTTGACTATCAAATTCGCAGACTGAGGAACAAAGAAGTCCCTCTAGTCAAAGTTCTCTGGGGGAATCAGTTAGTTGAGGGAGCTACTTGGGAAGCAGAATCAGATATGCGAACTAATTATCCTCACCTTTTCTCCGCAAACTCAGACTCATCTCAAGGTAACAGGTTTTCTTAAAAACTTACTCAGTTCCATGCTCAGATCTTCCTCGCAAACTTGGTATCAGTTACCGTTTTATATTCAGTTATGCATTCATGAATCGTGTTCAGTCATGTACTCATGCATCAGACATGTATGTTCAGTACATGTAAACTCAGCTTATCAATAATATCAGTTATAAAACCATGCATCAGATATGTATGTATAGTATGAAATTCTAGTATAATAGTAGTTTCAGCCATGAAATTATGTTTCAGTTGTGTATGTCTAGTACATACTTGTAGTCTGTCAGTTCTCCCATCTTAGTCAGTGTCATTCAAGGATGAATGTTCCCAAGGGGGAGATATTGTAAGACCCCACAAAATTCTTAGCTTAACTTAGTCCTTTAAGCTTGTTAAGGGGTCCCAAACTTAGAAAATTTAAGCTAAGTATCAAGACTTAGAACCATTTTAGCCTTCCAAATTTGGAGGATTTTATTTTCGACATTCCCGGCCTTAGTTTGTCGATTTTTAAATTGATTTATGATCACTGTAACTAGTAGGTCATCTCAGGCAAATTTTGGATTTTTCGAACTAGCGTAGGGGTGCATTTGGATGCCCAAAATAGTGAAGAATTGTATAGCCCCGCATCGCGTGGGCTAGTCAACCCAAGTAAGGATTGTACCGTGATGGCTACTTGACCCAAGTAGGTAATCGTATTGCAATGGCTACTTGACCCAAGTAGGGGTCATGACGTGAGGGTAGCCCTATTTAGCATTATCTTAATACAGGTTGTGGGGGCGAATGGGTCATTTCCCACCCTTATTCAGCCTTAACACGAAATTAATCAGCCTATAGGGCAAAATCTTATTCTTTACTCATAAAATCTCTTAAGAGCAAGCTCTAGCCTCATCGAGTTCAAGAATTCAAGTCTCAAGAACTCACTTCAATCTTCTCGAAAGTAGTAATCAAGGTATGTGAAGTGTTCATCCAAGGGCCCCTTTCACCCTTGGAATCCAAGAAACTATTTTTAAACTTCAAGTTTATGGACTTCATAAATTCCATATTGTGTTTGATTATATTCATGTTTGTAATGATTAATTGGGATTCTAATCCATGTTTTATGATACATTTCATGTGAGGTTAATTGATAGATATGTAATATCATGGGGATCTATGTAAAACACTTGAAATTGTCAATGGGGATTTGAATTATGATGTTTACTTATTGTTTAGTGTTATGTGAATATATATGCTTACCAAGTGCTTGATGAATTACTCATGTGAACTAATAAGGGAAAGAGATCATGTCATGTTAGCTTATGTGAAAGTTGTATTATGCAAGTGTTTGATAGAATGTCTCTATGAATGAGTTGTGAACAAGTGTACATAATTATGCTTTTCAATCTTATGCTATGATTTACCTTTCATGCTATCGAGTCCTGGGGGTATTCAATACCCAAAAATTTCATTGTTTACCTAGAGCTTTAGTCAGTTACAAAACTCAGGGAAATCTCAGTAGTATTCATAAGTTAGTCACAGTATTCAGTTCAGAACTCAGTGGTACTCAGTCAACTAACAAAATTTAATAGTATTCCATCAATCCACAGAACTCAGTAAACTCAATTCAGTTCAGTCAAACAGTGAAATGAGTAATGGTTCAGTCAAGCTTAGTACAGTCTAGGAATCAGTTTAGTGTCTATTTAGTTGGGAGTAGGATTCAGCACTGAGTGAACCCAAGGATGGGGACTCACCTGCTAGTAGAGGGTGTGATCCTTAGAACCAGTCCTTGAGTTCCAAAACTACGTAGCCAACATAGGTTGAGACATCAACCTGCCAGTTGAGGGTTGATGAGGTGATTTAACCTGCTAGTCGAGAGTTCTACTATTCTCTTTCAAAGCACCTTCCAGATGAGGGTGACTTAGCTTGTCATTACTTGTGGTACAGTATTGACACCCTTCCAACTGGGGTTACAGGTTGGACCCCAAATCAGTTAGAGAAGGAGCATGTTGGTTAGATGATTACTTCCCATAGTCTCAGTTTCACAATTCAGTCTCAATATACAACTTAGTTCAGTTCTACAGACTCAGGACTAACGGACACAGTTACTCATCTCAGTATAAAACTCAATATGTTTCCACAGAATCAGGACTATCAGATACAGTCATTCAGTTATCAGTAATACAGTATCAGAAACTCATATATTAGTAAATTAGTATCCAAAATTAGTATTCAGTATTGTCACAATCTCAGAGACAGTATATGCATTTATGCATGTACTCTTATTCAGTTATATTTATGTCATTCAGTCAGTATTGTTCATGTATAAATTGTATAGAAAACACCTTAAAAATACAAGTGGAACCCGAAGTAAATAACGGACAAAAATATACGAGTAATCAAATCCTAAATCTAAGGGTGTCTACTTTAGAAACCAGAATAAATGATTTAGAACAAAGATTAACTATCCTAGAAAAAGGAAAAACCAAAATCGCCATAGAAGAAACAGATACACAAGAGGCGGTACATTTAGAAACGCTAGAAGCAGAACTAATGAATTTAGAAAAAAATGACACTAGTCTAATATGCAACGAAGATAAAGAATTCTCTACTATAAAAGTTTTAGTAAAAATTAAAATTTTGTCTGTTATTTACTTCGGGTTCCACTTGTATTTTTAAGGTGCTTTCTATACAATTTATACATGCTTCTAAGTAACATTTTTTGCATTTAGCTCTATTGTCTTTACTTGGATACCAATTACAGATACGACATCTATTACTGTCTAGACCTTTATTTCTTTGGAATTCATGTATACATTCTTGAGTAATATTTATTAAATTATTGATTACTAGGTTGTTTAAGTCTAAATCCTCTATCTCTTGTCCTAGATCATTAACTAAGTTATCCTCTTCTGATTCTGAAGAATCAGATTTTGGATTATCTTTATCATTTATATCAATACTTATTATTGAGTATATACTTTCTGTATCTGACATGTATTCGTCTACATTTAATAAAGTTTCTTGGAAATCTTCTATTAGTTGAGAATTTCTAGTTCTATTATTATTTCTTTTAGGACATACATTAGCTAAATGGTCGATGCTTCCACAAGTATAGCATTCTAATTTGTTTTTATAATTTCTATCATTTCTATATTTCCTAACATGTCTATCTCTATTTAACCATGGTTTTTTAGCTTTTGATTTTCTTAAGAAGTATTGTTTACGACTATATGGTTTTTGATTATGTTTCTTCTTATATTTTCTGTATTGTTTCTTATCGTAATTCTGGCTTGTATAGATAACAGATTTACAGAAATTCATTTTATTTCTTTTTAATTATTTTTGTATTTGTATGTTTGTACATTTTTCTGTTAATATATCCATTATATGTTGTGTTCTATGTCCAATTGTCCATTTTAAATTTGGGTTGGCTACTACCCCATCTCTTTTATACCATCTATCTTCTATTTCTCTTCCTAAGGCTCCAGGTAATTTATTGAATAATTTTTTGCCTAATTCTTCATTAAAAGTATTTCCGCTGACGGTACAATAATAAAAATAGTCATGTAGGAATTTCTTTATATATACCCAATGCGAAATAATTAATTGTTCTAGTTTGATTAATGCTTCCTTTTGTAGTGCTAATAATCCACTATTTGGATCTTTTCCAGTTAATAATATATGCATTTTGTTTGTAAAATTATAGGGATTTGGTCCCATACTTAATAAAACCTGGAAGTCATATGGGCAGTTTGTCTTAAAACTTTCCCATGTAGCTTTTGCAGATTCCCCTAAGAAGGTTTCTAAATATTTATACATTGTTTCCATATCTGTTTCTGTATAATGTCTTAAGTAATCTGCAGCTACTATTCCTTACCATAAGTCTATCACTGTATCCCATATTTGGGGATCATGTTTTGCTATATTCAGAATTTTACCTTTGCTTTCTCCTTCTTGTAGTTTAATTGGTTCTTCTATTGGCATTCTTTTACCTGCTGGTTTTATATTATCTCCTCTAAGCTCTGTATCTGGGTTTATCCTAATTGCTGGTCTTCTAGGTACATTGCCTGTACTATAATCTATTGGTTGGGGATTAGGGTTTGTTTGTTGGAATGGGCTAGCACTTGAGGAGCTAGTTGGTTCTAATTCTGCTAGTTCTTTATAACTGATGGTAGAACTTAATATAGAGATTGTGTCTTCATCTTTTCTTTCAAGGACTGATTTGTTATTTCTATATCCTAAATTATCATTTCTCTCTAAGCAGTTTTTAAAATGTTCTATACATTCTTCTATTTTCATGTCGTCTTTTTGACATCCTTTACATTTAAAAGTTATATATTTATATTCTTCTGCTAAGTTTTCAGCCTTTTCTATGGCCATGTCTACTTCATATCCTTCTTGTAGGACTTCTATATTCATAAACTCGCTTTCTGTTTTGATATTACTCTCTGTTTCATCATTGTCTAAATTTCTTTTAGTTGTGTAATTATAATCCGTAAACCTGACCGAAGTTTCTCCTTTACTTGTAGTATATAATAGATGAGAATCTGGTGTAAAAAATTTTGGTTTAGTAAATTTGTTTAAATTTCATTCTAAACCTGCATATATTTCGGGGTCTATTTTTATTGGTTTTATTAAACTTATGCCTTTATTTCCCATTATTTCAACTACATCATTTACTTTTAGTTTAAATTTTGTATTACTACTTAAAGTTAATTTTCCAATAAAACCTATGCACATTAATAAATTATTTCCACTATTCATTTCTTCGTATCCTTTAGTTTGGATTCCTATTTTAATGTTTTTTTCAAATTCTTTTAAGTTCATTAGGAAGTCTGGACTTATATAGAATATTCCTCCATTATTTGTCATATCTACTTCAGTTAACCCTATTATTGACTTCTTAATGTCTGACCATCGATCATCATATATTGTTATTAATACTTTGGATCCTAGATTTTTTCTAGTTAGACCTTTTATTCCTATAACAATTAAACCCATATGCATCAATGTCATTCTATTATTTTTTAGATGTCTTAAGGAATTAGCATTTACTAAATCTAGTATTTTAAAGTCTTCTCCTATAGCCGATATTTGTTCTTCTCTATAATGTCTATATAACTGATTGTCTGTAGAAAAATATCCGGCGTTATATAGTGTTTTATATATATATATATATATATATATATATATATATATATGTTAGGCAATAGGCTAATGAGGTTTATCAATTTTTGATGAATATTATTGGTGATTTAACTTTCTATTTGAATACTTTTCACTTTTAAAAAGACAAAATAATTTGTCAATTCTTGTATTTAATTAATTAGATGTTCTATAACATTTTGATTTAAATATGGATAAAATTATAATTCAACTTTAAAAAATAGGAAGTATAAAATATGATACGATGATAATATAATGTGATGTATGATTTAAGTACTATTATTAAATTAGATATTTGGTTAAGAATTAATTCAATGAAATAGGGGTAAAATTTATGCAATTGATTAAATTAATTAATAGCCATAATTCTTAACAAAAAAATGGTTCCTACATTTATCTAATCTAAAAAATATAAAAATAATAAGATTTGATTTAATAGCAATACATAATCAATCGTTATTCTTATAAACTCCTGAAATGTACATGTCCTTGTAAAAGAAAAATATTAATGTAAAAGAATGCAAATAACATCAAGAGCTAGAAATATTAAAAAAAAAAAAAAAAGTATACCTCTTATGAAAGTACGTAGGAACTTCATAATCTCATTCCTGATAATACAGTATTTTTAGTCATTCAACTTCAAAATAATAATCTCTTTTTTATATCTAAAAAATAATTTGGACAATGACTGCAAAGGAAATAATTAGACTAATAATATTATTCATTCATTTCTTACCTCTGGTTGGTTAAACTTCTAAGAAAATAAAATGCGATAAAAATGCAAATCAAACAAAAACTTAAAAAACAGAAAGAAAATTATTTCAATGATAAAAAGAATTGAGATATAATAATATATGAACAACTAAAAAGGAGTGTTGATCATTTTTTTTGTTTACCTGTTTAGCAAATACTGAAATTGAAATCATCATCTTGAAAATTGATGAAATGAGATCGAGTCTCTTATTGAATATAATATAGCATTACAAAATCAAAAGAAAAGGAAAAAGGTTAAAACAAAATAAGGAGATTAAAAAGTTACACTTAATCTGAAAAAAATTATGTACCTATAAATTTTCTTTAATTCCATCCATAAAAAGCACTCATTATTGAAATATATATATATATATATATATATATATAAAAGCAGAAAGAAAAGGAAAAGTAGAAGCAGAATTATATAGTAATAGTTAGAGTTGGTAACTGTTGTAGTTGAAAAGGCACATCAATTTTAGGGAATTAAAAAAGGCACCAAAATAATAGCATAGTACTCCATAGTTGTTCATTCTTTTAATTTAGTAGATAATTTTTTAAAAATGAAAAAAATGTCAAAAAAAGAAAGGAAAAGATAAATAGGATTTCTTGATCCTAAGACATGCCACATCAGCAAGATCATAATCCTCCTTTATATATATACATGTAAAGGCACATCAATTTTTTTTTTTGGTAAATAAAACATTTTTATTTCACCAAAATATGGGTTTACAAACCAAAACAGGGCCTGACTCCCTATTTTCTCATTTTTGACTAAAAGTCTGTACTAGCTTTGCCCCTCCTAACATGCGGGGACGCTACTCAGTAGTATTGAGAATTATAAAGCCTCATATTACATTTTCAAATCAAAAGTAGTAAGAAATCATCAATCTAGATTCATGGTGTTGCAGCAGCTTGTTAGTATCATTCCTCATCTTTGGTGCCTTTGACTTTGTATATGAATGTGGATTGGTATCTCCCTGCAAACCTTTTCCTCTTCATATTTGCCTTTTTAGAATCTGATGCTATTTCTCCTTCTCCATATGATGTTGACCATCATTACAAATACACTACATAAGATAGCACCTTGTGTAGACTTCCCTTTAGCTTGTTTGGATCCCCACTCTGTCTCTTGATTTCAACTACCTATATTTTTCTGTATACCTAGCCAATTCAGCAACCTCCTCCATAAGTGTTTAGTGATACTGCAATCAAGAAATAGATGGTCATATGTTTCATCAGCAGTTCCACACAACACACATGTTTTTGGCACTTGAATTTCAAATTTTTCTAGTCTCTTAACTGTAGAAAGTCTGTTCAACGGAGATATCCAAAGAATGAACCTATGTCTGAGGTGCACTAAATGCTGTAATATAATACTTTTCCAGTGAACTTTGGGAAGCTGGGGAGTTAAAGCATTGTACATCTTCTTTATTGTGAATGACTCTTCTGTGACACATGCTCTCAATCTAACCTCCAAGTCCCCTTGTAGTCCTGGGGCCTCCATAACATACTTCTGTGCACTGATAATTTTCCTAATTGCTCATGAGGCATTTATTGGACCGTTACAGGATTCAACATTTTCAGCCTTCAAATAATAGGTATGCACCCATTTTATCCATAAACCATCCTTCTTTTTAGATAATGCCCAAAGTTGGTTTATGATAGCAGCTTTATTCCAGAGATATATATTCAGAACATTTAAACCACCTGCTGATTTTGGAAGACAATTTTTTTCCCAAGCAACAAGTGTCTTCTTTGAAGTCAGAATAGCTCCTGTCCACAAAAACACTCTACAGAGTCCTATGATTACCTTCATGATTCTTTTAGGCAGTAGGAAGATCTGAGCCCAATAAGTTTGTATGCCAAAGATAATCGATTTAATCAGCGGTAATCTACCAGCATATGATAGTAATTTAGCACTCCAACATTTCAGTTTTTTCCACTATTCTATCCACAAGTGGTTGGCACTGGTCAATTGTAAGCTTTTTTGGGGAAAATGGCACCCCTAGATATTTAAAGGGCAATTTACCTTCAGTATAGCCCAAAAATTCCAGGATGTTCTACTTGACCTGAGGTTTAGTTCCAGAAAAATAGATTGAGCTCTTGTCAATATTGTCTTGTAACCCTGTGGCTTTTGAGAATTTCAGGAAAGTTTGATGGAGCATCGTTACAGAGTTAATATCAGCTTTACAAAACAGAAAAAGGTCATCTGCAAAATATATGTGCTTTATATCAAGTTGCTTGCACCTGCGGTGGTATTGAGATCCTTTCTTCTGGTCTAGGTATTTCAATTCCCTATTAAGATATTCCATAGCTATAACAAACAAATAAGGTAACATAGGATCACCTTGTCTTATCCCTCTTTTTTCTTAGAAAGGTTTTGTAAGCCCCCCATTCAAGATCAGTGAATAAGAAACAGCACAAACACATTCCATAATCCAGTTGATAAACTTCAATGGGAACCCCAACTTAGCTAAAATACTCTTAAGGAAACACCATTCTATGGAGTCATATGCTTTCCTGAGATCAACTTTCAGTACACATCTTGGGGATAATACTTTCCTTGAGTACCATTTGAATAACTCATGGCTAAATAAGATATTGTGTATGATGCTTCTACCCTCTATGAATGTTGATTGTGATGGCCGTATGAGTGTATCAATAACCTTTTTTATCCTATTAGTCAGGATTTTTGTGAGCCACTTATAGAAAGTGGTACAGCAGGCTATTGGTCTGAAATCTTTTACCATGGAAGGGTTGGAACATTTGGGGATCAAAGTAACTGCAGTGCAACCAAATGCTCTCAGAAGCTTACCAGATCTGAAAAACTCTTTCACAGCAAGTAAGACATCATATTTGATAATAGTCCATTGACTTCTGTAGAATTCCACAGGGAAACCATCAACCTCAGGAGATTTCTCTGATTGCATAATTTTCATTGCACTTAAGATTTCCTGGTCTGTTTTGTATGAGTTCAAGCTTCTGAGAGTGTGAGAGGCAAGGCCCTTGCTTGATAACCTCAGGATTTGGGCAAGGCAGCTCAGGGGTAGAATCACCCATTAGCCCAGTAAAGAACTCAATAAATTCCTTCTCAATAAGATCAGGGTTAGTAACTTTGTTGCCTGAATTATCAAGGCGTAATTAGGATTGTGCAAAAATTGAACCGACCGATAAACCTAACCGATAAAACTGTTATTGGGTTAATGATTTTTTATTGATTTTATAAAAAAATTTATTAGGTAAACGGTTTGATTTTGGTTTTAGCTTATTGGGTTATCTGTTTAACCGATAACCCAATAAGGATATACTAAATTATTGGTTTACTCCTATCTGTGTTATATATATAAGTATTTATATTACTAATATATATATATACACACACACACTACTTATTCACAATTCAGAGATTCACAAAGTATTAACCTATGCAGGGCAACAAAGGCACAATACAAAGCTCGGGTATTGTCGTATTGGAAAGCTTGAAGCATTTAGTAGCTTCCAACAATTAGGATTCAGTTTTTTTCCGAACTAACATTCAGTTCAAGTTTGAAGGTTATTGTAAACTAAAACGCATTGTGTATGATTTTGGCGGAAACTAAGATTTCATTTTTTTATTTTGGTTGTTACTATTTTTATTTTATGAGTATTTTCTTATTGGTTAAACTGAAAATCGAACCGTTAAGCACCAAAAACCGATAAACCGAAAACCGATAAGAAAATATCTTATTGGTTGGTTATTGATTTTGCATATTTAAAAATCAAAAATCGATAAACCGAACCAATAACACATAAAACCGAATCGAATCGACCGATGCACACCCCTAACCGTAATAATAGCATAGTACTCCATAGTTGTTCATTCTTTTAATTTAGTAGATAATTTTTTAAAAATAGAAAAAATGTCAAAAAAGGAGGTAAACGATAAATAAGATTTCCTGATCCTAAGACATGCCACATCAACAAGCTCATAATCCTCCTTTATATATATATTGATTGGTATTATTTTTTGTTGAAGCAATATTTATTTTAAAATGGAATGAGTGTGGTTTATCAAAGATTTCAAAAATGTGACACAGAATTCCAATGAGCTTTAGTAAGTAATCATTTACTTCATCCGTTTATTTTTACTTATCCACTTTAACTAGTATTTGTTTAGTTTACAAAATTAAGATATAATTTATTACTTAATTCCTAATTAATATCAAATTTATCATACTTAAAGGGAGGGTGATATAGTAAAATTACTATTCTATTTAGTGTTTCTTAGACACAATTTATTGATTTCGAATATCAAATAATTAAATAAAAATAAATTGAACATGAAAAAATGGAGACACATACACCTGTTCCTGACGTGAAAGTGAAACCACCTGAAGATTAGCATTTGCAATAGAAATTAAGTGGATAGTGGAAGTCCAGTAATATCTTCCACCAACACATAGAACAAAATTTATATATCTAGTAAAATAAGAATTATTCAATTTTATGTCTTTTTTTTCTTTTTCATGGATCTCGTTTCCTCCCTCTGGCCAATTATTTGAATAAAAGGTGGTTTTAAATGGAGCATTTACGGTTAGAACAAAATTATTCCATAAAATACAATATCTGATTAGCCTCAAACCAATTTTCCTATTATACATCTTGATAATGATTGCTGATCAGCTTCCACCAACAAATAAGACAGATGTAGACACAGCACTTTAATTTAATTCCTCTCTTTCTTAAGCCAAACCATACTAGTATTTATAACAGAATTCAAAGACAATAACCTTAACTACTTACCTCTTAATTATTAGCACTTCTTTTGATCTAGCTAGATTTTTTTCTCCAAAGAAATGGGTGATAGATTGCGTTTGGCAGTAGGAGTAATGGGTAAATCATATATATTTTCGTTATAATATATATATAGTAGTAATATAATATATCATTTAAATAACTAGTACTATATTCAGGGGCGGATGCACAACATAAAATGCGGATTCCCGGGAACCCATAACTTTCGTCCGGTTCTTGAATTTATATTGGAAAAACTAGTAAATATATAAGAATTATAAGTTGGGAATCCACAAACAAAGTGTGTTATTGGTCTAGTGGTAAAAATTATAAGTTGGGAACCCACAACCTTTGAATTCTAGATCCGCCTCTGACTATATTATAATTGACTTGCATGGTTTTTTATTTGTCACAGGTAATGTCGCCTCCATGTTGCTCTATGCTACACCAACGTAATTATTTTCTATTACGTATACTACTATTGTTTATAACTTTATTAATTTAACCTCTAAATCATTTTTAGTTTAATAAGTTAAACTTTTCTTTAATTACCTTGTGTTTATTAAATTTGCAGGCTTACTTTTTCTCGAGTTATGAAGAAGAAAAATGTTGAAGGATTTTCATGTGTACCATACGTACTAGCATTGTGCAATTGTTGTCTCTACACATGGTATGGATTGCCAGTCGTAAGTTATAGATGGGAAAATTTCCCAGTGGTTACTATTAATGGAATAGGGATTCTTTTGGAGACCTCATTCATTCTCATTTATTTGTGGTTTTCTTCTGCTAAAGGAAAGGCAAGTTGGTCAATTATATATATGTCACTTTATTTTATTTATTTTTTCTATAGCACAGTGTGTGCATTATTATATTAATTTATTTTATTTAATTAAAAGCAGAAGGAAGTTGCAAAAACAGTGGTGTCTATTATTCTAATATGCGTGGCAACAGGGATTATATCAACTTTTGTATTTCATGATCACCACCATCGTAAGGTTTTTGTGGGGAGCATTGCAGTTGTTGCTTCAGCTGCTATGTATGCTTCCCCTCTTGCTGTTGTGGTAAGTCTTCTTTAAAAAAAAAAAAAAAAATGAGTTTATTACTCACCCCGTTACAGTTTATTTGGCATGATCATTAGGAGTATTAAAGTTAAAATACATGGAATTTTAATTTTTATATTATCATGTTAAATTGACTAACAATAAAGTAATCTGAAGAAAAGACTGGTTTAACATGCATGAATTGTGGATTCGTAATCAAACGGGACACAGAAAATAATAAATTTCATGGTAATTTAACTTTGTATCTATTACACAAAAATTGTTTTTCTTTTATTTATTACACAAAAGTCACTTTACTTTGCTCCAGCCATCACAAAAATCACTATGGTCGAATTTTACAATAATTCGACCGGAAAATGATGTGGCAACCTTAATTAGTTCTTAATTTTAATTTAAGAAAATATAATATATTACTCATATCTTGACCCTTTTTATATGTGTCCAACCTGATTTTTCTTATAGATTATTTAACGAAAGAATACCAATTTTTCAATAGATTAAAGATTATTTTCATAAAAAAAATTTGATTGATATTTTTATGAAATAAAATTATACTTGTATATTCTTAAAGTCCTCTAAAGTTGAGACATGCATTGGTAAATTATTTTTCTCCTCTTAAATTATGGTATGTAGTTAATAAAATTATTTTTCTCCCTCTAAAATTGTGACATACAATTGATTTAAAAAAAAAAAAATCATACATTTTTTCTTGCCACTTGGGCCTTTGCATTCGGTATATCATAACAATATGATAAACTACTTTATTTATTGAGTTTATCTTTGTATTTTTAATCATTTGACTAATCAACTAATTCTCTTACAAGTTTTCATTAAAATATTTAATTCAATAAATTACATGTTGTTTAATTAATTCAATTGATACATATAAAAATTAAATATCCTATAATTTCTTTATCTATTAAATTTCTTATACTTTATGATTTTAATTAACACAACTGTCAATAACATTATTTGTACAAATTTTAAAAATACTTATTCAATGACACAATTAAAAAGATTTTATTTTAAAACTATCTTTAGCATGTTGATTTATCTTCAAAGAATTAAAATAATCTTTTTTAAAAAATAATATCATACATTTATTTCTATTTTATGTGTTTTGAAGAATTTATCTTATTTATCACTCTTTTTCTATGCACATTTTTGACAGATGAATGCAACATTATGAAATGTTTCATAAAAATATCAACCAAATTATTTTAAGGAAAACAGTCTTTATTAGGTAGTCTAATTTATTAAGGAATTAGTATTCTTTCATTAAATAATCCATAAGAAAAATTGAGTTGTGCATATATAAAAAGGGTCAAGATATGAGTAATATATTATGTATTCACTTAAATTAAAATTAAGAACTAATTAAGGTTGCCACACTATTTTTTCAGTTGGATTATTGTAAATTCGATCATAGTAACTTTTGTGATGGCCGGAGCAAAGTTAAATGATTTTTTGTGTAATGAATGAAAAAAAATAACTTTCACGTAATAAATACAAAGTTAAGTGACCATGGATGAAATTTACTCAAGAAAATAACATACGACCTACTAGGGTTGGGCATAAAATATCGAAAATCAAATTACCGAACCGAACCAAAAAATTTGATAATTGGTATTCGATAATTTGGTATTTGGTATGGTATTTGGGAGTAAAATTTCAACATTTCGATATTCGGGGTTGGGTTTGGTACAAGATATTAATACTCTTAGGTATTCGGTATTTACCAAATATCGAATATATGTGTGTATATATAAATGTGTGTGTGTGTGTGTGTCTAACCCAACTCAATAGACAATAATATTAGTCATCTCAAAGAATCTCTTCGACCTTAGTAATAATTTTGTAAAAAGCAATAAAAAGAATACTAAGCATGGCTTCTATTAAATATATTCTTTGAAGTTTAAACGTATATTGCACATCTCTAATTTTAATATGGTATTACCAAATACCGTATCGAATCGAGGTTTAATTTACCAATTACCAATTACCAAATCGATGTTTATAAGTATCGTATGTGGTATCTATGTTCAAATACCAATTACCGAATTACTGAACCGAATACTGAACGCACACCCTACAGCCTACGTTTTAAATATCAATATTCCTTCGACATATTAAACTATTACTTCTTGACAGAGGACAATATCAACCAAAATGTTAAAGCACTTCTATTAAATAGAAGTAGTAATCTGTTTCTACAGTATATGGCTATATGCTCTATTTCAATATTGTTGCAAATAATACGATGAGATCCTAGCTATTAATTATGATGACATTACACCCTCTTGTAAACTATACTCGAATCACCAAAAATATTATAGTACACAATGAACTTTCTAAAGTATTAATGTCAAAACAACTTGTAAAACTTCATTAATAACCAATACTCATGTACTGCAGAGACAAGTGATCAAGACAGAGAGTGTGGAGTTCATGCCATTTCACTTGTCATTGTTCTCTTTTCTTACTAGTTGTCTTTGGTTGTCCTATGGACTACTCAGCCATGATCTCTTTATAGCGGTTCGTATATACACTACCTACCTTTTAAAATTTTTAGTTTCCATCGATTAATCCAAGAACAAAGTGCATGAAGTTATACACTAATCTCCTCTTTTCTTCTTTCAGTCTCCAAATATGGTGGGAGTACCCCTTTGCATGCTGCAGCTTATGCTGTATTTCAAGTACCGAAAGAACCCCATAAAGGAATTAGAACCAGAGAAATGGCCAGATTTAGAGTTTAATGACGACAAACTCAAGCAAGAATTCCACTTAGATGAGAAAAAAGATCAATCGACACTAGATGTCACTGAAAATCTCAGCACCAAGATTTAAATGACTCTCCTGGTAATTTATTAAGGTATACTATGCATCTCATTTTCATTCTTTCTTTTTTGGTTATGTTTGTTGGAGATGTACCTTGCAATTTACTTCTTGCTACTGATAAGTAGTGATATATCTGTTATTTCATTTTTGGATAAGCAGGTTTAGCCTTTCTCGAATAATGGAGTAGCACTCATCACCAACCATCAGAAAGGAGGACCAAGAAAAGAAGTAAAAAATGGTGAACCATATCGTATATATACATTGCCTTGTCAGTGTGTAATCCTTCCTTTAATTACTTCTCTTGAGGAATTGGAAGAACTTACTTTGTGCCTGAAGCTGCTGCCTTTCTTTTTCACTTTTGCTATGAGCCACTTTGACCGAGCAATCACATATTATTGCTACAACAACAACATACCCGGTGCATTCCCACAAAATGGGGTACAACAACAACATACTCAGTGCATTCCCACAAAATGGGGTCTGGAGAGGGTAAAGTGTATGCAGTCCATACCATTACCTCAAATGAAATAGAGAGGTAGAGAGCTTGTTTCCAATAGACCCCTGCTCTGGATAGATAACAATATAACAAATAAAAAATATAAAAATAAACAACAAAATGGAATAACACACCGCTAGATAATAAAAAAAACAAGACACCGACAGAGTAATACTATAAACTATCTATTTGAGACCACAAACATCCTCAGAACACTACGAACAAGAAACTAACAACAGGCACGGTTGCAAACAAAGCACTCCTGTCTACTATTACGGACGCACTCCTACCCACTAACTCTCTACCCTAATTCGCATCCTCCACACCTTTCATCAAGGGTCATGTCCTCCATAAGCTGTAACCCCTCGATGTTTCTTTGAACTACCTCTACCCCACCTAAAACCATCACATATTATTACTCCATTTTATAAATCAAAAAGACTATCTTAGAAAAGAAAATCTGATTCAACCTCATTCAAACAAGCAATTGTGAAGCCAATAGGAACCATGAAGTTTCTATTAGGAACCATAGATTTAGTACATAATCTTGAATTATCTCATGCTTAATCAATCGCGATTAACGAAAGTCTAATATATGAAAGTTAATTGAATACTACATTCACGATAAGCACTATCAATGATCCTTTTGTCAAACATTACTTGGAAAGAAGATCAAATTTAAACCATAAGTAACCTCATGTAAGGAGGTTTTTTCCCCAAAAAGCATCAGAAAACAAAAAAAGATCAGAAAGCATCAGAATTGTCCCAGGAAAGAGGATGCAGCTCCAAAAAGTAATAGTTCTTCTGTTTCTTAGGAAGCACCCATGTAGCATATGAGATCTTTTCAAAAAAAAAAAAAAGGCATCAGAATTACCAAAACAAAGATCAGAAAAGTATCAGAATTTTGCCGGGAAAGTGGAACCAGCTCGAGAAACTAATAACCCTACTATTTCTTAGGAATATAAAACGTACACCCACTTTATAATGGATAAAATCAGAGGATAATGAAAGAATATATACTGATAACCAGTCAAAATTGTGGAGAAGTGTATGAACAAGAACCAACAATATATCAGAATAGATTATCTCCTAATGCTTGAACCTATGCCTTTGAGCCCAAGTATCATTTTCAACGGGATAGATCAAGGCCTCATATATCAAACATTAGCCATTGCATATCCACAACAAATCTCAGGCACCCACCTAGGTGAAATATCATTCTAGGCAACAGAGCCAACCAATGGGCAATGTTCTGCCATTAATTTCAATAATGCTATATAGAAGTTGACACAAGATTTAGACATAAAAGAAATGAAGCCCCGGAGAAACAGAGTTCCATAATTGGTTTTAATGCATAGAGAAGTCAAACTAAATTAGCGGCAAGAACATATATTGCAGAAGTTTCGATGATGCTAGTTGCATTATTTTTTGACACAACTAACAACTTCAATCAAACACCGTGGATGCTATGCAACAACAACAAAGTGGGGTACCGTGGCAGCGATGCATATCAATATAATCAGGAGGATTAACTAAGATAGTAACTCACTTTCCCCATATAATTTTGAAGAAGTACAATCAAAATTAATTTCGGCGTCTACATTTGCCGTTATGCTTTCCAAAGTTGAGTAAATTATATCATAATAAGGATGACTTCTATCATCAACAGAGAAAAATTGAACCTTGTTGTTTAGTTCAATCCAACTATATCCAGGATCCTTTCTATACTGCAGCTTCTTCATTGCTTTCCTCACTCTCATCTTCTCCCACCACTTGCCAAATCCTGCATACATATTGGACACGATAAGACAGCCGGATGTAGACTTGGGATCCAATGAGAACAGTTTCTCAGCCACCCTCTCGCCAACTTCCATGTCCATCCAGAACCAACAAGCATTAAGAAGCGCAATAAAGATAATACTGTCTGGATCAATATTCATTCTATTAACAAGCTTCTCAGCTTCATGTAAATGGCCTGATCTACCAAGAAGACCCACCAAGCACGTGTAGTGTTCTAGAGTAGGTTCTATACCATAGTGTTTTTGCATTACGTGGAAAAGTCTTATGCCTTCGCTCACCAAACCCACACAAGTACAAGCCAATAAGACACCGACAAAGGTTGTTGCATTAGGATCAATCCCTTCATCTAACATTTGGTTAAAAAGGACAAGTGCCTCAGAGCCAAGCCCATGATGTGCGTACCCATTAATCAGAGCTGTCCATGCTGCTACATTAGGATATGCAATGCTGTGAAAGGATGCTTGAGCATCACCAAGGCTCCCACATTTGGAGTACATGTCAACAAGAGCTGTTCCAACATAGTTATTGGATTCGAATGGAGTTTTAATCAGATCTGCGTGAATCAATTGACCTTGATGAAGTGATCCAAGACAGGAGCAAGCATGAAACAGGGTAGAAAATGTTGACCTAGTTTGGCTAATTGATAATCTTCTCATGGTCGTATACAATTTTAGCGCCATCTCTTGTTGATGATTTTGGGTATATCCTGAAATCATAGAATTCCAGGTAACGGTATTTTTCTGTACTTTCACTCCTTCAAAAAGACCTACAGCTTTATCAATTTCACCATTCCTTGAGTACACAGAAATCATGGTATTGATGGAAGTTAAATTTCTTTCTGACATCTCCAGAAACAGCCGTTTTGACTCCTCTACTTGACCAGACACGGCATATCCTTTAATCATTAAACTGTAAACATGATCCCTCTTGGTTAATCCGTTAAACAAATATCGAGCTTCCTCCATCCTTCCCGCCAAGATTAGCCCTCCAATCAGCAAGTTTGAATCATTTATAGAAGGATTAACTAGTGCACTATAAACTAACATAGCATCATCAAGAACCTCACAATTACAATAAAAATCAATCAGCGCACCAGAAACAGAATGATCCCACTCAAACCCAAACTTCACTATCAACCCATGAAGTGCTCTTCCGCTATATAAAGATCTCAATCTACCACAAACTCTCAAAACACAATCCAACGTGAACTCATTCGGGACCACCTTATCATCCTCTCTCATTGACCGAAACAACTCCAAAGCCTTCTGGCAACCACCTTCAACCTTTGAATATCCAGAAATCAAAGTGGTCCAAGCAACAATATCATGAGTCGGCATTTTCGTAAAAATCTCCAAAGCATCAGTTAACAAGTCGCATTTAACATATCCCACAAGCATTAAGCTCCATAACAACTCATTCTCATAATGCAATACATCAAATACCACCCTGGCATCTTCAATTTCATGACACGTGGAGTAAAGATACAATAAAGCACTACCCACAAGATGAAAACTTTGATATCCAGATTTCAAAACTAGCCCATGGACTTGCTTACCAAGATTAAGCGTCTGCGATCGAGCGCAAACACTTAACACTGAACAAAAAGTAGACTCGTTCAGCTTTATATAGCTGCTGTGCATCAACGAAACTAAGGTTAACGCTTCACTGAACTTTTCCCATTCGGAATAACCTGAAATCATGGTGTTCCATGAAACAACTGATCTCTCAGGCATTCCGTCGAACAGCTTTCGGGCATGTTCAAGTGAACCGTTTTTCGCTAGCTTTGTAATGGCAATGTTAGTGGTTACAACGTTGGACGTTGATGGATGAGTGTTATAACTACGCCATTTCCAACGGTGATGCTTCCAGGTCCCCCTAGATGATGACCTCAAAATCATCATTCTTGGTTTATACTTTTTACTATCCCTTCAATACAAACGGCGGAGACACGGTTGACGAGACATAAAGTTCCGGTAGCTATTCTAGGAAGAAATAAGCATTCAGTAATTATTTCAGTAAGAAATAAGCATTCAGTAATCAATATGACCAAACTTACTAACTTTAACTTGTTATTATTTCTAAACTAACATATTTTTGTCATTTGACATATATTTTTATTACATAAAATGAAAACTATGTCAAAGGACACATGTCAATTTAAAAAAACTCATATCAGCTAAAAGTTGAAAAAAATATTTCCTTAGCTAAAAAAATCGATAAAAATAGATTCAAATTTTATTTAGAGAATAATAGAACTTTGTGAAGTTCGAGTCTAGTGTGACGCCCCGCGTCACTACCCATTAAATTCATCCCGTTTTGGGCACAATTCCGAACGGTTCGAGTACATTTCGGAGCCCCACAACGTCTCGTGACAAGGCCAACGTGGAGGCATCTTTGGGAGGTCAAAATACAAGCTCGGATCAACATTTATGGGGCTTTGGAGCCTTGACCAGCTGAATAGAAACTGCACAACAAAAACAGGTTACGAGACAAGGGCCTTTCCACTAGTCCATGGATTGCATGCCCAAATGTAGTAATGTTGGCTAGCATTTATTGTATCCCTTGACTAAGGGGCATGATATATATCTTGTAAGGCCCTCTTGGGCAGATCATCATTCTTGTTTTACTCAAGAAATATAATCAGAAAATTGGCTCTTCGGGCCTCCCAAATCGAGTGTCTTCCTTTGCTATTTTCCTTACGAGTTTGTGTGAGTGTTCAAAGGTTCTTGGGGATGGATTTAGAGCTGGTTTAGGACTGAGTTTAGCATCGATATCGAGAGTGTTAAGCTGTCAGCACGCGGCTAAAATTAGGCCCGTGACAAGTGGTATCAGAGCAGCACTTTGAACATGGCATACGACGGCGACAACTTGGGCAAAACCAAGACCAGAAAACGTGACAAGAGTAGGAACAAGGATGAGGCCCAACTTCCAGTTAGTGAGGCTGTCACCAACGCGGAAGATGGCGAAGGTTCAGCATCCGGTTCTCTCGATGAGAGAATCGTTAGCACGGAGGCTGGCTTAGCGGTTTTGGGCCATCGCTTCAAGACCCTTGAGTCCAACGTTGGTACCCTTGAGGCTGCTGCTCTTGAAGGGCTGGACGAAGTCAAAGCTGACTTGTCCGAGCAAAATGAAGAGCACAAGAAGGGGCTGACCAGCTTGGAACTCAAGCTCACGGAAGCATTATCAGCGCTACACGAGGAGTTTGGGTCAAAACTGTCCGAGGTGATGTTGGGGCAGTCCGCTTTGCAAGAGAAAGTTGCTGATTTGAAGCAACAACTGGAAGCAGCCCGTGTTGGTGGAAATCATGGTTCCGTGGCTTACCATGATGCTCGTATTGAGGCTCCTAAACCCAAC
The DNA here is from genome assembly GCF_002878395.1 of Capsicum annuum. NCBI lineage: Eukaryota > Viridiplantae > Streptophyta > Magnoliopsida > Solanales > Solanaceae > Capsicum > Capsicum annuum. Next base: position 226,932,020 of record NC_061113.1, read on the forward strand.
GTGTTTAAGGGTGATAGGAATGCTCAAGACGTAGAAAATTTCATATTGCAATTGGAGTCATATTTTGAGCACGTCAAGATTGTTGACGGGGCAG
>NC_061113.1:226932213-226935133 GCF_002878395.1 Capsicum annuum
ATGAAGAGCACAAGAAGGGGCTGACCAGCTTGGAACTCAAGCTCACGGAAGCATTATCAGCGCTACACGAGGAGTTTGGGTCAAAACTGTCCGAGGTGATGTTGGGGCAGTCCGCTTTGCAAGAGAAAGTTGCTGATTTGAAGCAACAACTGGAAGCAGCCCGTGTTGGTGGAAATCATGGTTCCGTGGCTTACCATGATGCTCGTATTGAGGCTCCTAAACCCAACGTATTTAAGGGTGATAGGAATGCTCAAGACGTAGAAAATTTCATATGGCAATTGGAGTCATATTTTGAGCACGTCAAGATTGTTGACAGGGCAGCAAGGATCCGAATTGCAACCATGTACTTCAGCGACGTCGCAATGTTGTGGTGGCGTAGAAAAAAAGTAGACATGGAGAGGGGTCTTTGCACCATAACTGATTGGGATCAATTTAAGGATGAGTTGAAGGAGCAATTTTACCCTCAAAACGTTGTAGATGAAGCTCGACGGAAGTTGAGGGAACTTAAACAAACTTCTTCCATTCATAACTACGTGAGGAGTTTACGAAGCTCTCACTTCTTGTGACGAGTTTCAGCAGCGAGGATTTGCTATTCTTCTTTCTTGATGGCCTCCAAAATTGGGCCAAGCAAGAGTTAAGGAGGCGCAATGTCAAGACCATGGATGAGGCCATCAAAGTGGCGGAATCCTTGACTGATTTTCATGCCGATTATGCCAAGACGAAGGATAGTCGGAACAAACCCGTTGTTGCCAAGGGAGATCGTGGGGACAAAGGCAAAGACAAGTTTATTCCCAACAAAAATCGTGGGTTCAAAGGCGAGCGCAACCAGCCATCGTCATTCCGCAAGAACTACGAGGAGAAGAAGAAAGGTGTAGCTAACCGCGATAGCGGCTGCTACCTTTGCAGGGATACATCTCACTTTGCGAGATCTTGTCCTTCGTTGAGTAAGCTGGGAGCGATGATTGCAGCAACACGAAAGGATCAAGCTAGTGCGCAAGCCGGGAGTTCCGGGGAGCAAGAAGCACAAGCTGTCAATTCAGAGAAAGGAAAGGGACATGCCGTTGGGTTGTTCAACCACATGGCTTTGTTCAACCACATGACGCTTGCTGCTCTTGCTGCAAAGAAGCATAGCGTTAGAGCTCGAGAGTCATTATTTGTTGATGGAGAGGTGAATGGCCGAGCAGTCCGTATTATGGTGGACACCGGAGCAACGCATAACTTTGTTACGGAAGAAAAGGCTAAAGAACTTGACCTTGCATTCGTAACCAGTGATTCCATGTTAAAGACTGTCAATTGCCTCCCTACCAATGTCAATGGCCTCGCTCCTCGGGTGAGTCTCACCTTGGGAGGTTGGAAGGGAGAAATGGATTTTTCGGTTGTTCCGATGGATGTCTTTGATATTGTATTGGGGCTGGATTTTTGGTATGAGATTAATGCATTTATTTCGCCACGTCTTAACCAGCTAGCCATTTGCGATGAGGGTGGTTCTTGCATTGTTCCACTTATTCGTGTCACTCAAAGTGGCACACGTTTGTCGGCGATGCAGCTAGTTAAAGGTTTCAAGAAAGGAGAGCCAACCTTTCTTGTGACATTGATGGAGATCGGTGGCTGCCAAGAAGCTGAATTAGTGCCCTCATGTGTCCAACGTGTTCTTGAAAAGAACAAAGATGTAATGCCGGAGGAGCTGCCCAAACGGTTACCTTCACGAAGGGAAGTTGATCACGAGATCGAGCTGGTACCCGGGGCAAAGCCACCAGCTATGACCCCGTATCGGATGTCGCCCCCGGAGCTCGAGGAACTTAGAAAACAACTCAAGGAGATGCTGGAATCTGGCCATATCCGACCCTCTAAGGCACCCTTTGGAGCTTCAGTCTTATTTCAAAAGAAGAAGGAAGGGACGTTGTGGTTGTGTATTGATTACCGTGCTCTCAACAAAGTCACGGTGAAAAACAAATACCCCATTCCTTTGATAGCTGATTTGTTTGATCGACTGGGGCAAGCCAAAGTGTTCACGAAGATGGATTTAAAGAAGGGCTATTATCAAGTTCGCATAGCCGAAGGAGACGAAGCCAAGACGACGTGTGTGACTCGTTATGGGTCCTACGAGTGGCTGGTCATGCCCTTTGGACTGACCAACGCACCAGCCACATTTTGCACACTAATGAACAAGATCTTCCAGCCATACTTGGATCAATTCGTGGTCATATACTTGGACGACATTGTTGTTTATAGTAGCTCAATGGAAGAGCACGTTAGACACCTTCGAATCGTATTTAATGTGCTATGAGAAAATGAGCTATGCGTCAAAAGGGAGAAGTGCACTTTTGCACAGCCAAAGGTACAATTCTTGGGCCATACGATCAGCCAAGGGCAGATTCAAATGGATAGCGACAAAGTTGAGGCGATCCGGGATTGGGAGGTTCCAACGAAGGTGCCCGAATTAAGGTCCTTCCTTGGCCTGGCTAATTATTACCGGAGATTTATCCTTGGATACTCGGATATTGCTGCTCCTTTCATGGATTTATTGAAGAAGAATCGTGCTTGGGAGTGGAATAGTTTGTGTCAAGGGGCATTCGACAACCTCAAGGCAGCCATCATCAAGGAACCGGTTTTGGCTTTATCGGATTTCACGAAACTGTTTGAGGTGCAAACGGATGCATCCGACTTTGCTATTGGTGGTGTCCTAATGCAAGAGGGCCATCCGATAGCGTTTGAAAGCAGAAAATTGAATGATGCGGAGCGGCGCTACACAGTCCACGAAAAGGAGATGACAGCCATCGTCCATTGCCTAAGGACATGGCGTCATTATTTGTTGGGAGCTCATTTCATCGTCAAGACGGATAATATAGCGACTGATAACGCTCAATCTACAGCTCTCGTGGGAGTGTAAAGCGGTCGTTAGCAAATATAGAACCCAACC
>NC_061113.1:226935233-227110521 GCF_002878395.1 Capsicum annuum
CGGATGCATCCGACTTTGCTATTGGTGGTGTCCTAATGCAAGAGGGCCATCCGATAGCGTTTGAAAGCAGAAAATTGAATGATGCGGAGCGGCGCTACACAGTCCACGAAAAGGAGATGACAGCCATCGTCCATTGCCTAAGGACATGGCGTCATTATTTGTTGGGAGCTCATTTCATCGTCAAGACGGATAATATAGCGACCAGCTACTTCCAATCACAAAAAAAACTATCGCCGAAGCAGGCTCGATGGCAAGACTTCTTGGCGGAGTTTGATTACTCATTGGAGTATAAATCGGGAAAGGCAAACGCCGTGGCCGATGCATTAAGTCGCAAGGCTGTTTAAGCGGCACTATTGAGCACGACCAGCTGTGGTGTGCTGGATACCATCAAGGAAGGGATGGAACATGATCCCTTTGCCAAACAACTTCTTGATTTGGCACGCAAAGGCAAGACCCAAAATTTTTGGGAAGAGGACGGACTGTTATACACCACCGGAAGGCGAGTGTATGTGCCTAGATGGAAAAATCTTAGGCACTTGTTGATCAAGGAGGGCCATGACACGACGTGGGCTGGTCATCCGGGACAGAAATGCACCATGGCTTTGTTAGAAGCAGCTTATTATTGGCCTCGTATGAGGGACGACATAGAGGTATACGTTCGCACTTGCCTTGTTTGCCAACAAGACAAGGTGGAACACAAGGCGCCCGGTGGATTACTTGAGCCGCTGCCCACCGCAGAGAAACCATGGGACAGTGTCACCATGGATTTTATCACATGTTTGCCTAACTCGGAGGGTTGCGGAACAATCATGGTTGTCGTTGATTGCTTCTCCAAATATGCAACATTCTCAGCTGCCACGTCGAATTGCAAAGCCAAGGAGACAGCCCGATTGTTTCTCAAAGACGTAGTTAAACTTTGGGGCGTGCTCAGGCATATCATTAGTGATCGAGACCCGCGATTCACTGGAGCATTTTGGAAGGAGCTATTCAGTTTGTTGGGGTCGGAGCTACATTTTCCAACTAGCTTCCATCCCCAAACCGACAGACAAACGGAGCTAGTAAATGGGTTACTCGAGTGCTACTTGAGGCACTTTGTTAGTGCCAATCAAAGGGACTGGTCATGGTTGCTCGACACGGCCCAATTCTCATAAAATGTTGATAATCTTATTTTCTGTTAAAAAAATTTATCACTAGGAAATGTGAAAATAATTACTCTCATTTTTTATTAATTAGTATCGTATTTGGGAGTTAAATTGTACTTTTTACAAAAATAAAATTTTCAAACATTTTTAGCTATATATAAAAAATATTTTTTTATTTAATAATTAAGGATGTACTAAGTTAGAAAGGGAATGTCAAGATATTAATTACTTTTCCATGATAAATTTGTTAGGAAAAATAAAAATCTAAAGTAAGACTATATTTCTACAAAATAGAAAGACAATAAACCCTTACATCAATTTTGATTTTGATTGCATAAATAGTTTTTATTGGTGTCACTATCATTTTTTCATGACTCGCCACTTTTGTAACATTTAATAAGCAAATATAATTGTTTAAATTTATCAAAATGAATGAAAATTTGTAGAGTAACTAAAAGGAAAAATACTCAAGAAAATACCTGAACATTGACCAAATTTTCAGTTGAGCATACTAAACTTTGCGAGGATTCTATTACCCCCTGGACCTTTTTTCGTATTTTAATGACATATATCTACCCACTTGGACCATTGCGTAAAATTCACGCGCATTGGGAGTGTGAAAATGCTAAAAAAAAATCGTTAAAAAATTCTTTTTGTCAAACAGCCCCTCAATTTTCTAATTTTTATAAATTTTATGTTTTTTATTTATTTTTCTATTTATATCTTCTTTCTCTTCTCTCTTCTTTCTTTTTCTCTTCAATGGTGCTCCATTGTTGAATTAGAATTGAATTGAACATAATTTCATCACACACACATACCCAAATTGAATGTCCTAACTTTTCACTACATACAGCTTGATTAGCCCCTTTACCACTAGTCAATGTTTCACCTGTTTTGACTGAAATTGTTTCACCTTCTTTTGGTAATCTATCAATTTTCATATAGATATATGCATTGGCTGATCCAACCACTACTAATGGTGGCTTTGATTCTTTCAAGATTGGGTGATTTGGATTCTCTGAAGCAAAACAAGATATAGGTTTCACTTTTCTTGAAAAGTTCTTACTATTTTTTTCATTAAATTAAACATGGAGAGTGTAAAGATTGAAACTTTCCGAGTTTCTAAGGTTGTTTTGGGATATTGGATGCCAATGTTTTGGTTGTAATGATGTTGTTAGACCTCTCATGTTGTCTTCTACACTGTCCCTATTTTCTTGTTGTTGAAAATTTTGTCTTGTTTTTTAGTCATTTTTGTTTAAGTTATTGATAGAGATGGGCAGATGGCACATGTGCGATCAAAATATTACTATTTTATTGTGGATTTTGAAGAATAAGAATAGAGAAAAAATTGAATATTCATTGATTTTTAATTCATAATGGAGAAGAAAATAAGAATAGAGAACGGAGAAGAATAAGAATGGAGAAAAAATTAAATAAAAATTAATTTTAAATTAAAAAATACACGTGTCAATATGAGATTGGCGTTTGTATTGCACTTTCTATTTTAAAACTGGATATAGCATTTCGGGGAGAAATTAATTCCACTTTAAAAAAGTCCATGGGGGTAATAGGACCCCTGCAAAGTTCAGTATGTTCAACTAAAAATCGGGTCAAAGTTAATGTATTTTTCTAAGTATTTTCCCTAACTAAAATTTAAATTAGCGATAAAATGATAAAAAAATTTGATGCGAGGACTACTAAAATCCCACATATTATATATATATTTATATATATATATATATATATATATATATATATATATATATATATATAATGAAAAGATAATCAAAGGATTTAGGGGTAATTTTGTCATTTTATAGTTTATTCCAAGGATAAATTGTGTTGAAATTATTATACCACCATATGTATGGGATAACTTATCCCGATGCTATTTATTAGTCCCGGAATAAGCTACTCCGAGTATTAGCAATAAAATGACGCATCAAAATTTTTACTTCGAGACTATTATGTTATCCCGAGATTATATGCTTTAGTACCTCACAACAAACAGCATAAAGTATTTAGTCAAAGAATAGATGTTGGAAAATACTTGTGTGAGCCTTTCTTTTGGAGTGATCTTATGAGGTTGTTCTCTTAGCATATTTGGGTTAATTAGATTGACTACTCTAATTTTGTAACCTCTCTATTATACTCTTGTTGATATAGTGAAGTTATTCCTCTCCAATCGTGGACATAGATCACACTGACCGAATCACGTTAAATTTGTGTCTTCTTGATTTTCTTTAATTATCATTATTATCAATTTGTTATTGTCTTTGTTAGTGTCATTATAACATTGTTTGGCTAAATTCTAAAATTATCAGGTTCTCGATCCTAACAAATTGATATCAGGGTTGGATCTAACAAAGTTTTTCTCAATAGCCAAAAATGACTATAACAAAGACTTATGTTGAGAAATTTGATCGGAGTGCAAACTTCTGTATGTGGCAACTAAAGGTAAAAGTTATACTAATTCAAAATGACTTAGATATGACACTGGGAGAAAAGGAGATAAAGCCAAAAAACATGACGTACGAATTATTTACCGTCATAGATAAAAAGAAAAAATCAGGTATCATTTTACATCTCTCAAATGAGATTTTACGTGAAGTATCTACAAAAATCACATCAAAAGGCATGTGGAAAAAAATTAAAAACCTCGTATATGAAGAGGACAGTGGAAAATAGACTTTACCTTGTATATGAAAGGTCTAAATCAAGGTCAAAGTCTAAATACAGAAATATAGTGTACACATACTGTCATAAGAAAGGTCATATTATTTATGAATGCTATAAGTTAAAAAAACAAAAAAAAATAAAAAAAATAAAAATGAGCACCAAAATGCTGACTCCGTCGAAATATAGCTGCTGATAAGTCTGAGGGAACAATACTTTTAGCAACTAATAATAGTTTTAAATCTAACGATGAGTGGGTTTTGAATTCGGATTGTACTTATCATATGTGTCCCAATAGGGATTTTTTTACCACATTCGAATTTGTTGGAGGTGGAGTTTCCTTGATGGGCAACAATGCTCCTTGTAAAGTTCTTGATAGAGGTATAGACTGAATTAGAATGAACGATGGTGTGGTGAGAACCCTTACCAATGTTAGATATATTCTTGACTTGAAGAAAAGTCTCATTTTATTGAGCACTCCAGAATCTCTTGGGTGTAAACACACGAATTAAGGTGGAGTTTTGAAAATCTCTCTAGGTGCTCTTGTGATCATGGAAGCATGCAAATCAGGTACGTTGTATATTTTATTAGGATCTATTGTTACAGGTGTTGCTGCAGTTTCCACTTCAAATCAATCTGATCCTGACATTATCAAATTATGGCATATGCGATTGAGGCATATGAGTGAGAAAGGTCTTTCCATCCTCAGCAAAAGAGGGAGTCAAAAAAATAAAGCTCTGCGAACACTGTGTGTTTAAAAAGTAGAAAAGAATACTTTGGACTACATTCACTCAGATCTTTGAGGTCCTTCTCATACCCCCATCAAAAGGTGGTGCCAGGTATATGTTAACTTTCATTGATTATTATTCAATGAAGGTTTGGGTTTATCTCCTAAAAAAAGTGATACTTTTAACTTTTAAACAATGAAAAATTTTGATTGAGAAGAAAACAGAAAAACAAGTCAAGCGATGTAGAACAGACAATGGCTTGAAATTTTGTAATGACGAGCTTAACGAATTTTACAAAAATGAAGGAATTGCTCGACATCACACTGTGAGGATGACACCTCAGCAAAACGGTGTTGCAGAAAGGATGGATAGGACTCTTTTGGAAAAATCTTGTTGCATGATTCCAAATGGTGGGTTGACAAATGCTATATGGGTAGAGGCTATTTCTACAGCTTGTTATATTGTCAATCGTGCTTCCTTCTGCACCTTTGAACTTCAAAACGCTAGAGAAAATATGATCGATGCCTTTTAATTACTCTGACTTAAAAAAATTTATTGTCGTGCATACATATATGTAAATGATGAAAAAATTAGATTCAAGGACTAAAAAGTGTATTTTTCTTGCATATGTATCTTGGGTGAAAGAATACAGACTTTGATGCCCTGATCCCAAGTCACCAAAATTTATAATTAGCAGAGATGTAACCTTTGATAAATCCTCGATGTTACATTCCAAAAAATATTCTTCTAGACACAGAGCATGATATGTATGAACAAGTGGAGGTTGAGCATGGCATACCTTCAGAGCCAAGTTCATCAACTGTAGAACAAAATATAGTTGAAACTCCAGAAGTTGTGGCTCCTGAAGTTGAACTAAATGTGTATTCTATATCAACACATAGATCAAGAAGACAAATTCACAAACCGAAATGGTATGGAGATTATGTTGCATTTGATTTTTCAGTTGCACAGGAAATTGAAAAAATTGGAGAATTGTCAAATTATTCAAAAGAAGTTCTGATCCTGATTCAACCAAGTGGTTAATTGCAATGAATGAAGAAATTGAATCTCTCTATAAGAATGGTACTTGATCTATTATGAAGCCTCCATCAGGAAGCAGAATATTACAAATGGGTCTTCAAGAAAAAAAATGAAATTTCAAGAGTTGAAGATGTAAGGTATACAGCACGATTAGTTGCAAAGGGCTATAGTCAGGTACAAGGAGTTGGTTTTAATGATATTTTCTCACCTGTTGTTAAGCATAGCTCTATTTGTGTCTTGCTTACCTTAGTTTCCATGTATGATTTAAAATTAGAACAGCTTGACATTAAAACAACTTTGTTACATAGTGAATTTGAGGAACAAATACACATGCATCAACATGAAGGATTTGAAATTGAAGAAAATAAAGATCATGTTTTCTTGTTGAAGAAATCCTTCTATGGATTAAAACTGTCTCCAAGACAATGGTATGAGAGGTTCGATTACTTTATGTTGGGTCATGGTTATTCAAGGAGCATGTATGACAGTTGTGTTTACTTTCAAAAGTTAAATGATGGTTCATTCATTTACTTATTATTATGTGTTGATGACATACTCATTGCTACTAAGAATTTGATAGAAATTTACAATTTGAAAGGTCAACTGAAAAGTGAATTTGAAATGAAAGATTTGGGAGAATCTAAGAAAATCCTTGGACAGGCTATTCTTGATCCAAAAAAAGTACTTGAAAAAGGTCTTGGATAGGTTTGGCATGAAAGATGCTAAACCAGTAAGAACTCCTCTTGCTGCTCATTTTAAGTTATCAGTTGCTCAATCACCACAGTCAGAGAAAGAAGAAAAATATATGGCACATGTACCATATTCTAGTGCAGTTGGAAGTATTATGTATGCAATGGTATGTACACGTTCAGATATTTCACATGTAGTAAGTGTGATAAGTCGATATATGTCTCATCCTAAAAAAGCACATTGACAGGCGGTGAAATGGATTCACAGATACTTGCGAGATACTTCAAATTCATATTTGGAGTTTTGTAACACCCCAAAATCCTGTCACAGAGCATCACAAGGAGCTTAAGGCTACAAGTAGCCCCAAGCTAACCTTTTGAACCTGCTACTTAGTAGAAAACTTACTTAGAGATAATGAGAGTAAAATAAGGAGTCATGTCATATCATGTCTAACTGAAATCCGAATGAGTACTGTAAAAGTAACAAAATACTGCAAATCTAAACATACTAACCATCTTGTCTGACAAAGTCTCTACTACTCAACAAACTAGAGAGTCATTGGGACAGATCCCCAACTGACTCGAAATGAATTGAAAGCAGCAAAACAACTACTAAAAATACTGAAGTATCTGGAGATAGGTCCTCGAACCATGAGGACTCACCACAGTGGATATGTAGATAAAGGTACTCGAGATTACTGACGCTGCTGGGACTGAGCACCTGAACCTACATTATAAGATAATGTAACACATAGACGTATATGTGGATCAGAACTTTGGAATGTACTGAGTATATGGGGGTGTATGCAGCTAAATATCAATACAATAAATCTTTATAGAAAACATACATGGTATTGTAGATGACTCACATAGCTTGAATAAAACTCTCATAAATCATGAATAATGAAACATGTAGTATAAATCACATGAGCCATTACACTTTGTTCTAAATCTGTATTCTTTCTTTGATCTCAAGCTTGTAAACTAGTTCAACTCTTAAAGCAACAACTTTTAGAATATACACTTTAGTCTTTTGAAAACAAGTAACTTTTATGAAACTCAAGGACTTAAAACCTTAAGAACTTTAAGACTTGAGACTCTAGGAAACTTGGGAGTTTCTTCTAATCGACATAAACTATGTGAGCTACATGGAGTCCAACGTCTTGCCCATGTTGGGGAGAGTTGTTCTATCCTTGCCATCGGATTAGAATCTTTTACTTTTTAGTGATCACTGGCTTAACCCACTTGGGGTAAATCAAATCCTATGATGGCTTGTAGTTCTGGGGCATGAGACCTTAGAATCAAGCCCAACTCGGTGCTAAATACTACTCCCTTACTTAAGCTCAGATCTTTTAAGAAAAATTCACCTTAAACAACTCAGAAATATTAATGGAAGCCAACTATGCTTCCCTTTAGCTTAAATCAAATGGTGTGGATTTTATTTCTTAGCTTAGGATTAAATCAACTCTTTTCTTGAAACTTTGGTAGACTATCACCAATAAGCTTTAAAACTTTAATAGCATGAAATTATCAACACGCTTATTGAAATACTTTAGAAAGTATCAACAATTCATCCTTAGACTTAAGGCATGTATATTCTTAAAGGATCACAATTTCACAACAAAGCTTAATTCATGACACCAATCTCGGAAACATTTGAAGATATCACATCAATATAGGAATGTGCAATTTATAGTATGAATTATCAATTCAAATCATAAATAAGCGAAATAATCATGTAATTCAAAACTTGAACAACTTATCAATTCATATTCTCAAAATAATATAATTTGGGTATAGACCCACTTGTAAAAACATGAAATTCATTAATAAAAAACCAAATCTTTGGGCACAAGAATGAAAGAAGTGTTCTTATTCAAACCCCACATACCTCAGGTTATTAATTTGGGTGGATAAACTTGCTTGAGACTCTTTCTCATACTTTTGGATGAGGGTTCTTGAAGCCCTTGACTTGGGAACCTTGAATCTTGACTCAATTTGAAAAAACTATGGTGAATTCTTGAGATCCTTGGAAGAGGTTTTGGGTACTTAGAGTTTTTTGTTAAGAGAAATCTTGAGAAAAGTCGTATAAGGTGCTTGTAATGACCTTAGATCAGGTGTTTGGACGATTTAAGAGGCGTGGAAAAGTCCAAAGTGTCCTTTTTAACTTCTATACGAGTCTGAAAAAATTGAACTGAAAAACCCAATTTTATGGGCCACCGCGATGGGTGCTATCGTGTTATCCCACTGGTTGGGACCTGGAACTTCAACGTGATGTTCCACTATCGCAGAGTTCCACTGAAAATTGACAATTGTCAAATATACCCTTTACGCGACGCGCCAAGCACTAAAATGACATTGTTTTACTGGTAGGACTTAAATTTGCCATAACTTCTTGCCTGGTTATCGAATTTGGGCGGATTTTATATTGTTGGAAAGCTAATTAAATTTTTGACATGATAAAATTAGGAAAATTCTATATGGTTTAAATATTACACACTTAGAAAGTCATTCCTTAGCCTTCTAGAGATGAAATTAAGATTAAGAAAAAAGTTCAGGGGTATTACAAGTTCGGAAGAAATACTAACACTTTAGTTGATTTTGTAGACTCAAATTATGCAAGTGATATTGACAAAAGAAGATCATTGACTGGCTACGTATTTTGTGTTAGTGGTTATACTATCAATTGGAAAGCTACATTACAACATGTAGTAGCTTTATCTACTATTGAAGCAGAATATATGGCAGTGACAGAAACGATCAAAGAAGTCTTATGGTTGAAGGGTCTATTTGCTGAACTCAGTCCACACCAAAGTGGTATTATTATTTTCTATGATAGTCAAAGTGCCATTAACTTGACTAAATATCAAATGTATCATGAGAGAACGAAGCATATTGACATCAAAAATCATTTCATTCGGAAAACTATTGCTGAAAGAAAGATCTCTGTTCAGAAGATCAATAGTAGAGACAATCCTGCTGACATGTTCATAAAGTCTCTTTCGGTCAATAAATTCAAGATTTACTTAAAATTAATTATCATTTTTGAAGAATGATTTTGCCTGCACGAACTTTTACGGAGAGGAAGTAAATTTACTATATTAATCAAACTCAGGCCAATGTGGAGATTTGTAATGTGGCCTTTGTTTTTTATTTGGTTCATACTTAATAAAAGTCAACCAAAGACTTTGAAAGATTAGTTGTTGATTTTGTCAAACAAAATTTCTATCAAAGATTTTGTTGTAAATTTCTCTCATTTACATGCAAATATTGAAATTTACATCTTCCATTAACATCATGAATGACATCAACAAGCCCATTTTCATCTCTATAAATAGAGATATTCTTTCTCATTCATAACACATCAATTTCAAGAGTTTTTTTTTCATTCTCCTGTACTTATTGTCCCTTTCTATTAGACTATTTAGTCAGTGAATGAATGTTGGGAAATACTTGTGTGAGCCTTTTCTTTTGGAGTGATCTTGTGATATTGCTCTCTTGGGATGTTTGAATTAATTAGAGTGACTACTCCAATTTTGTAACCTCTCTATTATACTCTTGTTGATATAGTGAACTTATTTCTCTCCACTCGTGAACGTAGATCACGTTGACTGGATCATGTTAAATTTGTTCCTCCTTTATTTTTTTTAATTACTGTTATTATCAACTTGTTATTGTCTTTGTTATTGTCATTATAATATTATTTGACTAAATTTCGCAATAACTAGGTTCTCGATCCTAACAAATTAGCTTCAGAGCCAGATCTAATCAGGTTATTTTCAGTAGCCAAAAATGACTATAACAAAGACTTACGTTGAGAAATTTGATCGGAATGCAAATTTCAAGATGTGGTAATTAAAGATTGAAGCTATGCTAATTCAGGATGACTTAGATATGATACTGGAAGGAAAGGCAACCAAAACCGACTAGCTTTGGGACTGACCAAAAAATTGACCAACTCGATTGGTTTGATTCAAATTTTTCTAGATTTTCTTGAATAAAGCTTTCTGACCTATATTTACTTTTGATCAAAACTAATTTTCACAGACAGTGTACCATAAAATTACACTGTTACTGCCTTATTTAACCCATGGAGTATTATTAATATTTAAATAATATTATTAAAAAAGTATTATAAGGTAACTTGCACTCTAAATTATATGAGTTTGTTTAGGATTCTTATTACTTGGCTTACCAAAAATAGAAAAAAAAATTTCACCGTCTTCTACTCTTCTTCCTCATTAGTTTTTTTGTTTCACCGTTGAAATAATTGACTTATACAATTGAAGCAATTTGGGACAATCATCGGCACAAAAATAACATGGTTAGTATTTATTTATTATCGTTTCTTTACAGAATCTAAAAAATGTGTCTTTTAAGCTAATAACAACAATTTTAATTTACATAAGAAACTAGCACGCTTAATATTTAAGATATAAAACTTGAATAAATAATACATTAATGGTTGGATAAGTTATCGTTGGAAAATTTTATTTACGGTTGGAAAAAATTATAAACGTTTGAATTCTTCTCACTTGGTTGTTGAATATTTTCTGAATTTTGATTAACTAACAAAATAAAACACTTTACTAATAGCCTGACAACCATTTTTTTGCTTTAAGTATTTCGTATTTTAAATTTATTGATCGGATTAATTTAGTTTCAAATTAAGTCATCTAGGAGAGCAAAGTAATTTTGATGATAAAAAAATTTCATTAAGTTTGAATTTGAAATATTTGATTTAAAATTTTAGAAAATAAATTATTACAGTCGTCGCTACTAATCAATTGATAGGTAGCTAACTTCATATCATCCACAAAAGGGCAGTGGAAACTAGTTTAAGCTAAACTTATGCTATTTTTTTAGCATCTAATATTTCTCTTGCAGGACACTTTTGAAATTTTTAATTTCGAAGAGAAAAATGAAGAAAGAACCAAAAGTTACTTGGAGGAAATAAATAGCACTGCGAATGCAATTGTACCTTTTGTTCCTCAATTAGGTGATGAAGAATCGAGGAAACTCTACGTCGGTATGGAGTTTTAGTCACTTGATGTTAGATTTAAGTTTTATCTTGATCACGCTCATCGTAATGGCTTTAGTATGCATAAAAATCAAATTACTAGATCAAGAAAAGATAAATCAATGATTGATCGAGAGTTTATTTGTTCAAAAGAGGGATTCCGCTCAAAGAAAAGTCTTAAGAGTGACAAAAAACGAGATGAGACTAGAGAAGGGTGTAAAGTGATGATGTATTTGTCAAAAAAAAAATAGAAAAATGGGTTATAGCCAGGCTTGTTTCGAACCATAATCATGAACTTGCTTCTCCTCAAAGCCAAAAATTCTTGCGATCAAAAAGAAAAAAGTCAGAGGCTCAGAAGAATCTTATTGATTTTTTAGAGAATTTTGGTATTCGTCCAAGTAAAATTGCATCAGTGTTGATTACTCAGACTGGAGGTGTAGAGAATCTCAATTTAACTGGATGAGATATCCAGAATTATTTGAGTACTAAAAGGCAAAACTATCTTGAAAAAGAAAATGCACAATTGATGTTGAAATACTTTCAAAGTTTCAATCTAATAACCTGGGATTCTCTTATGCAATAAAAATGGATGTAGAGGGTCATTTAGCTAATTGCTTTTGGGTTGATGCTAGGTCTAGGGTAGCTTACAAGAATTTAGAGATGTTGTCTTATTTGATCCTACATACTTGACAAATAAATATTAGATGCCTTTTGTCCCATTTATCGGAGTTTGTAATCATTTTCAATCGATTTTATTTGATTGTGCTCTTTTATGGGATGAAACAGAAGAAACTTTTCGACGGTTACTTCACACTTGGCAAGAGGCGATGTTTGGTGTTGCTCCCCATATCATAATCACAGATCAAGATACTGCCATAACAAATGTTATTGCAAAGGTGTTTTCAAATGGTACATCATTTTTGTATGTGGCATATTGAGAAGAATATTTCTGAATATCTAAGTCATGTTTTTCATGAATTTACGATTTTCAAAGTGAGTTTAGTAAGTGTTTGCATTGTACAAATACTCTTGAAGAATTTGAAGCTACTTGGACTGATATAATGGAAAGATATAATTTGGAAGAACATACTTTGTTGCATAGAATATACACAATTCATGCGAAATGGATTCCAGCATATGTGCGAAGTACTTTTTGTGCTGGAATGTCAACAACTCAAAGAAGTGAAAGTATGAATAAGTATTTTAAGGATTATCTTAATTCTAGTAAACCAATGAGTGTATTTATAAAGCAATATGATAAAGTTGTTGTCGCGAGGTATGATAAAGTAAGGGAGAATGATTATAAGACAAAACATTCAAAGGCTATCTTGAAAACCTTATATCCTATGGAGGACGAATTAGCCAGAATATATACCAGAAAAATATTTTAAAAATTTCAAGAAGAATTGATTCAATCTCAAAAATTTATTTCAGAAAAGATTGAAGTTCAGGATGGAATACACATCTATAAAGTGCATTTATTTCAAAGACAGATCCCGGCCTACATTGTTAAATTGAATCTTATATCAAAAGAGGTTACTTGTTCTTGTCACAAGTTTGAGTTTATGGGTATTTTGTGTAGGCATGTTCTTATGTTATTTATAAAGAAACAGATTCACTCACTTCCACCATGTTATCTATTGGATTGGTGGACAAGATATGCGATCAAAGAAAAAGTTGATGACATCTCAAATACAAGATCGCAGGAGAATAATTTAAAGTCTTCTACTATATGGTTCAATAACATTACGATTCACTCTCTTAGACTTTCTAAACGAGCTACTCTATCTGAAAAGTATTATAAATTTGCATATCATAAACTATTGCAACTATGCGAAGAACTTGATGAACTTCCATATGAGGGGGAGAATGATAATATATGCGATAGTTAAGTTAACGAGTCAAATCTGAATTTGAATTCAAGTGAACAAGGACTGAATATTGATTTGCTTGATCCTTCATTTGTGGCTACTAAAGGACGTCCTAACTCTTTGAGAAGGAAAGGCGGTTTAAAAAAATCTCGAAAGGTTAAAAAAGGCTCTTTTCAACAAAAAAAAAGGAAATCCAAAATTACAAAAAAAAAGACAAGGAAATAAGGTAATTTTGTAGTTTGATCTTCACTTGATGGTATCAATTTGATTCAATAGATTAAAATTTTGAGTCATATACTCATATTCAATGACTTATATATATGTTTTAATTTTTTGACTATGTTCAGTTCAAATACTAAAGTTGAAGCGGAATCTAAAAGCATAGAAACATTCCTTAATAAATTATATCAATCTTGATAAGAAATTCTTTCTGCATCATTCTATTTTTAACTAATAAATTCTTTTTTTTTTGTTTATTCTTTCCTCTTTAAGCAACTACCATCATATTTAGAATTTGTTCAAGGACAAAATGGTGTCGGCGATTCATATCCTACCTCATTTATGGTGGGTTTGCTTTCACTGCATTCTCATGTATTTAAAAACTATTCTGTCTTTCTAAATAACTTCACGTTATACTTTTTAAGGATTTGATAAGAGTTGCTTCGTATCCATACCAATAAGGTTTTTCATCTGCAAGTTGGCTAGAAGTTTTGGAGTTTCAAGTCATAAAAGATATCCGGAGACACAATTATGCTGCTCTTAGTTCAATTTTTTTTTCTTTTGGGTTGAAAATAATAATAGGGAACCGATTCATTTGTTTAACGGAGTAGTTGCTTGGCAAACAATTTTTTTATTTGATTTTTGTGTTTAGTAATTAAAGATAATCAGGTTTTTGTCTTTCTGTTGGATATTATCTTCTGTTGAGATCACGATTTCATTGTGTTCAGACCACTTGTTATGCTTTAGGTTCATGTCCTCAAGTTTTAAGTAATCAACATCCTGTCTGATTTAGTTACCAATATTGCGGCAGAAAGCTTTTTTTTCTTAATTCATGAAGGAAGATCAGCTCCTAGCAAAGAGCTCATAGATGAGTTAAATGTTCTGGAGGCTAATATGTGGAATGATGTTTCTCTGAATAAAGGCTCAGGAGCTCCTATTTCGATTGTTATACTTCTTTCTGCTGGTAGATATTGTGTATAATTGCAACTCAAGTTTCTCTCTATTTATTTGGTACAGATTGATTTCAAAAGAGAAATGTTTGGATAGATAAGTAAATGAGTTTAAGATAAAAGAAAACAAGGGAGACTTTTCTTATATAGAGTAAGGAGATAACTGAATAGATAATTTATGTCACTCGAATCTAGAGGTTATGACTCTCCGATGCTGCAATGTATGATGTGAATTACAAAGCAAATGTGTTTAGATGCCACATCTTAAACAAAATATATGTTATTATCATTCTCGATACGAGAGGAGGAATCAAGATCTAGCTTCTTTTTTCCATTCAGGTCTAGTAAATGCAATTTAGGAGGAGATATGTCGACAATCATTAATTCATTAAGTATAAATGATGATCCTTTTTCCACTTCATGAACGTGTAATCAATTTTGAGTTTTACAAGAGAGGGATATAGTCAATCTGCTCATATACACAAAATAACTATTTAATCAATAAGGAGCATACACAATCCAAAAGTTGAACACAACCTAGTTATAGGGGCCTGCTTGAGTCAAGTAAACAAAAACAATAAACATTTTGCTTTGAGTACATGCGTAGGTGTTGAAATCCCATGAAAACATCTTCGATTCTGTTCAATGCAGATGCACCAAAATATAGCAGCACTGCAACAGGTACCATTTCAATCCTTTATGATGCATTTTTGAACTTCTCCCATGTACACCAGCTTTCATATGCTTCCTTGATGCTGTTAGGCTTGATCCAGGCTATTTCAAAAAAATAGAAGAGCATGTTTCAAATATCTTATGCTACAGAACAATGCAAGGGGACATGTCTAACACCTTCAGAATTCAAATTGCATATGTAGCACAACACACCCAGTGTAATGACCCTGTCACTGCATTAAAGGTTGCATTAAAGGTAGAGAGGTTGTTTCCAAACCTCATCTCAAGACAGAAAATACAAAGTAGTGTAGAGAAAGAAGTAACAGAAGTGAAGACATTTATGGCAAAATACTAAAAACAACTTGACAATTCATCCTAAACAGTAGTCATAACAAGATAAATGATAATCGAAGTGTTCACAAATAATAACTGCCATATACTCATCACTAGAAGGAGATTAGTTAGCCTCTGTTCTTCTTTGGCTCAGTTGCATTTATGAAGTCTAGTCAAAGTAGTGCAAGTTATTAATGACCGGACGAAATCAAGAAATACCCTCATAAGCAAAATTATAGAATTTCTCCTACATCAGACAATTCAAATTGTTAGTAGTGCTTTTGTAGTTACATGTGACACAATGATGTACACATTAAAGAAAATGCCAGCAACCAAATGTTGACTAATTTTATATCAAACATTAATCCTTATTATTTTAAGTGCATAATTGGATGGGCTTTTCTGTTCTTTATCTCTTACATTTTAAGTATTTGGTGCAATTAAGTGACGTTTTTTAAGTTTTAAATAACTGCAACTTTGATTTGATATATATGTGCTCATGCCTCCTTTTTCTTTTTTGGTCAGAGAAGCAGTATTGATTTTTCAGTTTGGAGTATTAAGAAAATTAGCGCCACGACATTGTCTTTGTGAAAATTGGGAGAATGATGTTCTACTGTTATACTCGAGTCGAGGATCTCCCAAAACAGCCTCTCGACCTTCACAAATTAGTGATAAAGGTCTGTTTACACTCTATCCTCCCCAACCACCATATATAGTATTTCAATAAGTATGTTGATGTTGTTAATGTTGAGGAAAAAAAGATTGGAGAAATATGACAACTTTGAGCAAACACATCATTTAAAATATATAGTATGTGTCCTTTTCCCAACACTATTTTTCAGGTATTAAAACAGGCCTTTGGAAACAGAGCAACTAAAGTACCATTCAAAAGAAAAAGATAATTTTTGCTTGAAAGGGGAAAAGTAGAAATAAACTGGAACGGAAAAAAAAATAGATCAACTACTAATATGTTTATTGAGAAAATTTGATTTGACATCTACGGAGAAGATGATGAATCAAAGACAGAAAGCTGTAATATGAATCTAACCTTCTATTGTAATATCGTCATACAAACGAATGATGAAGATCTTAAATGATATCTCCCAAAAATCAAAGCAGTAATATTCCACTTGAAAAAATAAGAGCACCATGTCTGCAATTTAGCGTTGATATTTTGACATTAATAAGGTTTGAAGCCATAGATGAGGAAAGAGAGAGGAAGGTGAAGGATAAACTCTAGATCCGTAAAAGATAAGGAAAGGGTATTTCAAAAATTCTATTTAAAAAAGGAGATAAAAATTATTATTATTTAATGTGATAATACTTAATATGTTCAACGGACACTGATAGTGTAATTTAAGTATTCACTGAAAGTGGATACTAGTTAATCTCTTATTTTTTTTGCATTAAAAATTAGAAAAATAGTGGACAATCGAACTCAGTCATTTAAATATTTCATGAAAAAGGTAATTACGATAAGAGGCTAGGCTTAGTTAATTTTATTAAAAAATATACAAATATGCATTTCAAAAAAATCGATCGCATTTAATTATTTTTAATCATATTCTGATTAAACTTTTTAATAGATCCCAATCAATCTTTTATCTCCCATTATTTTAGCACGATAAATTACTTGAGCTCAATCGGTTTTCTTTTTTTAGAAAAAGCAGATTGATGGGTAAATAATTTGGTCCGTTCAAAAGCAGTTGATTTGTTTAGTTTTCAAAACAAATGTACTCGTACATATCTCTGGACTAACACGTGTCAACCACTGATTACCGTTGACGCTTTCATGCAGCATGCAGAAAGACACGTAACCCCCTGTCTGCTTCTCTTACATCTCCACGTTAGTTAATTAGTTCTTTTCTTTTTTTTTCCCTATATCAATTCTTCACTGCAAGACAGATTTTTCAATTCATTCATCTTCTAATTCAACAAACAACAATGGTGAAATTAGCATCAGCAAGAGAGATCAGAATGTACGGTCCAAGATTGAACCGTAACCGATTCGAGTACATCAACGCTGGTGTATACATGTTTGCTGCAATTTTGCTCGTTGGTGGGTTCGCAGCTCAGTTCTCGAAAGAGCAATTGTCCGGTTTGGTTTTGTTGTTTATAGGATTGGCGGTGATTATGGTAGTGAATGTGCATGATTTGCTTGCTCACCTTGCTGGCATTGATTATAGATTTTTGTTGCTTGGATTTGACCCACAACTTGCTCTGGTTGAATTTGCTGTCCCTGTGGTTCACTCTCTTGGAACTCTTCTTTACTTCCTGGGCATTCTTTTTCTCTTCACTCAGGTAATTTTTTTCAATTTGTTTGTCTTAGTGCTATCCAACTTTTCTTTTTCGAACATTTTAAGAAAAGAATGTTTCCTCTTTTTTGCATTTTACTATCTCCATAAAGAATGAACTACTTTGACTTGACATAAAGTTTAAGAAAATAAAGAAGATTTTTGAATCTTATGATTTTAAATTAAAGTAGTATCAAATGTAAAATAATGTCCTTTAATCTTATCATGTAGAAAGTTGCAATTAAAGTATTGCCAGAAAAAAGAAAGAGATCATTCTTTTTGAAATGGACTAAAAAGATAAGTAGGTTATTCTTTTTTTTAAACGGGGAGTAACTTTTTTTTGACTAGTTGGGAAGTGGGTTTCCCATGTAAGGGATCAGGGATTGAATCCAGCCTCTGTCTGTTGCTCAGTCATGAGCAGCTCGTTGCATGAGGTTGTCTAGTGCGGTTTACCATATTCTCTGTTATTTCGTTCACTAGCTATTTTACAGTGAACAGGTTACTACAAAATGTTCACCAGAGGCTAGCTGTGGCAGAGGTTAGAGGTTGTGGGTTTCCTTGGGGTTCAATAAAAAAAACTTTCCACTGATCTTCAAAATACAAATATTTACGTACATTCTAACTATTTTGAGTTTAAGATCACAAAATCTAAACGTCAATTCTTTAATTATTTATTTTAAAATTTTGTGTCAAGTCAAAACCAAACAAATAAACTAAAATTAAGACGGAGGGGGTAATTCGTTTGCTTTATATATCTTTCTCTGTATCATGATCACTTTCATCATTAAAACATAAGCACTGAATTCTAGTTAGCAAATCATTATATGGGATGGTGTTTGGCTGGACGAGAAATACTTAAATGGAGAATGATGTGCCAAAAAGTACAAAAATTGTGGTCTTCAACGTGTTAGTGAGTAAATACTAATTCAATTAAAAGTCTTCAAATATGGAAACAACCGTGGTTGATCATCCACGATCTCTATGTATTGTCAAATTATATAAAAATGAGGAGATGTCTAATGTAACAAGTTAGTTTTGCTCAAGTGGTTGAATACATCCGGTTTAGGATTCAGGTTGTCTAATGCGCTAAAATGTCATCTGCTTCTGTGCTGTACTATGTGTTTGTGTGATATCTCGTGACTTGAGCCGGGGGTCTTTCGGAAACAGCCTTTCTACTTCATCAGAGGTAGAGGTATGGACTGCGTACATCTTACCCCCCAGACCCCACTAAGTGGGAATACACTGGGTTTGTTGTTGTTGTAATGCGCTAAAATGTCATTTATGACATTCTTTTGAAACAGAATAAAAGGAACATAAAATGGAAAAGAGGGTGTGATATGTATTAATTTGGCAGAAGCCATATACCCTTGAAACCACCACAATACCAAACTTGAACCCATTGACAAGATGCCTAGCTAGAACAAAATCGAGCCTAGGCCACTATAAGAAGGTGTCAAATCTTTTTTTTAACAGAATAAGGAAAGAATGTGACACAGGGAGTAGTAATTTTGCTTTGCTGGCTAAATATAGAGTTGAATATTGGGTATTTAGTTTCAGTATATTGTTGTTGAATTCGTCATCTGATGTATTAATTCGTTTGTGAAGGCAGAAAAGGGGCATGACAATTTCAAAGTGGAGAAGCAAGCTGTGAATCTGCTTATTGCTGGCCCTGCACTATGGCTGATTGGTTCAATCCATAACTCATGTCAGATTTATGAAAGAGCGGATGGGCACGTACAAATCTTGCAACAAAGCGTTAACATTCCCTTCTTGTTGGGCAGTTTACTGTTTCTGGTAGGAGCAATCCTCAATTGGCAAAAGCAGTCAGGATATGTCCACCATGGCTTGAAATTGTTAGTAAGTGAACCAACATTTTTTTTACAATTATCAATATGGAAAAATCTGTTTGTGAATTTACCATTTTAACTCTTTAATATCGCTTATTATGATCATAAGTATATATGAATGATCTATATGAATCCCCATTTAAAAACAAAGAGGATGGGCTGTCCAATACTAATAATTAACAGGGTCGTTGCTCTCATTTCCCGGACCCATACTTGCAAGTTCTGCCACGGATAATTCTCCATACTTGCTCTTGAAAAACGCACTATTTTTCTTAATTAGTAGTTCGCCTGACCTTAAGACCCTCATCTTAGAAGCATGATCATGTAGTTTAAGAATAAGAATGGACTTCAATTACTAGAATATAGGATGTGCTAAGTCAGAAAGTCCCGACCCCGTCAACCAATTATCAAAAAGAAAGTAAAGAGGATGGAAGAGAAAATTGTATTTCAGTGACATTCTAGGAGTATCTTAAATGTTGGATGCTGTTAATAGATTCTATTGACTTGATACAGAGGTTCCGTATAGCCAATCCAACTTTTGGATCTGAGACATTTGATAAGTTTCCTTTTAACTCTTTCTTTCTAATGTTTCATACTTCTTGTAGGCTTATGACATACTAGAAAATATTAGTACTATACTTACGAGCAGTACAATCTATTGCACACCTTTTCTATCAGCTAACTATTGGGTGATTTGTGAAATGATGCAGAGTGACGACTGGAAATGGTTCGGAGTATTTGGGAGTTTATTGCTATTAATTGGGGGACTAATGAACGTGGTAAAAGTATTCAAGATGCAACAAATGAGTGGATTGAGGCTAGAAAAGCTACGAGGCGGAGCACAGGACCGACTGATGCAAGAAAGAGAGGGGCAAATGCCACTGATAATAGAAGAGCAAAGGCGAAGGAGAAACTTGCCAGAGGAGGGAACAACATCAACTACTGTTGCCCCAACTCCTTACAAAGATGTTCTTGTTGGTCAGGCTTGAGAGTGAACAATAACAAACCATACATAGAGTTTGCATTTAGCTTCTTCTTGCAGCCTCACCAATATATGAAACCTTGATTACTGGCAAAACTGCTGAGGGATTGTTTGATCACGATAGTATATACTTGAATTTGATGTTGATCGATATGTGGATCATGATCGGTAAGTATTTGATTCAGACTGTAGTATGGGGTCATTCGCACAAATGACACTATTTTGGGTGGTCTTTAATTTTTGTTCCTTAAAATGCGGATCATCAACTTCTAACCTTTAGAGGTTTTAACTAAAATTTAGGGACACAAATTATGGCTCAAGTTCAATAGTGGGACAAGTAAAGCGGCCCAAGTTATGCAGGCCATAAGTTTAGTGTGGTAAAAATATGTCGCAGGGTTTATATCTAAAGTTTAGTGGTACAAGTATGTAGCAGGGTGTAAAATGTTCAGCGACACAAGTTGTATTATGGGTAAAGTGCAGTGCACAAGTTAATATTGGGTTTGAAATCGAGAGACGTCATGCGGAAGCTTAAAGTTCTCAAACTATGAGACGATAAATAAGATGACAACGAAAAATAATATTAAAAATATAATTTTATTATATGATTTGGTCAATTGACCTACATATAAAATTTAATATTAAAAACATAAAACTGAGACGATAAATAAGATGACAACGAAAAATAATATTAAAAACATAATTTTATTATATTATTTGGTCAATTGACCTACATATGAAATCTAATATTAAAAATATAAAAAAAATATAACTTATTAAAAATATAAAAAATATACAAAACTAATAAGAGAGAAAATTTTCTCTAAACGAAAATCTTAAAAGACTATATTGTGGATGTTATTATGTTATGGTATGAGAAGGGGGTCTTCTATTTATAGATGTCTAAAATCTTTCCTCCAAGAAATAGGTTAGCCAAATATGGAATAACTTTTATTTCCTTCTAAAAAAAAGTAAAAATTAAATATATTATATTGTGGATGTTATTATGTTATGGTATGAGAAGGGGGTCTTCTATTTATAGATGTCCAAAATTTTTCCTCCAAGAAATAGGTTAGCCAAATATGGAATAACTTTTATTTCCTTCTAAGAAAAAGTAAAAATTAAATATAGTAAGAAAATCAGCACAAAAATTCTAACAGATCTCCCCTTTTTTGCTTGATTTTCTTCAAAATATTCTTGATCCTTCTTCTTGTGTATGATTTTCGTTCTTCATATGTCACTGTTGTTTGGTATGCTTAAAAATGGAGCTTTTGGGGTTAAAAAATATATTAGCCCTTTTCGGGTTAAAAATATTTGAGCTCTTTTGTAGGTTAAAAGTGAGCTTTATTTTTAAATATGTGACAGCAGGATTGTTGAAATATGATTAACAATTATCTCCACATGTAGCTTTTGGATATATATCTTCATTATCATCAAATTGGTTGCAGCTTGATTTTGAAATCGCTTTGAACCTGTTTAATCTCGTCTCACCACACCATTGAATCATTGAACCGTAAGCTCTGATACCACTTGTTGGGTTCGAAATCGAGAGGGCGTCATGCGGAAGCTTAAATTCTGCAAACTATGAAACGATAAATAAGATGACAACAAAAAACAATACCAAAAACATAATTTTATTATATGATTTGGCCAATTGGCCTACATATAAAACCTACTATTAAAAATATAAAACTAATAAGAGAGAAAATCTCCCTCTAAACGAAAATCTTAAAAGACTACATTGTGGATGCTATTATGTTATGGTATGAAAAGGGGATCTTCTATTTATAGATGTCCAAAACCTTTCCTCCAAGAAAGAGGTTAGCCAAATATGGAAAAAAATTATATTTTTTTCTTTCAGAAAAAGTAAAAGATATTACAAGGTCAGCTTTTTTTAGGATAAAAATGAAAAGTTGTGTTAAATTTATGTCTTTAATGTTTTTTTCTTAATCTTTGTGCCAAAATTTAACAATTCATTTATTATGAAACGGAGGGAGTAGTAGCTATCTTCGATTCTTGTCTCAAAACTCCCAAAAGTTGAAAAGAATGATTGGAATTTTAAGCTCCGAATGCTTGCATATTGACAAAGTACCAAACTTTATCCTCAATTCCCAAAATGCTCAACAAGGAAAAAGTTTGCTTCAAGAAAAAAAAAAAGCAAATAGACTGATGAGTACGTCTTCTTTGAGTTCATCAACTCTGTTACAATTTCAAATTTGTGATGTTCTCTCAAGTTTGGAAAAACATTGAAGAGAACCTCTCTTGTCCTTGGGTCCCATTTTGGTTAATTTGGGTCGGCGGGTTAATTAGAATAGGAAATGAGTTTTATCATTAAAAATAGATAATTTATTTTAATTTGGATCATTCCGTTAAATTAAGGGGCACAAGTGAATACTTTGCTAATGGTAAGGACAAATATAACCCCATAGTATTATGAAGGATAAACTTAGCTATTAAACTTAAGTAGAGGGATAAATTTAACCCTTTTTCCTTTTTAAAATTATTAGTTCAGTTTTTAATTTAAGTAAATTATTTGAAATTGGTTTAAATTGTTAATAATAATTTAGGTTATATATTTATAGCTTACTTGTTATTGTGCTTATTCTTTTGTAATATATAAAGTTGTATATTTTTTTCCTCCTTTCCTTGGTATATACAATTAGGTTAGTGCGTCTTCATTTATTTATTATTTACTAAAAAATTTTTTTGTTTTATTTATGTTTTTTCTTCAAAATTGATATATCTTTATTGTTATTTAGTATTTATAAGATTAAGATTGAACATTTTATGTTGACGATACACGAAAACTTTCAACCTTATAATTAGTAGTTACAATTGATATATTTTTTGTTAGGAAGTTTTTTTTTTTGTCTAATTACTTTTTTTTCTTAAACTAAACACCACCTTAAAATAATATTTTCAAAAGTATATGCACACAATCCAATCAGTGCGGTCAGTTCACCCTCTAACGTCCAAGGGTCTGGAGTATGGTAGAACGAGCTATGAGGGGGTAAGGTTGTATCCCGGGAGGATGAGGACTGTCTGGTTATCATGATAGTTCTCATTGTAACTTTAATTTACTTGAACGAAATTCTGGATCTGCCATTGAGTTTAATACCTCGGGATGTTTCAAGGCAAAGTCCTCTAAAATATACTCCCTTTGTTTGCTTGTACTTTTCATTTTTTGACATAACACATAGAGTTGTCAATATGGGTCAGGCCCGTTGGGTCGGGCTGGTCCAGCCTATAAATTGTTAGGGTTGAGCTATGATTTTTGCAGCCCATTTAAGAACGGGGCTTTTTAGCCCTGCCCTTATAAGTCAGTTGGCCCGTGGGACTTGACCAATCTGGGTTGGGCTGGTCCGTGAGCCAAACAAAAAATAATTAAAAATTAAATGTGTTTGATGAAGATGATATGGTGATGTTGAACACGCCATAAGTGTCATGTGAGTTTCTTTGGAGGAGTTCATTTTCACTTTTAATGGACTAAATATATTTCTTTGTGTTCTATTGTGATCAATTAAAATAAAATCAGGTTAATATTGCTATTTAGCTAGTTATATTATCACTCATTAACAGTTTCGTTTGTCTTTCAACATCTCTATTTGATTTGAATTTGGTATCAAAAGTTATTTAATTTCACAGATTATTATTTTATTTTATTTTTGTAAATTTGAGACTTGATTAACAAGTACTAACTTCATGTAATACTATGTTGTAAATAACTATGTAATTAACTATTTAAAATTTAAATTAAGATTATAAAAATAATATATTTTTAAAAAGTGGGTTGACCCATGGAGGCCCACAGCCCACAGTGTGATGGGTTGAGCTTGCTATTTTCTTACCTATCATGTTGATGGGCCAGCCCAGCGTGGCCCGTCAAACTCCAAAGTCTGGATGGGCTGCGTCAGCCCGTATTGACAGTTTTAATAACACACCTGTTAAGAAAATGATTATTGAAATGATTATTTTATCATACTATTCATATTTATTAATGTTTAGAGTAATATGTTTTGAAAATAATTTGTAGAATAAGCAATTAATGTTCAACATAAAATAAGAAAATTCTTTTATTTTTTCTTAATATGTCAGAAGTTGCAACTAAAAATACAAATTTAATTAAAAAAAATAGCAACAAGTCAAAGAGTGCTACGTAACTTTTAGTCTGTTGAGAAAATTGAAGGAAAGGTGTCTTTTAAGTCTTGAATGAAGGATTGGTAACATTGACCAACAGATAGGGTCAAACCTCATTAGGAAACTTGATTAAGTTAATTGTGGACTTGATTAATATTTTCAAAATTTTCTAATCTTTTTAAAAATACAAATCAACCCAACCCACATCCCCCTTCAATCCAAATCAACCATTCTCTCTTCTCTATCTACAGCTTCTCTCAACTCTTTCCCAACCAACAGTTCTGCAAAATTTCTCCCTTCAACCCCCGACGACTTCTACCTCCGACGACAAATAGTTGGGTTTTGAGTTCCCCTGCCTTCAACCCCCGGAGATAAATAGTTGGGCTTTGAGTTCCCCTCTTCAATTCAAATCAACTTGTCTCTCATCCCTCTCTCGACAGATTCTCTCAACTCTCTCTCAACCAATTGTTCTGCAAATTTCTCATTTCAATCCTCGGCGACTTCAATATCCGACTACAAATAGTTGGATTTTGAGTTCCTTTTCGACTTCAACCTTCAATCGACGTGACAGCCTTACTCTCCGGCCACAACAGTTTCAAATTCTTCATCGTTTCTTTTCTTCTTTCACAAGTAAAAATTTATGGCCTTTTTAGTTTGGAAGAAAATGAGAAACTTGAGCCAACTTCTCTTATAGTATTGGTTAACAATTTCAATATTTATTGCATTAATTTGAAATATGGTCTGAATAAAACACTAATTTCTGGTATTTCTTCTCTTCTCTTTTCGAAAGTGAATTATAATATTTTGTTGTTTGTTGCATTTTTTTGAAGTTTGATTTTTATTATTTGTGTTTATAAAAATAAAATGACAATTTGGGTTTATTTTGTTCTTGTTCTTGGTAAAAATGGTGAAATTGCTGTTTTTTGTTGAACAAAATTGTGCTACTATTTTTTGTTTTCTTCGACAGATTATCCATCTGGTGCAACATATTAACTATCTGATGCAACAGATTTATCATATGATGCAACAGATCAACTATCTAATGCACCAAAGGAACCATCAGATTATAATTCTGATGCAACAGATTAATAATCTGATGCAATAGATTAATAATCTGATGCAATAGATTAACTATTTGATGCAACAGCTTTACCATATATTGCAATAGATTAAGCATTGGATAAAAAATCTGATGCAACTAATTAACCATCTGGTGCAATGGAAGAACCATCAGATTAATGATCTAATACAACAGATGAACCTCCTCTTAGATAAAATCCTATCAACTCTTCCTACAAGAAATATTCAAGACTTTTTTTTCCAACTGATCATTCATCTACAGTGATAGACGATCCTATGTTGGAAAAAATCTAAACAATATTAACCGTTGATAACTGTTCCAACAGATCACTCATGTGTTGCAACAGATGTGTGACCTGTTGCACAGACCATTCGTCTTTCTCAATAGATGAGTGATATTTTTTGTATTGTCACAACAGATTACTCAGTCGTTGCTGTAGGTTAGTTAACTGCTCTGACAGATCACTCATATATTACGACAAATGTGTGATCAGTTGCACAAACCATTCATCTTTCTCAACAGATGAGTGATATATTTTGTATTATCGCAACAGATTACTTAGTCATTGCTACGAATTATTTAACTGTCCCAACAGATTACTCAGTCAGTGCGATGGTCCCGCAGATTTAACGGGTGATTTCGTGGTTAAGTCATCCATGGGAAAAATTTTCGACGTCTTCAAAAAAATACTTCGAGAATAAAAATTAGATGCTTATTTCAGGGACAGCTGCTTTGGGAAATATCTTGATTTACCGGAGGACAACAATGCTCGTTTCCACATGAAAATGGTATATGAACTTCCCAAGCATAGGTTTATGTATGAAAACAAAGATAAGATGGATGAGGTATGGATAAATTACTGTGGCATGCCTGTTTGTTTTGGTTGGAAGGAGTTTACCATAGTTACTGGACTAAAATGTTATCCTCCTTCTCAAGTTATACCTATTCTAACCCAAAAAAGCACCCCGCACACCCAAAAAAGGCAAAGGCAAGTCGTGTGATCACGATGACCTGGTGTCCATTGTTGGTCCAAGCTTCAAAAAAACAAAAATTTGATAGAAGCGTTGAAAGGTAAAGGACTTTCAAAGAAGCACAAGCAGTCATTGTGCTTGGTTTGGTTTGTACATAATATTCTTTGGGCGAGAGACGTTAACAACAATATAAACCTCGGTTTAATAAAGCTCTCTGAGGATCTTGAGGCGTTTAACAGCTATCCTTGGGGGTATGAAAGCTTCAAAATGACTGTCAAATATTTGTTGACTCCGTTAGCGCCAAAGACATTAACTTATATGGTTTCCCATGGGCTTTCATGGTAAATGTTTCTTTCTTCTATTATGATATCATTCAATTTTTCACTCAATAATGGTTTTGATTAATTGGCGTTATTTTATAGGCTTGGGCGTTTGAAGCCATTCTTTATTTGAGACAACAAGTGAACTACCAGAAAGGAGTTTCTTGTCCAAGAATCTTGAGATGGTTGTCGGCCAAAACTGATAAAAATAGAAAATTTCTTGATCTCTTCAACCCCCCCCCCCCCCAGGATGCAGTAAGTATAATTATAATTAATTTTTTCTTTTAATTACTGATTTTTTTAATGATCTAATCATCATTCTAATATGTAATGATTTATGTTAGATTGTGAGTCCGTCGCAAGTTTCAACCAATCAAGAGTTAAAGATGTCATTTTTTCTTACTTTACGGTCTGTGCAAACTTTATCGGATCCTAAGGTCATCGACAGAATAAAAATGGAATTGTTTGGAGCAACAACCATTACAAGAAAAATAATTTTAGAGGGTGGGCTTGTTGTTGTTGATGGTCTTAGTTGTGATGGAGCTATTGGTGGTGGTAGTGGTGCTGCTGTTGGTGCTAATGATGCTCCTCTTACAGTATTTAAAGCAAACCATTATGAATATGATCTTACTGGTTATACAGTTTTTGTCTATCCCAGCGAATGTTCTGCATGCAAATGTCAAAACTGCAGGGCAAAACATGATGTAGTGATTAATGTTATTAATGCATTAACTGCTTCTGTAAAGGAATTGACATCTAAGAAGGGTATCATTCCATCAAAGAGGATTTTATTTCCATCTGCTTCATTAGAGATTAGGGCTAAGAGGAGAAGGAGAGTGATTTCCAGGGCATTATTAAGCATCCAAAAAAGCAAAATTGCAAATCCTCTGTCTGTGTGTTTCACTGAGAAATGTACAATGTCTAAAAAAGAGCAGCACGAGCTGAAGAAGGTGAATATATTATATGTCTTCCAACTGATAAAACAAATAGACATATATCTGTTTCAACAGATGACACATCTGATGAAAATTATCAAACAGATATATACATATGTTGTAACAGCTGACTAACCTGTTGCACCAGATAAACATATGTCTCATCTATTTTAGCAAATCAAAAAGCTCTTTATACCACTTTTATTTGTACCAACAGATGACCTATCTGCTTAACAGATGATTCATATGTTGCAACGGATGGTTCATCCGTTGGAAATTATCATACAAGGTCTTCCTCATGTAGAAATTTATCCCAACAGCTGATTCATTGTTACAACAGAAATATAATTTGTTTGGGATAATTTAAAATAGGAGAAAGACCTATTTGATTTTCTAGCAGAGATGAGTTATCTTTTTTTGTTTTGTTGTATCTCCGTGATTAGCATTGACCAATCTGGCTTTCCAGGTGGATGTAGAAGAAGCTACTGCTGAACAACATTGACAATATGCTACTCTTTTTATGGAAATACGGAGAACAAAAAGCTCAGAAACCGTACGTAAGTGACAATAAAGATCCACGATGAGCAAAGCCGAATTCCATAGTATCGGATGAAGAACAACTTGTCCATACTGAGTAGATATTTATAGCTTGAGCCTGTCAAAGCAATCCTTGGTAGTATTCAAAGCAATCCTTGGTAGTATACTTAAATTGTTGTTGATGTATTTATTGAGATCTGTACCCATAGCAATATTTTACATTTTATTTATTCGTTGACTTATTTCAGCTAATTTATGAAGGCTTTGATTTATTTTATTTAGTCTACAATTTTTATTTATTCCTTAGATTTAAACTTATTAATTGAAAAGGAATACTAGATTCAAATATTGCAACAGATAATGTATCTGTTGCAACAGACGACATATCTATTGAAAAAATCGAACAGATTTAGACATATATTGCAACAAGTAGGTGATCTATTGGAATTTATCAAACAGGTCTTTCCACTGTTGCAACAGATGGACTTAGATAAAAATATCGAGATAATGCAACAGATGACCAACCTATTGCAACAGATAAATTATATGTCAGAATAGGTAGAATAACTGTTACAACGAATGGAGAATCTGTTGCATTATAAAAATTCAACTTTCGTTGGACATAAAAAATTGCCACTACGTGTAAAAAGGTTAAAGTGAATTGAATTGAAATAAAAAAGGCGCAACCCATTGACGGTGTTCAATTCAAACACCTAAAATAAAATAGGCATCAAGTAGACAGTGTTCATTTTAAACACGTAAAATAAAATAGGTATCAAATGTGTCAGTTTGGTACATTTCGTTGACTTGCCATCATTTGGCCCCCAACGGTCATTTTTTCCCCCATTGTCTTATATATTCATCTTCCTCCTAAAATTTAACCCTAAATTCCCAAATCTTCTTCTTCATCGTCATATTCTTTTATATATTCAAATTCTTCAAATTATTTCTTTTATTTTTTCCAATTGAGCTTGACAATGTCGAGCGCATCTTCCACTTTTTTTGTGATAAAGATTTTTGATATTGTAAGTTCGGTCATGAAGCTCTGTTAAAGACTTCTTGGACTCAACAAAATTCGGGTCATAGGTTTTTTACTTGTAAGATTTCAAAGGTAATATTTTTTTATTTAATTAATTGATTAATTATTGACTTGTAATTATTTTGTAATTTGTGTTCTCTTTTTTATAGAAATTGGGTGGATGTGATTACTTTAATTGGTATGAAGAATGACACCCTTCACAAGCAAATCGTGTAATCTGGGGTTTGTTGAACAAAGTCAAGGCTTCTAAAGAGAAACAAAATTGAGCAAGAAAATACTACATTATTGTCGTTATTGCTACTGGTTTGGTGTTGTTGGGCACATGGATATTCAAGCCTAATTGGTGAAATTTTCATGGTGGTGTGTAAATTTGCTACTAGTTTGGTGTTGTCGAGCATATGGTTATTCAAGCGTAACTGTTGAAAAATATCAAAAAAATTTAGGCATATGTTGTAAAATTTAAGTCATCTGTTGGAAATTATTAAACAGGTCTTCCCACTGTTGCAACAGATTAGACTTAGATTATTAGATTATTCATAAAAATAACATCGGCGTAATGCAACAGATGACCAACCTATTGCATCAGAGAAACTATCTACCAGAACGAATTAAAGATATTTTATAATAGATTGACAATCTAATCTATTGCATTATAAAAAACTCAACTTTCATCAGAAAAAAATTATTGCCACTACATATACATGTAATAAAGTAAAGGGTGACTTGAAATTAAAAATTTTTATTTCACAGGTTCTTCTATATACACAGGCTTCAAGCGTCCAGTTAGTAGCCCATAAGCCCAGACCTCTTGCAGGTTTTCCACAGTGTTGTCGCACATAAAAGTCATTGGCTCAGCCATTTCTGTGCCGGTCAACAAACATTTAATGTGTGCAAGAGCGTGTGAGCTACTCACTTTGGCGGCATCATCTTTTGCAAGGATCATTCCTATGTTTCGACCTTCAAAATCCCATTATTTCTTTATCAACACTTTCTTTGACAAATGATTTATTAGTTTACTCTCCCTCAACAAGATGGGCAACAACACCATCAGTGGCTCCACGAGGAGAAAAAGATCGAAATCATCAATGAAAGGTACGTTGGAGTCATAAAGATTGATCTTTCCCTCCTCGGGTAGTATCTCAACAGCCCGATAATGCATATCATTCACGCTAATGACTGTAAGAATCCTTTTTGCCTCAGTCCAACTCTTGCCGTGTGGATTTGGCCTGTTCCCTCTAATATATTTTATCATTTCTTCTTCATCCAATACCAATGTAGGAACTTGGAAATCAACTCCCATACCAAGGTCTAACGCCTCCCCATTGAGTTTATTGTACCTATCCTTGAGCTTCTTGCAGAAGTCCAGGTCCATTATCCTATCGGCAGCGTCATAAGCTTCTCGGTACGTTAATTTCCTTTTCCTCATGAGGCAGAGAATTATGTCAACATGTTGTGAGATAAGAAGTCAATTTTTAAATAGGTTAGTAAAAGTAAATATGCACCAGATGGTCCATCAGTTGCATAGGGTCCATCCAACGCAACTTATGCAACAGATGGATAATAAGTTACAACAGAACCACTACCAGTTGCACCAGTATACCCAGCTATTGCAACAGATGTGAAATCTATTGTGTAGCTTCTTATTCATAGGGTATATTAGAAGGTCTAGGTTAGGAAAAGTAAACTTTCTTTGTCCTCATATGGCATACGCATAACAGTCATAGTCTGGAAGTCTTGGGGGAAAAGGAGGCGTGGGGTAATCTGGTGTGCCTGGCTTGGCATTCTTGGCCTGTCGCAGATCCCTCTTCTCTTCGGCACCAAGTTCCACATATATGTCCACCTTTTTGACTGGCCCCTGAACTTCAACAGCTTTTGGAGAGGGAGGAATTACAATTTCTTTTGATTTTCGACCGGAGAGTACGTCACTAATTGCTCTTTTCTTTCTCTTAACCAACACTGTAGGAGTGTGTGGCTCCCTCACCTTCTTGTATGGTATGACACACCTCTTGGATTTGAATTCCTAGATAGATTTAGAGATATCCTCTACTTTTTCAAAGAATTTATCCTGTCTGTCCTTATACTCTTAGCATTCACAACGAGAACACGAGGGTGAAGAGGGGTGAGAGGGACCTGTGTAAGGGTGAAAAGGGATGTTTTCAAATATATTTATTCTTTATTGAGCATCAACATGCTCATTATCATGAGTGGTAGAAACATCAGCATGCCTGCCACCAACACCAACAACTCCACCAGAAAAAGCACCCGGATCTGCCTTAGTAAAAGGTTGTTCATGAAGAGCCTCAACATTAGGCTGACCTTGCCTAACTACTCTTCTTATGGCTGTTGATCCAGCCAATTCCTTATTTATTAAATCCACCGTTGGGTCTGCTATAGTATCAACATGACCTAGAGTAATATAAGAAGTCATCACTGACTCCTACTCAGTAGGCACGATCCATGGATGCACAACCTATAAAAAATAAAAAAAAAGATTGATGCATATAAATCATATAATATAATAATTTTTATAGTTGGGCTACATTTAAAAAAAAGACCCATCTGTTGCATAGTTTGCAGTACATGGTTAAAATCCGTTTGAGTCTGGTTTAGAGAAATAGATCAGCATATGGATAATCAGATGCAAAATATCAGTCATCTATTGCAACAATTACACAAGACGGGTAATCTGTTATGCAATAGATGATCTGTACGTCGCAACAGATGAACAATATGTTATAAGATTACACATCTGTTGCATAATTTGCAGTAGATGGTTAATCTTTTAGGAGTCGGGTTCAGAGAACCAAAGCAACAGATGGGTAATCTGATGCAAGATATACCCTGTCACAATAGATGTCCCATCTGGTACATCAAATATAACATCTGTTGCACCAGATATAAATCTGTTCAATATCTTTCTTATCTTTGAGTAGAATTATTTTACTTGAAAAAGACATACTGCATCATCCGGAGGGTTAAAGTGATCAGCCTCCTTAATATTGGTGTTGTTCTTTGCAGCCAACCACCTAAACATCCTTGGATGAGAAACCTCATCCGGGTAATCCATTAACTGCTTTCGGAGGGGAGAAATGGCTTTAAATGCCCAAGCCTAAAAAATGTATAAAGGAAGCAAGCCAAAAAAAAGTCATAATAACTATATTCAATATAAATTAATGGATGAGTAAAATTAGTGATTAATTTTACCATGAAAGCCCAAGGAAAGTCGTATAATATGGTCATCCCTGAGGATAGATTTGTCAGTAAATATTGGACAATCAAGTAGAAGTTGTCATATCCCCAGGGATAATTGCTGAATTTATCAAAATCCTCAACACGCGCCAAAAAATTATCTTCTATGACCTTATTAACGTCTCTTGCCAATATAATCAAATGGGGAAAACAAACTAAGCACAATTGCTCCCTGCACTACTCTGGGATGGTTTTATCCTTGAGATCTGTCAACAAATCCGATACTTTGTAGCCACGTCGAGCAATGTCAAATAGCCCATCTATTTTTCCCTTACATTTTCTTGCCTTGGATCTTTTGCAAGGTGGTGGTCCTTCTGGACGATGTCATCTCAAGCCCATCACTATAGCAAACTCTTGCAAGCCAAAACAAATGGGCATGCCACAGTAGTTCATCCAGATTTTATCCATCTTCTTTTTACCCCCTCCTCCGGATCTTTATCATCCCCTGCGTACTTAATACTGTGCTTGGGAAGACCATATACCATCGTCATAGGGAAATGGATACGGGTAGATGGGTCCTCAGGTAGCTCAAGAAATCATCCAAAGCAGCTTTTCTTAAAAAGTCCGCCTATGTTTTCGTGCTTCATAATTTTTATAAAATGTTCAAAAAATTTCCCCATCTGACATTTAAGTACAATTTGACCAGTTAGTTGTTTTCCTTCTGGGTCATTTATTGGCATCACAACTTGAAAACTGTTAATACTAAAAGTTTTGACAGGATCATGCTGGGATGTCGATATTAATTCATGCCCCATCGGTGATTCATTATCATTATGTTAATGATCATCCTCTTTCTCTTTCTCACTATCCAATTCCTCCTCTTTCTCATTTTCATTTTCTTCATCACCATCTACGAACCCTTGGCCACCTCCCTCAATGTTGTTTTTACATCTCTCATTAGCTTCATTTTTCCCTGACTGAGATTGTTCAGGAAGCTCCGAATCCCTCTATGTTGTAGCCTTTTTATTGAGTGGTCAGACGTTGATCCACTTTTATTTTATTTTCTTTTGGGAGACATGTTTTACCTACAAAAAAAGAAAAACAAAAATTACACTACAATTGATGTATGCATAGATTTTAAAAAAGACATTACAAACACCACAAATACTGACACACCAACAGCTACCACCACAAACACCACCAACCAATGCCAACAAATTAACAAACACCACGAATACCAACACCACCGACAACCACCACAAGCACCACCAACCAATGCCACCACGATGACCACAAACACCACCACCACCACCACCAGCACCACAAACACCATCCAACAATACCACGGCAGTCAACAGAACACTACAATGGAAACTAGGGATTTCTCAAGTTCTTCCTACGATTTTACCATCAAAACTCAAAATTGTAAATCCATTCTCAAAAATAATACAACTAAAAGTTTTATTTCTCATCATTAACTTAAAAGCCCTTATTTTTTAGAAAAAAATAACAAATATAGTTCTCTTCTCGAACTCTATTACCTATGAAGACAAAGAAAATGATTGATACAAGCAAGAATGAAGTCGAAATAACACCTATGTGGTCAGAACTGAGAAGAAAAGCGATCTGTTGTGGAGGGTTGAGCAAATTTGTTGAGGAGTTGTTGCCTGTACTGTATTATTTAGTGAGAATGAGAGATAAAGAGGGAGACCTCAAGAATTAAAATGATGAAATATTTTGTATGGGTTGATTTGTATTTTGGAAAAGAATGATAAGTAGTTTTGAAAATATTAATTTGGTTTGAATTGATCTTAGTTATTTTTAAAATCATAAAATATATACGTAATTTTTAACCCTCTCATCATGAAATTGCCAAAAGGGTAATTCAATTGAAATTGTATTAAAATAATTGAAGTTGTAGTTGACCGAGTACTACTTACCCCTGGTCCTAGATTAATCAATTTAAGTACTATTAGTCTAACCTATGAACTCAATTGAAATTGTAAAAAATAAATGTTCAACATGTTGCGTCAGATTTCTCATCTGTTGTAAATTATCAATCAAATTAGGTAATAACAGATTATGAATCTGTTGTAAATTATCAAACAAATTAAGTCATCTGTTGCGACAAATTACCCATCTGTTGTAAATTATCAAATAAATTTTCATATGTCACAACAGATTACCCATATGTTGTAAATTATCAAATAGGCGCTGCCATCTGTTGTGGCTAACCCTATGAAAACTCACCCCTAGTCCTAGATTAATTGATAGTTTACCCTATGAGAACTCACCCCTAGTCCCAGATTATTCAATAAAGGTATTAGTACCCTAGTCCTGGATTAATTAATTAAGGTATTAGTCTAACATATGAGGTAGTAAGAATCAGTTCGGCTCAGAGTTATCGATCAACGACTCTGGTCGGGAAGAACGCAGTACCATTTCATCATGCAATTGCAAAAGACTCAATTGATGTTGTAGTTGACCCTATGAGAACTCACATTCAATTAAGATATTAGTCTAACATATGAACTCAATTGAATTATATATAAGCAAATATTCAACCTATTGCTACAGATGTATTTTCTGTTCGATCAAATTAAATAGATTATGTTATCTGTTGCAACATATTACGCATCTATTGTAAACCTATATTACGTCATTTGTTGCGACAGATCATGAATCTGTTGTAAACTATCAAATAGATTAAGTCATCTGTTGCGACAGATTACCCATCTGTTGCAAATTATCAAATGGATTAAGTCATATGTTGCAATAGATTACCCATCTATTATAAATTATCAAATAGGCATTGTCATCTATTGTAGTTGACATTATGAGAACTCATCCCTAGCTCTAGATTAATTAATTAAGGTATTATATGAACATATGAGGTAGTAAGAATCGGTTCGGCTCAGAGTGATCGATCGATGACTCTTGTCAGGAGGAACGTAGTACC
The DNA here is from genome assembly GCF_002878395.1 of Capsicum annuum. NCBI lineage: Eukaryota > Viridiplantae > Streptophyta > Magnoliopsida > Solanales > Solanaceae > Capsicum > Capsicum annuum. The sequence goes on from NC_061113.1 coordinate 226,970,863, forward strand.
GTCTCATTATGTAATTGCCAAAAGACTCATCTGAAGTTGTAGTTGACCCTATGAGAACTCACCCCTAGTCCCAAATTATTCAATTAGGGTATTAGTACCCTAGTCCTAGATTAATAAATTAAGGTATTAGTCTAACATATGAGGTAGTAAGAATCAGTTCAGCTTAGAGTTATTGATCGACGACTTTGGTTGAGCAGAACGCAGTACCGTCTCATCAGGCAATTGCCAAAAGACTCAATTGATGTTGTAGTTGACCCTATTAGAACTCACATTCGATTAAGGTATTAGTCTAACATATGAACTTAATTGAATTATATATAAGCAAATGTTCAACCTGTTGCAACTGATTTATTTTTTGTTAGATCAAATCAAATAGATTATGTTATCTGTTGCAACATATTACGCATCTGTTACAAACTATCAAACAGATTATGTCATTTGTTGCGACAGATCACGAATCTGTTGTAAATTATCAAATAGATTAAGTCATCTGTTGCGACAGATTATCCATCTATTATAAATTATCAAATGGATTAAGTCATATGTTGTAATAGATTATCCATCTGTTGTAAATTATCAAATAGGTGTTGTCATCTATTGTAGTTGACATTATGAGAACTCACCCCTAGTCCTAGATTAATCAATTAAGGTATTAGTTGAACATATGAGGTAGTAAGAATCGGTTTGGCTTAGAGTGATTGATCGATAACTTTTGTCGGGAGAAACACAGTACCATCTCATCTTGCAATTGTCAAAAGACTCAATTGAAGTTGTAGTTGACCCTATGAGAACTCACCCCTAGTCCTAGATTATTTAATTAAGGTATTAGTACCCTAGTCCTAGATTAATCAATTAAGGTATTAGTCTAACATATGAGGTAGTAAGAATCGGTTCGACTCAAAGTGATCGATCGATGACTCTGGTCGGGAAAAATACAATACCGTCTCATCATGCAATTGTAAAAAGACTCAATTAAAGTTGTATCTGACCCTATGAGAACTCACATTCAATTAAGGTATTAGTCTAACACGTGAACTCAATTGAAATTATATATAAACAAATGTTTAACCTGTTGCAACAGATGTCTTTTCTGTTGGATCAAATCAAACAGATTAGGTAAATAATTGCAACATATTACGCATCTATTGTAAACTATCAAACAGATTACGTCATTTGTTGCGACAGATCACGAATCTATTGTAAACAATCAAACATATTAAGTCATTTGTTGCACTTAAATATTTTTAGATCTTTATTTTTATAAAAATAATTTAGGTATTTCCTGTCTGAGATAAAATAGTTAAAATACTAAGGCGGTAAAAAAAATTCCTCGGTACTACTTGGATAACTCAAAAATCTCCTGAGTGAGTAGTCTTATCTGGTATTTTCAATGTCACCGTCTCCTCGTTCCCCTCAAAATTTATTAATGAATATTTAAACCCCCCCCCCCCCCCCCCCATATTTAGAAACCTCTCTTCTTCAGCTATAAAGTAGTCTAGTCTAAACTCATCACTCTTCTTTATTCTTTATTCTTAATTATCTTTGTTGTTTCCTTTTTTTCTCTCTTCTTTCGGATGAGTATCCTGTAGGGTATCAACCAATCAATATCTTTTCTCAACTGAACTGGATGTTCTAATCTATTTACTTTTTTGACATTGTAGGTATGGTTCACTGTTGCTCTTTTCATCTCGTCTTCTTCTGTGTATGTCATTTAAATTAGATATTTACATCTATTGCTATTAATATTTACCTATTACCAGTTTCCTATTTATTGAGAAAATTAAAAGAAATGTGACTTTTAAGTCTTGAATAAATGAATCATTGTTTTTATTAAAATATGCGAAAAAAGTCATATGTTGGGAGAACTTAAAAAGCCTTGTTGTCAGTATAGTTTTTTTTATATCTTTTGTTTGGTACTTTGGTGGTGGTGGTATTGGGGGGGGGGGGTTGTGTTGGAACATGTGATATTTGTGTTGTGGATGGTGTTGGAACATATGGTGTTATTTTGTTTGTTTCTTTGTTGTTGATGCTGTTGGTGGTGGTGTTGCAACAGTTTCCTTAACTGTTGCAATTGATGAATCAGCTGTTGGAACAGACGGAGCAACTGTTTGAAGAAATCAAACCAGTAGCAAAGCTGGTTTGATTTATTCCAACAGATGACCCATCTGTTGTAACATGTCATCCATCCTTTGCAACGATGCCTCATTGATTAAACAGATAGGTAATCTATTGGATCATATTGGTCATCTGTTGATTCACTCAATTTTGTGTTACCCTTTTGTAATGTTCTTTTTGTTCTTCTCTTGTTTGACATCAAATGTATTTCTCTTATTTGCAAATAAAAGAAAGTGAAATTGGATCCACTTTTGCCCGACAGCATTAAAGGCTAGAGTAATGATGGGTTTGGAGGAATAAGCTGCTTGCAGATGGAACTACTTCATATGTGGGAGGTATGTATTACTGATCAACCTATCATGAAAAAACAAATCCAGTACAATGATTTTGTGAATGTTTGTTCTTTACCTATTAGGCATTAATCCTTCAAACAAGATATGGCATTTTACAATTAAGATTGTTAGGTTCAAACTGGTAAGGCTGAGAAACCAAGATGGTGGTATCGATACCCCGTTACAATTTAATGACAGTTTATTCTCATGTTTTTGTGTCAAGTTTGGGGAAGGGTTCAAGTTTTTAGCAGCAAGGTAAATATCCAATAGTGATTGGACCAATTTTAGTGGTGCAATGGACTTGTTGAAAGGCCTTTGAAGCCTCGCACTGCAACAAACAACGATGGATCTAATAGAAATTTCCCTGGTTCAAATTTATATGGATGGGTTGTTGGAGGAGACTATTATACAACAGAAGGTGTTTGGGAGAAAACTTGTGCGGGAAGAGGAAGGTTGAGAAGGCCATATATCATCTTAGTCCTTGTTTAAGAGGATACACAGGGTCAAAAAGAAAGTGTAGCAAAATTAGCTTTTGAAATTGACATGAAAAATGAAAAAACTGGATGAGATGCAAATGTGAAAGTGTATCCAAAAATGAAAATCCATCAGTTGTTGAAGAAAAAAATGAATGGTTAAGAGGAATTGAGCTGGTCACTTTGCTAGAGACTGCAACTAACGAGCGTGGCCACAACGAAGACCCACAAAATACAGGACTAGAACTCTAAGAAAGCAGCTTCATGAGCATGGAAGGCGGTAAGATTGTCGGTCTGAATTGACATGTATGTTTCAATTTTGACCGATAATCTTACCACCTTCCTGCTCGCGAAGCTTTTTCCTTGGAGTTCTTGTCCTGCACTTTGTGAGAGTCTTCATTGAGGACACGCTCGCTAGTTGCATTCTCGAGCAATGTGCCCAGCTCAGTCCTGTTGACCATTCTTTTTTTTTTCATCGGCTGACGGATTTTTATATTTTGATACACTTCCACATTTGAAGCTCATCCAGTTTTTTCGTTTCTCAAATGAATTTTATTAACCAATTTCACTAGACTTTCCTTCCTACCCTGTGTTTCCTCTTAAACAAGGTCTGAAATGATATATGGCCTTCTCCACCTTCCCCTTCGTTCACAGGTATTCTCCCAAGCACCTTCTGCTGTAAATATGTTTCCTCCATTGATCCATCTATATAAATTTGGACCAGGGGAATTTCTATTAGTTCTATCATTGTTTGCTGCATTGCGAGGCTTTGGAAGCCTTTCAAGAAGTCCATTGTGCCATTAAAATCGATTCAATCACTATTGGATATTTACACTGTCGCCAAAAATTTGAAACCTTCCCCAAACTTGACTCAAAAATATGAGCATGAATCATCATTAAATTGTAACGGGGTATCGACACCACCGTCTTAGAATCCTTTAGCCTTATCAGTTCGCACCTATCAAACTAAACTGTATAATGCATGAACTTGTTTGAAGGATCTGTGTCTAATCGGTTAAAAATTGCATTCAGAAAATTATTTCACTTTATGTGTGTCTTTACGGTAGCCTGATAAATAATATACATAATTCACACGCATGAAAATGGGATCCATTGAATGCATCTTATTTTTTCTACCCCATCAGGACATATCAGACAGTGTTATTTATTCATCTGCACGAATGTGATGACTATTAAAATAGAGGTGTGAAGAGTCGTGACTTTTTATTTTAACACATTCAAAACAGCTGATGAATCAAAATCTCCATCTGTTGCAACTGACGAATCAGCTATTGGAAGAAATCAAAACATCTCCTCCAACATATGGTCCATCTATCGCAACAGATAATCCATATGTTGCAACAGATGGTAAATCTGTTGCGATAGACCAGACTTATTTTTTCATTCATCTGCACGCATGTGATTACTTCTTGGTAAAAATGTTTGTTTTAATTTAGTTTTCCTATTTATAAAATCATGAGAATTTTATTATATTCTTCCAAGATTACCCCTATTATTAAATGACTACATAAAGTATATTATTCACATTTATACTTTCAAATCATAATTAATAAGGCCAATTTGGTAAAATAATCACCTAATTTATATTTTTATTAATTGGTGTGCCAAGCCTATAGGGCCCAACTAATACGAAATGGAGGGACTATTAAAAAGAGCTGAAGAGTCGTGACTTTTTATCTAACACACTCAAAATAGCTAATGAACCGAATACTCCATTTATTGAAACTAAAACTAATGAATCAGCTGTTAGAAGATATCAAAACATCTTCGCCAACATATATTGTCCATCTGTCATAACAGATAATACTTAAGTTGCATCAGATGTCTTATCTATTGCATATACAAACCATCTACTGCAACAGATGGTAAATCTATTTTGACAGCCGTCTGTTGCACATTCAATCCATCTGTTGCAATAGATGCTAAATTTGTTAAAAATATTGGACGATATGTTGCAATAGCTCAATAATAACTACTTTTATCGAGTCTTAAACCGCTATGAAAAGGTGAGAAGTAATTAATATAAAAGAAAAAGTCGCGAATTTTCACAGAAAACAAAATGCCACCAGTTTGAATGTAATTAATACAATAGAGTTGAACAGTCCTGCCTTTTGGCCTGACACGTCCAGATTCAATCCTTTATAAATAGGTCCCTCCTTAATCTTTATTCAACTCTATTTATTTCTTGCATTCTTTCCTTTCGTGTGACATCTTCAACCACTTCTCTTCAAAGAGTATATTACTTTCTCATTGAGGTAAGTTTTTTCCTGGTGTAAATTTACCAGTTGGTCGTATACGTTGTATTACATTTTGGACCTTTTTCTTTACATTTGTCGATTCATGCATGTTCTAGATATGGTTGATCCTTTTCTGGACATTGCTATTCTATGCGACAGTGTGGTTACTTCAAAGGTAGGTTAATGACCTAAAGAGCGAGTTGGTCGCTGTGAGAGCGATAATGTTCAGAGAGATGTAGAGGCTGATGAGAGCCCTGTTGTTGCGAGTTGATTGGCCAGCTGTCATTAATGATGATGATGATGATAATAATAATTAGAATGTTCTTTTCCTTTTAGCATATGTATTTTAATTTTTCTAAATTGGATCTATACCTAATGTATTATAGTTTTTATTTGATGAAAAATTTACTTTTAGTCAGACTTTGGCGTTTTAATTCTTATTCAATTTTTATTCTGTCTATTTCTTCTAATCTAATCATGTTAACATGTCAATGGTTGGAGGCAATGTTGAATCCAATAGCACTAGCAATTTTGGCTTTTCACTTCTTTCAACTGATGGACCATGTGTTGGAACGATTGGTCATCTGTTGGTGTAACACCCCATTTTTCTAAATCAGAATGCTACACGGTGCTCACGACCCCGAGGGACTACAAGCTAACCCATGACTAATATTTATACTTGTACACTGCATATATAACGTAATAATGTGTAAAACATGAACATGTAGGCCATAAGGTTCAACTGAATAAAGAATCTATGAAAACATAACATCCATATAGGTGAAAGATACCCAAAACAACTGAAAACTGAATCAAATCTAGACATAAATCTGAATACTGAATCTGAAAGCCTTTAAGTACTGTCTGAATAAGGATTTTAAGGAATATGTCTCCAACTAACTCTGCAAACTGATAACGGACTAAAATAATAATGAATAAATCAAATCATATTGTCGTCGAATGAAGAGGACTCACTGAATCTCTGCGACTGGAAATGCTACTGCTACTGCTAATCTAGAGATCGTGTCTCTGAACCTATGGTATAACATGAAAAGAAAGCACCATAACGCAAATACGTCAGTACGAAGGAATGTACTGAGTATACGAGTGAGGTAGGCTGAATATAAACAGGGTTTACATGCATGAACAATGCTAACTATCTGACTGATATGAACGTAAGAGTACAAACATGCATACATAGTAACTGAAATCGTGGGTGCATGATAGCTAGTTTTGTATGCTAATGCATGGTTTACTGACGGCTAACATGACTGATACTAAAATTTTGATAACATGGGTGATTGTATCTGACAATCCTGAATCTGATGGAACTATCTAAGTTCCATACTCCAAATGAGCCTAATCGTATCTAACAGTCCTGATATACTAAAATCTGAAGACCTATCTGAGTTCTTTTACAAAAACTGATTCTGAAACTGTGGGAGGTAGCTGTTTAACTGACATACCCCAATAATGAATATAGCTAAGTTGGGGTCCAATCTCTGCCCCAACTGGAGGGGTGTCAATACAGCGCCACTGGTAAGGACAGTTATAGGTGACCCTTAGCTGGCAGGTATTCGAAAAGAGAATGGTGGGAACCCTAAACTAACAGGTTAAGCCACCTCATCAACCCTAATCTGACAGGCTAAGATGTCTCAACCTACGCTGGCTACGTAGTTCTGGAACACAAGGATGACTGCTAAGAATCACACCCTAAACTGATAGGTGAGTCCCATCCTTGGGTTCACTCGGTGCTAACTTCTACTCCCATCTGAAGAGACTAAACATGATTCAACTGACTGTACATAGACAGATTAACTGACTTCTATTGACTGATAAAGTAGTACTATTATCTGAGAGTTAACTGAGATCATGAGATTTCTGAGGTTTTCCTGAGTCACATGACTGACTGAGTTCTATAGATTATAGCTTAACTGAGATTATCGTCACAACATGACATGGATCTAGGCACACATCTATTTTTTTTAGGTACGAATACCCCCAGGACTCGATAGAAAGAAACTGACACACATGACATGACTTGATCACAAGATTTGAGTCCACAATTCATGATATCATAAGTAGGGGATATCATATTTCATATAGTTATTCAACATCTTAAACATTGTAGGGAATGCATGGATATATTTCGTGTACATATTGTATATCTCCATTATCTTACATGCTTCATCCCACCACAATAGCAACACATGAAAAGCATGGGATTCATATTAAAGTATATAGCTAACATAGACTTGTCATTTAGACATCATAGAACCATACAAACATGAATTCTAGCATCCTAATCACTTTATCAAACACCCTGCATGCATTCTTTAAGGCATAGGTGAGTTTCATACTTACACCATATTAAACCACCTAAAGTTTATGGTTTTCAATTAACAAACATATATATTCCATGCAAATACCTTTAGACATCACATTGAAACTTAAACAACAATCGTCAATATGTACATACTCATATCACCACAAAAAGTTTACAAAATAATATTTAAAACATGGCTCTTGAGCTCTATGAACGGATTGGATCCATAGATGAACACTACGCATAGCTTAGAAAGGAAACCTTAATGATTTGCTGAAGAGTTCTTGGATTTGGAAACTTAATTCTCAATTATCTTGGAAAAAGGCTTGAATCTTGCTTTTGAGAGATAAGTTTGATGGGAAACCTAATCTTCTAGTTGAGATCGTAAACGAGGGTTTTTAAGATGCTTAACTGAAGAAGAAAAAATGGAAAAAATTATGCCTTTTTAGGGTTATAAGTCGTGGAAGGTGAAGGAAATGACCAAAATACCCTTATGAAATAAATTCCCAGTTGCTGACAAATCATAGCTAACGACCTTCATGATAGGGCACCACAAATGTGATAAGCTATCACAAATGTCATCACTTAGGAGCTGGTTTCTGCCTAAGGCTAACGACCTTCATGATAGGGCGTCACAAATATGGTAAGCTGTCACGAATGTCGTCACTTAGGAGCTGGTTTCTGCCTAAGGCTGACACCTTCGTGATAGGGCATCACAAATGTGGTAAGCTATCACAAATGTCGTTACTTAGGATCTGGTTTCTACCTAAGGCTGACAACCTTAGTGATAGGGCATCACAAATGTGGTAAGCTACCACGAATGTCATCACACTGTTTCCAGCCTGACATGCTGAGTAAAATAGGAATAACTTTTTGCTCTGATATCGGATTTAGGCAAAATTGATATCGTTGGAAAGATAATTCAATTATCTATCTGTTGATAGGTGATGACCTCAAAAATTCCAAGTATAATGAGATATATGCTCTTTTGAAGTTGACTATACTAATATCCTTCTCAAGAATTCAATTGGTAAGGAATGTTTTGATTCTTCTGATAGCTGGGAGTTTTTTGAAGCCTTAATATACATATAACCTACTTATAAAACTATAAAAGAACCATGATGTACTATGCACGATCTTGGTACATAGCTCTAATATTGGTTTTGATTTTTTTGGGGTATTACAATATCTCCCCCTTGGAAATATTCGTCCTTGAATGATGACTGCTTGAGAGGGGAGAAAAGATAAAATGATGCATACACTGATCATGCTCAATTGGCACATGATTTTAGGACTGAATTGAATTCTAAACTAAATATAGCTTAACCGAACATGCATATCTGATGCATGACAGATAAGCTGAACTCATGAATGCATGATAAGCTATGCACTGATACTTGATACCAATGTTATACTGCAATTTTGAACATGTAACTGAATAAGCTTAAGAAAAATGGTTACCTTGAGCTAAGTCTGAATTGCATAGAAAAGATGAGGGTACTTGGTTTGCATGTCTGCTTCTGCTTCCCAAGTAGCTCCCTCCATAGAATGATTTCGCCAAAGAACCTTGATTAGAGGGACTTCTTTGTTCCTCATCCTACGAGTCTAATAGTCGAGGATTTCAACTGGAATTTCTTCATAAGAGAGGCTATTCTAAATGTCAATGCGTTGAATAGGGACTACAACTGTTGGGTCACCTATGCACTTCTTGAGCAAAGAACATGAAAAACTGGATGAACTGAGGCTAGATCTGAAAGCAATTCGAACTCATAGGCTACCTTGCCGAAGCAACTAAGAATCCTGAAAGGACTGACATATCGAGGACTGAGATTTCCTTTTTTGCCGAATCTCTTCACTCCCTTCATGGGAGAGATCTTGAGATAGACATAGTCATCGACCTCAAATTCAAGATCTTTTCTACGAACATCTGCATAAGACTCTGAGCAGCCCAGAGTCTTTCTCTGATCAACTGAACTTTCTCTAAGGCATCGAATACTAAGTCAGGCCCTATGACTGTGGTCTCACTAACTTTGAACCAACCGATCAGAGACCTATATCTCCTACTATATAGATCTTTAAATGGAGTCATCTGAATACTGGAGTGATAGTTGTTGTTGTATGCAAACTCAATCAAAGGAAATTAGTCATACCAGCTTCCCTTGAAATCAGTTGCACACGCCCTTAGTATATCTTCTAGAGTCTGAATGGTCCTTTCTGCTTGACCATCTTTCTGAGGATGAAATGTTGTACTGAGATGAACTTGGGTACCAAGACCCTTTTGGAATGCTTTCTAGAAGTGAGAGGTGAACTGGGTACCTCTATCTGAGATGATAGATAGTGGAACACCGTGTAATCTAACCAACTCCCTGATATAGAGTTTGGCATAATCCTTGGCTGAGTAAGAGGTACGAATTGGAAAGAAATGAGCTGACTTGTTCATTCTGTCTACAATGACCCAAACTAAATTATGTTGATGACGTGCTCGGCAAACCCATCACGAAGTCCATGTTCACTTCTTCCTACTTCCAAGTAGGAATAGTGAACTCCTGCCGTGAACAACTAGGTTTCTGATGCTCTATCTTAACCTACTGATATGTAGAGCACTTAGCCATAAACTCTGCAATGTCCCTCTTCATCCCACTCCACCAATAGATCTTCTGTAAATTGTTGTACATCTTAGTGGCCCCTGGATGAATAGAGCATCATGCACCATGCGCTTCTGCAAGAATTCACTGCCTCAAGTCATCTACATCGGAAAAACACAAACGACCTTGACAACGAAGAACACCATCTCTCCCTTGGGAGAAAACCTGTACTTCCTAACTCTGAACTGACTCTTTTATCTTGACAAGGCTAGGATCCCTGTCTTTCTTCTCTTTTATCTCAGAAACTAGAGATGACTCTGAACTACTCTGAACACATACACCACCATCTAAAGAGTCGACTGAGCGAACACCTAGTCTGGAAAGTTGATAAATCTCCTGAGCTAATTTCTTCTTACTATCCTCAACATGGGAAACACTATCCATAGACAGTCGACTGAGTGTGTCATCCACTACATTGGCCTTGCCAGGATGATAAAGAACACTCATGTCATAATTCTTCAAGAGCTCAAACCACCTTCTTTAACAAAGATTGAGATCTTTTTGGAAAAAGACATACTGAAGTCTCTTATGATCTGTGAAGATGTCTACATGAACACCGTATAGATAATACCTCCAAATCTTTAAGGCAAAGACAACTGCTGCTAACTCAAGGTCATGAGTAGCATAATTCTTCTCATGGAGCTTTAACTGTCTAAAGGCGTAGGCTATGACTCTACCATGCTGCATGAGGACACAACCTAAACCTACTCTGAATGCATCACAATATACTACAAATCCATTAGAACCATCGGGAAGTTCTAAAACTGGAGCTGAGGTGAGTCGAGTCTTCAACTCCTGAAAACTCTTCTCCCAAGGTTCTAACCACTAAAACTTGACCTTCTTTTGAGTCAATCTGGAAATAGGAGACGCAATAGAATAAAATCCCTTAATAAACCATCGGTAATAGCAAGCCAAACCCAAGAAACTCCTGATATCTGATGGAGAGACAGGGCGAGGCCAGTTTCTTACCGCTTTGATTTTCTGAGGATCTACTCTAATGCCATAATCAAAAATAATGTGTCCAAGGAATGCTAATGATCTTAGCCAAAATTCGCACTTACTGAACTTGGAGAACAACTGGTGATCCCTGAGAGTCTGAAGAACAATTATGAGATGGTCTAAATGATCACGCTCTGTGCGGGAATAGACCAGAATATCATCTATGAAGACTATGATGAATGTGTCCAAGTACTGCTTCAACACCCGGTTCATCAAGTCCATGAAAGCTACAGCGGCATTGGTAAGACCAAAGGACATGACTAGAAATTCAAAGTGACCATACCAAGTACAAAAAGTTGTCTTTGGAATGTCACATTCTCTAACTCTGAGCTGATGATAGCCTGATCTGAGGTCTATCTTGGAGAAATAACTGGCACCCTGAAGTTGGTCAAATAATTCATCTATCTTAGGCAGCAGATACCTGCTCTTGACCGTGACTTTGTTGAGCTGACTGTAATCAATACACATTCTGAGAGAATCATCTTTCTTGCGCATGAATAAAAATGGCGCACCCTATGAGGATACACTGGGCCTGATGAATCCATTATCTAAGAGATCCTTCAACTGATCTTTCAGTTCCTTAAGTTCTGTTAGTGCCATTCTGTATGGCGGAATAAAAATAGATTGAGTATCTAGGAGAAGGTCTATACCGAAGTCTATTTTCCTTTCAGGAGAAATACCTGGAAGATCTTCGGGAAAGACGCCTGAATATTCATTAGCCACTGGGACTGATTCGAGACTGGGAGATTCAGAACTGGAATCCTTAACATGCACGTGATGATACACATACCCCTTAGAAATCATTTTCCTTCCCCAAAGGTAGGAAATAAGCTGACCCCTGAAAGACGAAGTGCTACCCTTCCACTCTAGGATGGGCTCATTCGGAAACTGAAACTGAACTATCCTATTTCTGTAATCGACTGTGGTATAGTAGGAATAAAGTCAATCCATACCAAAAATGACATCAAAATCAGTCATCTCTAACTCGACTAAATCTGCTGATGTGGATTAGACTGAGAGACTGACTTAAAATTATGCTTACTAGCACGACATAAGAACTAAAGAAAGGGAACTGTTCATAAAACATCTCATATCCTCCTATACATAAATGTGACGCGTAACACACCCATGTATAAGACTCTACTAGATGCGGCTTTCAGACTTCCTAGGACTCTATTGAACCTTAGGCTCTGATACCAAGTTTGTAACACCCCGATTTTCTGAATCGAAATGCTACATGGTGCTCATGACCCCGAAGGACCACAATCTAACCCATGACTTATATCTGTACCTGTACACTGCATATATAATGTAATAATGCAGAAAACATAAACATGTAAGCCATAAGGTTCAAATGAATAAAAGAAATCTGTCAAAACATAACATCCATATAGGTGAAAGATACCTAAAACAACTGAAAACTGAATCAAATCTAGACATAAGTCTGAATACTGAATCTGAAAGCCTCTAAGTACTGTCTGAATAAGGATTTGAAGGAACATGTCTCCAACTAACTCTGTAAACTAATAATGGACTAAAATAATAATGAATAAATCAAATCATATTATCGTCGAATGAAGAGGACTCACTGAATCTCTGCGACTGGAAATGCTACTGCTACTGCTAATCTAGAGATCGTGTCTCTGAACCTATGTTGTAACATAAAAAGAAAGCACCATAGCACAAATGCGTCAGTACGAGGGAATGTACTGAGTATACGAGTGAGGCAGGCTAAATATAAACAGAGTTTACATGCATGAACAATGCTAACTATCTGACTGATATGAACATAAGAGTACAAACATGCATACATAGTAACTGAAATTGTGGGTGCATGATTGCTAGTCCTATATACTAATACATGGTTTACTGAAGGCTAACATGACTGATACTGAAATTCTGATAACATGAGTGACTTTCTCAGACAATCTTGAATCTAATAAAACTATTTGAGTTCTGTACTGTAACTGAGTCTAATTGTATCTGATAGTCCTGATATACTAAAATCTGAAGACCTATCTGAGTTTTTTTACTGAGACTGATTCTAAAACTGTGGGAGGTAGCTGTTTAACTGACATGCCTCAATAACACATATAGCTAAGTTGAGGTCCAATCTTTACCCCGATTGGAGGGGTGTCAATACCGCGCCATGGGTAAGAACAGTTATGGGTGACCCTTAGCTGGCAGGTATTCAAAAGGAGAACGGTGGGAATCCTAAACTGATAGGTTAAGGCACCTCATCAACCCTAATCTGACAGGCTAAGATGTCCCAACCTATGCAGGCTACATAGTTCTGGAACACAAGGATGACTGCTAAGAATCACACCCTAAATTGATAGGTGAGTCCTCATCCTTGGGTTCACTCGGTGCTAACTTCTATCCTTGGGTTCACTTGGTGCTAACTTCTACTCCCATCTGAAGAGACTAAACATGATTCAACTGACTGTACATGGATAGATTAACTGACTTTCGTTGACTGATGAAGTAGTACTATTATCTGAGAATTAACTGAGATCATGAGATTTCTAAGGTTTTCTTGAGTCACATGACTGACTGAGTTCTATAGATTATAGCTTGACTGAGATTATCGTGACCACATGACATGGATCTAGGCACACATCTATTTTTTTTTGGGTATGAATACCCCCAGGACTTGATAGAAAAAAACTGACACACATGACATGACTTGATCACGAGATTTGAGTCCACAATTCATAATATCATAAGTAGGGGATATCATATTCATATAGTTATTCAACATCTTAAACATTGTAGGAAATGCATGGATATATTTCGTGTACATATTGTATATCTCCATTATCTTACATGCTTCATACAACCACAACAGCAATACATGAAAAGCATGGGATTCATATTGAAGTATATATCTAACATGGACTTGTCATTTAGACATCATAGAACCATACAAACATGAATTTCTAGCATCTTAAGCATTTTATTAAACACATTGCATGCATTCTTTAAGGCATAGGTGAGTTTCATACTTGCACCATATTAAACCACCTAAAGTTCATGGTTTTCAATTAACAAACATATATATTCCATGAAAACACCTTTAGATATCATATTGAAACTTAAACAACAATCTTCAACATGTACATACTCATATCACCACAAAAAGTTTACAAAATAATACTTAAAACATGGTTCTTGAGGTCTATGAATGGATTGGATCCATAGATGAATACTACGTATACCTTAGAAAGGAAACCTTGATGATTTGCTAGAGAGTTCTTGGATTTGGGACACTTAATTCTCAACTATCTTGGAAAAAGGCTTGAATCTTGCTTTTGAGAGATAAGTTTGATGAAAACCCTAATCTTGTGGTTGAGAGCATAAGAGAGGGTTTTTAAGATGCTTAACTGAAGAAAAAAAATAAGAAAAATTATGCCTTTTTAGGGTTATAAGTTGTGGAAAGTGAAGGAAATGACCAAAATACCCTTATGAAATAAATTTCCAGTTGCTGAAAAATCATAGCTGACGACCTTCGTGATAAGGCGTTATAAATGTGATAAAGCTATCACGAATGTCGTCACTTAGGAGCTGGTTTCTGCCTAAGGCTGACGACCTTCGTGATAGGGCATGTGGTAAGCTATCACAAATGTCGTTACTTAGGAGAAGGTTTCTTCCTAAGGATAACGACCTTCGTGATAGGTCGTCACAAATGTGGTAAGCAACCATGAATGTCGTCACACAGTTTTCAGCCTGACATGCTGAGTAAAATAGGAATAACTCTTTGCTTTGATATCGAATTTAGGAGAAATTGGTATAGTTGGAAAGATAATTCAATTATCTATCTTTTTGATAGGTCATGAGCTCAAATATTCCAAGTATAATGAGAGATATGCTCATTTTAAGTTGACTATACCAATATCCTTCTCAAGAATTCAATCGGTAGGGAATGTTTTGATTTGTCTGATAGCTGGGAGTTATTTGAAGCCTTAATATACATCTAACCTACTCATAAAACTATAAAAGAGCCATGATGTACTATGCATGATCTTGGTACATGGATCCAATATTGGTTTGGATTTTTTTGGGGTATTACAGTTGGGTTTCAATAGATTATCCATCTATTTCGACAAATTTGTCATCTGTTGGAGGAAAGCATTCCAGCTGTTTGTATAACTATTAAGAATAATTGTGGTCTGTTGTATTATTTAGTTCATGTTTTGCCTCTTTTATTGATGCACAAGTTATTTAAAAAAAAGATATTTTATATATAATAAATGATAACATTAGGTTCATATCAATGAGTTAAATATATAAAAGTCCACAACAATCAAACAAACAACAACACAAGTTTCTGCAATTACAACGATCATGGTGGATTATGATTCGAGCATGTAGTTCTTTTGTGGCCAGTGCACTTACATATAGAGCACTTGTTTCTTCTTGATGAAAATGTCTCTCTAACTCCACGCCTCTTTTTATATGGCTTTCTTCCCGGTTTGATAGTGCTCAGGTAAATATATGGAGGAGGTATTAATCTCCCCATAAGCTCTACTGGAACAACCCAAGATTCTTTGGGAAGCACCAGAGTAATATGCCCACTATATGCCATTTCAAATTTTTCCACCGAATTATATTGAGAGGAGTGCTCGTAAACTTTAGGTCCATATTTATGGTCGTATTGAGCTCGAAGGGCTGCCAAATCATGTGTACAAGGTATTTTATCCAAGTTAAAAACTTTATACGTACAAGATCTTGTTTGAAGATCGATTGTGGCTGCATCACCATACGAAACATCACTTGGACTGTCATAGCCATCGTCTCTAGTATTTCACCCTCCTTCCAACGCCATACGTATCGATTGCTCTTCTCGGCCCATTGACCATAACAATCCACCCCCATTGTTATTGATCCCTCCATTAGTGGTTCCTAAATAAAGTCATTTGTTAAAAAAAGTTGATAGTGATTTCATAGTGCCGTGAATGAATCCCAACAGATGTGTTATCTGTTGCAACAGGTAAGTGATGAGTCGCAATAGATTCTTACCTGTTAGGATTCATGTTACACTCTTGAATATCTTTTGCAGCAGATGAAGCGCCTGTTGTAACAGATGTTGGAATCGAGTTCAGGTTCTGTTGCAACAGTTAACTAATCCGTTGCAACAGATATGTCAAATGTTGCAACAGATGACCCATCTGTTTAAACATGAATCCAACATATCAATATTCTGTTAAAACAGATGTCTCATCTATCGCAACAGATGATTTATCTGTTTAAATAGATGGATCTTATGTTGGATTCATGATTGGGTTCTATCTATTGTTGGAAAACAACAACACAATAGCAGTTACCCAGATGGCAAATTCAACTAAAAATCATAATTTGACTTACCAACGTCTCCTATGAAGTAATGCTAAAGTGGAAAGTGATGTTTGAAACAAAATTTGACCTAAGAAATTAGTCAAATAGCAACAGTAGCGGTAACAACAACAACAATAAATGGTCAACGAGAACAAGATGAAGATGATAATGAAGTAGAAAATAATGATAATGAAGCAGAAGATGATGAATGAAGCAATAGCAACAATGAACAACAAAAATTGCTAAGAGAGAGAAAACAACAATGGGTGAGGAGAGAGAAAGGAATTTTTTCCTCTGTTTTCCGTTATATAGGCTAAAATTTGGATCAAAGTATAAATTTAAAAACTTGTGGGTTATTTTCAAACTTCCCCAATTTTCTTAATCCATAATAAAGTAATTCTCACCTTCACCTAATAATTAAGAATTGTGCCACCTACACCTCATTTTAAAATTCTTTTGTCACCTGTGGCCCAATGGTGAATATTTTCTATTAAGTACTGCCCATCAAAATAAAGTCATAATTAAGGATACATTCCATACATTTTCATTAAATGAACATCAAAGATTTAAAAAAAAAAAAATCAGAAGTCACAAATCTGAAGGCAAAAATTAAAGATTATCCCTAAAAAAGGCACTCCGTGCATAAACTTATAGATTTGGGGTTATAGGGACATTGTGCGGATGTTATACTCCCTTCGTTTATCTTTGCTTATCAATTATATTAAAAGTGGATATTTAATAATATTTATCTATTTTTAAAAAATCAATAAATAATCTATTCATTTCTTTCCATTTTACTAGCAATTAATTATAGTTGTTACTCAATGCAATTGAATTAATTATATTCAAAGAGTGATACGATAGAACTATTCTTATCATTTATTTATTTTATTTTATTTTATGTGTCATACTTTGACCGAACACAATATTTAAGAAATAAGAAAAGACTTGATGATTTTTATCAAATTTTCTTTATTAAAAAATATACCACTACTATTTTTAATTAAGTGAGATCTTATAAGTGACACGCATAAAGGTAAACGTGAAATTATGTCTTTAAATAGTTATCAAATAAATAAAGGTGATATTCTTTTTGGGATGGATAAAAAAATGACGATAAATAAAATAGGACGGAGGGAGTACTATTTTTTAATGAGGGTGTCAAGTAGTGATCTAGTGGACAACTATTGATGGAAGGAGTAAATGGACTAAAGCTTTTTTAAAAAAAAAATCACAAAATCACAATTTAAGATATCTAAATTATTAAAAATTTCTTCACTTAATAAAAATTATAAATATTCCTAATTTTTCTTTCTCTCTCTAGAAGAGTCTGATACATCACAGCCCCCTCTCCTTTTTTCGGTTGCTCCTATTTAATAGCTCAAATATCTACTAATTAGCAGATATTTGAATTTTCCTCAATCCACCCGACTTCACCTCGCTTCATCTTCAATTTCTCAATCTCCATAGACTGAAAAAGTAAGATGTAGATAGCCACCTCCCAAACAAGAAGCAATAGTTTTTTCAATCACCACCATTAAGACACCACCACCATTAATAATTTTTTCATCTTTTTTCTCCACCAACTTTTATTCATCCAATTTCACCATCAACAACTTCTACAATATCCAAATAACCACAACACCACGACATCATCATCATCAATGGTGGAAATTGATTCAGCTTTCAATGCCACAAGGCGGAAGAGAGTAAATACATTATAATCAGATACATTGAACTTGAGATTTATTCAAAAGCGATACATTATAATGATGGACCTATTTGAAAATATGACAAAAATTATGTATAGACTTACGTATCGAAATGAGATCTGTGTTGCTGATACATAAAAATTATGTATCAATTGTAGTGATTTTGTGCATTTCGATAGAAAAGAGAAAATTATTATATCTCTTTTTACATTGAGGCTGTTACATAAGGATAATTTTGAATCTCTTGTTATTTTTAGTCAGTTACAAATGCATAATTATGTATCTATTGTTATTTTTAGTTAGTTATATATGCATAATTTTGTATCTCTAGTTAATTTTAATCTGTCAAATATACAAAATTATGTATCTCTCATTAATTTTAATTACATGGGAAAAATTATGTATCTATTGTTATTTTTAATTTTGTTACATATGTTTTTTTGTATCTCTTATCATTTAATTTTTTTACAGGTGAATACATTTGTATTTATTATTTTTAGTTCTGTTATACTGCAATTTTCTTGTATCATTTGTCTTTAACATTAGAAAATTATTTATCACATAAAAGATTTAGCTTATTAATAGACGATAAATTATGCAAAAATTGTGGTCTATTTATTGCTTTGTTCGCTGAGTTTTTAAGGTATGGACTACAAGTATCATATTCTGGTATTGATATTGAATTCCTTTGAATGAGATATACTTTGATCTTATACAATTATGAACATGTCAAGGCTGAGAATGGCTATATTAGTGACCATGAAGATCCACCAAGACCTAAACCCGACTTCATTACTCCAGATGAAAACAAAGTGTTTTAATTGAGTTGATTAGTCCTATTATTTTAGGTACAAATATGCAAACACCTTTAGGTATTTCTCTAAATAAATCGGTGACTGATTTTTGTTGTTGATCAAATTATGTTTTTATGAATTCTTCCTGTTCTATTAAGTGTTTTATAATATGTCCAGAGATACAATAAACATACATAAGATACACAATGAATAAACAAGAGATACAATTTTTTTTCTAATACATTAAACACTAGATACATCTGATTAATATATATCTCATCAATTATTGTATGGATTAATTGAATCAAATTTATTTTAACATACAAGAGATACTTAATGAATAAATAAGAGATAAAATAGTCATATTCCAACAAATATTATTCAATAAAGTTTGAAAAGTAATAATAATTTTATCATTGATTAATCCAACAAAAAAAAAATGAATAACTATATGCTTATATCAACTACGTGATAATACTCGGAACAATAGAGTTTCATGTCAACTATATGCTTGCTTTTTGGAACTGCCATAGCGTGTTGATATGTTATTTCGTCCAATTAAACTATCTCACAACTTCATGCTTTTCTATCTAGACATACAATGCATTTGCCCCCTTCATCATAAACAAAGTACACATAAGGCAATAATGTCCTAACCTCTAAAAAAAAAAAATATATGTTCAATCAAAATTGTTATGTATCTCTTATTATCAACAGATGTATCTCTTATGATCACAAATATATATATGTATATATATCTTGTATATTTTAACAAATAATTATCTCTCATAAATAAGAAACTTACAGCAGATGCAAAAATATCCAATATAAAAAGACCTCTAATCAGATGTATTCTAACGAAGTCAATAATATTGTAGGATAAGTAAACAAACTAACTAACCATTAATCAAAAAGATTTTTTCGTATTACCTGAAGTTTGTCTTTGCTTTTTCTGAAGTTAGTGCATTTTTTCTCGTTTCATTGATTTCAAGTTCTGCAGCAATGACAGAAATCAGCTTTTTATACGTTATGTTCTCCGACTACAATGTCATCACTAATATATACTTCATACTTTATATCAGTAACCCAAACATTGAAATAACGTAACAAAATCGAGATATTCATTGTCAATAATTGGATGAAAAAACTCAAAAAAAATCGAAGGAGAAAGCAGGTTAATGTTTTTGAAACATGAATGAGGAAAAATATGATTTTAAAATCAACAAAATAACTTGTTACGAATTTTTGAGAATTTTTTATTGTTTATTTAACGTTAAGTAGCGTGATTTACTCCTCATTAAATTCAATATTTGTTATTTTCTTTTTTAACGCTGTAAATCAGTTGTTAATGATGTATCAGACGTTTTATATCTCGTGTATCATCATGTCTCTGAAAAATAAAAAAATAAAAACTTCATGTAATTTTTTCAAAAAATAGGATAACATGTTGTTAGGAGCAAACATCAAGGAATTTTTGTAAGTTTTACTCTCTTTTTTCACTGTAACCTTGAATTTTGATTTTCCCTATTGCATAAAAATGGGTGATTTAATGTTAAAAGAGTAGATATAGTGCAGACCAATACTTCTAATTTAATATATGACATACGTTGAGTATCATCACATAAATTGAAGCAGGAGTATATTTTAAGGCTAAACACATCTACAGATATCTTGGCATGATCTTTCACTTTGGCTCCTAAAGTGAACGTTGTTCATTTTAAGCATCTCAACTAATATTTCGATATGTCATTTTGACACTTTTTGTTGAGTCATCATTGTACATGTGGTATACGCATTTTGAGCGCATTTGAGGAATATTTTCATAAATTTTTTCTTTTTCTTTCTCCTACTTCCTCACTTTTTCTCCCATAACTTTTCACTATTTTTTTACTTCAATTAGAGTAAATACTTTTCTCAATATCCATAACTTTCCACCGTTTTGTTTTTCTTCAGTTAAAGTAAATATTCTATTAAATATTGTAATTATCACCATTGTAGAAATTAATAAATTAATTCAACATGAAAAATTCTTCAGCTTTCATTTTTTATTCTTCATTTTCTTCATCATTGTACTTCTCTTGCATCTTATTCGTAGTAGAATTATTGTACTTCTCTTCCGAAGAATTTGATCAAACTCAATGTCAATCGGTGTTGAAAGAGGAAAGGAATCTATCACAATCAAAAGCCCCAATTGTTTTAATTCCTAATGATTTCAATTTAAAATTTAGGGTTTCTATCTCTAAATTTTTGAATTCTGTGGAACATGCTATTTCGATGAAAAATTCTCAAAATTCCCATGAAGAACTGATGAAACAAGGTACTGAAATATTGAAAAATTAGAAGTCCCTTCAGAAACTAATCGTTCTTCATCCATGATTCTAAGTCTACTTTACCAACAACTTTGGCCGAGAAAGTTGTGTCAGTCAATGTGAATCAAGTTGCACAATTATTTTCGACTGAAAATGATTTAGAGAAGACGAATTTTGAAAAATCCCTATCAAATTATCCCCAGAGCTTAATCAATTTGAATTTTAGGGTTTCGAACCCAAATTTGTCGAATTTAGTGAAAAATGAGAAATTGTGGGGTAATTTTCAGAATCCTCAGTCTAATTCAATGAAATATATTGCTGGAAGTGTAGAAATGCAAAAGCCCGATCAAATGTACCTTATAATCATATGTATTTGATTTTTGGGAATCTTGCTATTGAGAATTTGGTCATCATCCCTTAAATTTATGATACGTTTTAACAACTTTTTGTTGGATTATACTATTAATTTCATTTCTTTCTTGAAAATCAAATTAATTTTTTTAATTCATCATACAACACTAACTTGATTGAATTTGGCCGATGATTGAGTTTGGAGGGAAAGGTTAGAGAAACAATTTGGAGATGGTGTTGCATAGCGAAGGAGGAGATGATTGGGGAGAGAGAGAGGGAGGCAATTACAGTGGACAATAATTTGGGGTGGGTTATTGGAGAAGATGACCTGGTAGAGGTGGGGTGGGGGTCACTTATTGAATAATTTTTTTATATTTAAATTAATTATTTAAAAAAATAAAAAATGACAAATGTCATCGTATTATTCGTCACTTTAAATGTCAGTGGCGCGTGTAATACACACACATTATATATTTTTATTGATTGTGCAAAAAGTGTCAAAATAACACACTAGAATACTAGTTGAGGTGCTTAAAATGAATAACATCGACTTTAGGTATCAAAGTGAAAGTTCGTGCAAAATTTAGGTGTCTGACGATGTGGTCATTTTTTAAAAAATATCATTCAGAAAGAAACCTAAAGCTGAAAAAAATGAACCTTTATATATTAATATGACTGAAGAACAAATTAGTCAGTTTCTTTTTTCTTGTTGCCTTCGTGCAAAGTTACATTGAGTTAATAACACAAATGGTCACTCAACTTATAAATTTTCTCTCATAAAGTCACTCAATTTTGATTCTTACTCCAAAAGTCACTCGAGAAAATTGAAGAAAAGGTATCTTTTAAGTCTTGAATGAAGGATTGGTGACATTGACCAACTTAAAGGGTCAAACATAATTAGAAAATTTGATTAAGTTAATTGTGGACTTGATTAATATTTTAAAAACTTTCTAATCTTTTCAAAAATACAAATCAACCCAACCTACACCCCTCTTCAATCCAAATCATCGATCATCTCACTCCTCTCTTTCGACAGCTTCTCTCAACCAACAGTTCTGCAAATTTCTCCTTTCAATCTCCGGCGACTTCAACCTCCGATGATAAATAGTTGGCCTTCAAGTTTCTTTTCGACTTCAATCGTCAATCGATGTGACAGCCTTGCTCTCCGACCACAACAGCTTTGAATTCTTCATTGTTTCTTTTCTTCTTTCCCAGGTAAAAAATTATGGCCTTCGAATTCTTCATCTTTCCTTTTTTTCTTTCACAGGTAAAGAATTATGCCCTTAATAGTTTTGAATAAAATGAGGAACTTGAACCAACATCTCTTATAGTATTGATTAACAATTTTAATAGTTGTTGCTTTAATTTAAAATGTGGTCTGAGTAAAACCCTAATTTCTTGTATTTCTTCTCTTCTCTTTTCAAAGTGAATTATGATTTTTTGTTGTTTGTTGCATTTTTTTGAAGTTTGATTTTTATTGTTTGTGTTTATACAAATAAAACAACGATTTTGGTGTTTTTTCACGTTGCACCCGTTGTTGGGTTGATTTGTTCTTGTTCTTGGTAAAAATGGTGATATTATTGTTGTTCTATTGAACAAAATCGTTCTACTATTTTTTATCTAATAGATTATCCATTTGGTGCAACATATTAACCATCTGATGCAACAGATTTAGCATATAATGAAACAGATCAACCATCTGTTGCAACAGAGAAACCATCAAATTAAAATTCTAATACAACAGATTAAGCATCTGATGTAATAAATTAACCATCTGATGCAACAGATTAATCATCTGATACAACATAGGAACTATCGGATAAAAAAATTATTGCAACAAATTTAGCATATGATGCAACATTTTAACCATTTGATGCAACAGATTTGTTAACAGATGCTATAGAGGAACCATCGGACAAAAAATATAAAGTAACAGATTAACCATCTGATGCAATGGAGGAAAAATATCTGATGCAACAGATGAACCTCATGTTGGATAAAATCCTATCAACTCTTCTAACAGAACATGTCCAAGACTTGATTTTTCCAACTAATCATTCATCTGTCGCGATAGACGACCTTTCTGTTGGAAGAAATCTAAATAATATTTACCATTGAAAACTGTTCAAACATATCACTCATATGTTGCAACAGATGTGTGACCTATTGCATAGACCATTATCTTTCTCAACAGATAAGTGATATATTTTGTATTATCGCAATAGATTACTCAGTCGTTACTACAGGTTAGTAACTGTTCCAATAGATCACTCATATGTTGCAACAAATATGTGATGTATTGCACAGACCATTTATCTTTCTCAACAGATAAGTGATATATTTTGTATTATCGCAACAGATTACTCAGTCGTTACTACAGGTTATTTAACTGTTCCAACAGATCACTCATATGTTGCAATATATGTATGATCTATTGTATAGACCATTCAACTTTCTTAACAGATGAGTGATATATTTTGTATTATTACAACAGATTACTCATCCATTGCAATAGATTATTTAAATATTCCAATAGATCACTCATATGTTGCAATAGATATGTGATTTATTGTATAGACCATTAATCTATCTTAAAAGATGAGTGATATGTTTTCTATTATTGCAATAGATTACTCATCCATTGCAATAGGTTAGTTATGTGGTGCAACAGATATGTGATTTATTATAACTGTCATTTTACTGTTTTGCATGTTAGATTTACTGTTATCCTTTTTTAATAATGCATTAATCAACTATAATATATTTTTTTATGTTCCTATTAATTTTAGATAATATGGCAACCAAAAGAATAAAAACTGAATTAAGTCCAAGTAAAGGAACAAGTGAAGCAGCTAGGCTACATCCACCACTCTTTGAGCTTGCTTTACAAGCATTTTTTCAATCAGGAACAGAATATAATGAACATGGGGAAGAGGAATGTTTCAAAACAAATGATCCAAATGCTAATAGCCCTTCCACCAAAGAGTTGGTCAAAACCTTCAACATTGATCGTTATCCTGTGACAATACAGTGTGATGGTGCCATAGATTTAACGAGTGATTTCGTGGTTAATTCAGCTATGGAAAAATATTTCAACGCTTTCAGAAAAATACTTTGAGAACAAAAATTGGATGCTTATTTCAGGGACAGCTGCTTTGGAAAATATCTTGATTTACCGGAGGACAACAATGCTTGTTTTCAAATAAAAATGGTATATGAACTTCTCAAGCGTAGGTTTATGTATGAAAACAAAGATAAGATGGATGAGGTGTGGATAAATTACTATGGCATGCCTGTTTGTTTTGGTTGGAAGGAGTTTACCATAGTTACTGAACTAAAATGTTATCCTCTTTCTCCTTCTCATGTTATACCTATTCTAATTCAAAAATCACCCCGTACACCCAAAAAAGGCAAAGGAAAGTCGTGTGATCATGATGACCTAGTGTCCATTATTGGTCCAAGCTTCAAAAATAAAAATTCGATAAAAGCGCTGACAGGTAAAAGAATTTCAAAGAAGCACAAGAAGTCATTGTGCTTGGTTTGATTTGTACATAATATTTTTTGGGCGAGAGACGTTAACGACAAAATAAGTTTAATAAAGCTCTTCAAGGATCTTGAGGCATTTAACAACTATCTTTGGGGTTATGAAAGCTTCAAAATGACTGTCAAATATTTGTTGACTCCATTAGTGCCAAAGCCAGTCAACTTATATGGCTTTTCATGGGTTTCATGGTAAACATTTCTTTCTGTTATTATGATATCATTCATTTTTTTTACTCAATAATGGTTTTGATTTATTGGCGTTATTTTATAGGCTTGGACGTTTGAAGACATTCCTTATTTGAGACAACAAGTGAACTACCAGGAAGGAGTTTCCTGTCCAAGAATCTTGAGATGGTTGTCGGACAAAACTGATAAAAATGCAAAATTTCATGATCTCTTCAACCTCCCAAAGGATGAAGTAAGTATAATTATAATTAAGTTTTTATTTTAATTAATGATTTTTTTGAATGATCTAAGCATCATTCTAATATATGTAATGATTTATGTTAGATTGTGCATCCGTCACTAGTTCCAACTAATTGAGAGTTGAAGATGTCATTTTTTGTTACTTTATGGTCTATGCAAACCTTATCGGACCCTAAGGTCATTGACAGAATAAAAATAGAATTTTTTGGAGCAACAGCCATTGTATGAAAAATAATTTTGGAGGGTGGGCTTGTTGTTGTTGATGGTCTTAGTGGTGATGGATCTGTTGGTGGTGGTGGTGATGCTATTGCTGGTGCTAATGATGCTCCTCTTACAATATTTAAAACAAACCATTATGAGTATGATCATACTGGTTATACAGATTTTGCCTCTACCAGTGAATGTTCTGCAAGCAAATGTCAAGACTACAAGGCCAAATATGATGTAGTGATTAATGTTATTAATGCATTAACTGCTTCTATAAAGGAATTGACATCTAAGAGGGGTGTCATTCCATCAAAGAGGATTTTATATTCATCTACTTCATTAGATATTAAGGCTAAGAGGAGAAGGAAAGTAATTTCCAAGGCATTACCAAGCATCTAAAAAAGTAAAATTGCAACTCCTTTGTCCGTGTGTTACATTGAGCAATGTACCATGACCAAAAGAGAGCAGCACTAGCTGAAGAAGGTGAATATATATGTCTCTTCTAACTAACAAACAAATATATATTTGTTTCAAAAGATTACACATCTACTGAAAATTATCAAACAGACATATACATCTGTTGCAATATTTGACTAACTTATTGTATCAGATAAAGTATCTATTGTAACATATGTCTCGCCTGTTTTAGCAAATCAAACAACTTTTTGTACCGCTTTTATTTGTACCAACAGATGATCGATCTACTACAACAGATGAGTCATATGTTACAACAGATGGTTTATCCGTTAAAAATTATCATACAGGTCTTCCTCATGTAGAAATTTGTCCCAAAAGTTGATTCATCTGTTACAATAGAAATATAATCTATTTGGGATAATTTAAAATAGGAGGAAGACCTATTTGATTTGTTAGAACAGATGAGTTATCCTTTTATGTTTTGTTGTATCTCCGTGATTAGCATTGACCAATTCTAGCTTTCCAAGTTAATGTAAAAGCTACTGCTGAATAGCATTGACAATATGCTACTCCTTTTATGGAAATACAGAGAACGAAAAGCATAGAAACCGTACATAAGAGACAATAAAGATCCACGACGACCAAAGCCAGATTCCATAGCACCAGATGAAGAACAACTTGTCCATATTGAGTAGATCATTATAGCTTGAGTCTGTCAAAGTAATAACCTCACCCCTCCTTAGGAAATCTTGGATCAATACTTAAATATTTAATGTATTTGTTGAGATCTGTAACCATAATAATTTTTTACATTTCATTTATTTGTTGATTTCTTTGAGCTAATTTCTGAAGGCTTTGATTTATTTTATTTTGTCTATGAATTTTATTTTTCATTAGATTTGAACTTATTAATTAAAATGGAATACTAGATTCAAATATTACAACAGATAATGTATCTGTTGCAACAGACGACATATGTGTTGATAAATATCAAACAGATTTAGACATATGTTGCAATAGGTAGGTAATCTATCAAAAATTATCTAACAGGTTTTTCCACTGTTGCAACAGATAGACTTAGATAGAAACATCGACATAATACAATAGAAGACTGACCTATTGCAACAAATAAACTATATGTCAGAACAGGTAGAATATTTGTTACAACGGATGGATAACCTATTGCATTATAAAAATTTAACTTTCATTAGACATAAAAAAAAATCACTACATGTAAAAAGTGAAAGTGACTTGAAATAAAAAAGGCAAAATCCATCGATAATGTTAAGTTTAAACACCTAAAATAAAATACGCATCAAGTAGACAGTGTTCATTTTAAACACATAAAATAAAATAGGCATCAAATGTGTCAGTTTGTCACTTTTTGTCCTGTTGGCTGCTCGCGTGTAATTCAAACAGCCAAGGCTCATTGAACCCCCATTTTTGCTGATTTGGCCTCCAATGATTATTTTTCTCCCATTGTCGTATATATTCATCTTCTTTCTAAAATTTAACCCTAAATTCTCAAATCTTCTTTTTCTTCTTTGTCTTTTTTTCTCTATCCAAATTCATCTCGATTATTTGTATTTTTTTCCATATTTTTTTTATTTTTTCCAACTAAGCTAGACAATGTCGAGCTCATCTTTCACTGTTTTTTATGATAAAGATTTTTGATATTGTAAGTATGGTCATGAAGCTCTATTGAAGACTTCTTGCACTCAACAAAATCCAGGTCGTAGATGTTTTACTTGTAAGATTTCAAAGTTAATATTTTTTTATTCAATTAGTTGATTACTTATTGACTTGTAATTATTTTGTTATTGTGGTCTTATTTTTGTAGAAGTTGGGTGAATGTAATTACTTTGATTGGTATGAAGAACGACACCCTTCACAAGCAAATCATGTAATCTAGGGTTTGTTGAAGAAAGTCAAAGCTTTTGAAGAGAAACAAAATTGAGCAAGAAGATACTACATTGTTGGCGTTATTGCTACTGGTTTGGTGGTGTTGGGCACATGGATATTCAAGCATAATTGTTGGAAATTATCAAACATATTTAGAAATATATTGCAATATGTAGATCATTTGTTAAAAATTATCAAACAGGTCTTCCCACTGTTGCAACGGATAAGACTATATCAGCATAATGCAACAGAGGACCAACCTATTGCAACAGATAAACTATCTATCAAAAAAGATAAAATATATTTTACAACAGATGGACAATCAGTTGCATTGAAAAAAATTCAACTATCATCAGACAAAAAAAATTGCCCCTACATGTATGTATGTATGTAATGTAATGTAAAGTATGTAAAGTGAAGTGACTTGAAATAAAAAATTATTATTTCACAGGCTCTTCTTCATACACAGACTCTAACATACAGTTAGTACCCCATAAGCCCATACCTTTTGCATGTCTGCCAGAGCGTTATCGCACAGAAAGGTCATTGGCTCGGCCATTTCTGTGTCGATCATCAAACATTTGATGTGTGCAAGAGCGTATGATCTGCACGCGGTAGTGGTTTGATATTTTGGAAGGTCTATGTCCTTGTTTTGACCTTTAAAATTCTATGGCTGCTTTATCAACACTTTTGTTGGAAAACGATCCATCAGTTTACTCCACCTAAACAAGATGGGGAACAACTCCAACAGTGGTTTCATATAGGTAAAAAAACTAACCTCGTCCAAGGCAGGTAAGTTACAGTCATAAACATTGATCTTTCCCTCCTCAAGAAGTATCTCAACATCCCGATAATGTACGCCGTCCACATTCATGATTCCAAGAATCCTCTTTGCCTTAGTCCAGCTCTTGTTGTGTGGATTTGGCCTTTCTCCTCTAATATATTTTATCATATCTTCATCTCATTGGAACCCAGAAAGTAACCAATGAAATCCCTCATCACCGAGAGTTGAGGCTAGCTATCCTTAAGATTCCTGTAGAAGTTGAGGTTCATTATCCTATCGGCAACATCATAAGCTTCTGGGTAGGCTAATTGTCTGCCCCTCATGAGGCAGAGAATTTCTTCAACATACTGTGATATAAGAAGTTAATTTTAAAATAGGTTAGTAATTGTAAAGAAGGAAAACATAATGAAAGATACAATGGATGGTCCATCTATTGCAGAGAGTTCTATGAATCTGTTCACAAATTACCCATCTAAAGCAACTTATGCAAGAGATAGGTAATATGTTGTAATAGAACCACCATAAGTTGCACCAGAATACACATATGTTGCAACAGATGACAAGTAGACTAGAAGGCTAGGTTAGGAAAAGTAAACTTACCTCGTCCACATACTACGTACGCATATCTATCATACTTTTGAAGTCTTCGAAAAGATATGGATGGGGTAATCTTTTATGCCTTGCTTGTCCCGTCGCAGATCCCTCTCCTCTTTGGCGCCAAGTTCCGCGTATATGTCTACCTTCTTGAAAAGCTCCTAAACTTTAATAGCTTTTGGAAAGGGAGGAGTTGCAAATTTTTTGGATTTCCAATTGGAGAGTACTTGGCTAATTGTTTTTTTCTTCCTCCTAACTGTCATTGTAGAAGTGTATGGCTCCCTTACCTTCTTGGATGGTATGACACCCTTTTTGGATTTCAATTCCTCAACAGCTTTAGCGATAGCCTCTACTTTTTTAAAGAGCTTATCCTAGTTGTCCTTGCACTTTTCTCATTTGCAACGAGAATATGAGGGTAAAGAGGAGTGAGATGGACTGGAGTAAGGGTGAGAGGGACCTTTGTAACAGGGAGAGATACCTGTGAGAGGTGTGTTTTCAAACATATTTATTTTTTTCAGAGCATCAACATGCTCAACATTACGACTGGGGGTAGCATCAGCATGCCTGCCACCAACATCAACTCCACCAGCAACACCCACAGAAGAAGCACCCGAATCTGTTGCAGTAGTTTGGTCATAAGGAGCCTCAACACTATGCTGACCTTGTGTAACTGCTCTTCTTATAGTTGTGGCTCCAGCAAATTCCTTCTTTATTAACTCCACCGTTGGGTCAGCTATAGTATCAACATGACCTAGAGTAATAAAAGAAGTCATCCACAACTCTTGCTCAGTAGGCATGATCCATGGATGCAAAACCTATAAAAAATATAGATATATTTAAATCATATAATAGAATAATTTTCACAGTTGGGTTACATATTAACACAGACAACTTAGGCAACAGGTGATCTGTATGTCGCAACAGATTAGAAATATGTTGCATCAGATTACCCATCTATTTCATAATTTGCAGTAGATGGTTAATCTGCTAAGAGTCAGGTTCAGAGAACTAAAGCAACAGATAGGTAATTTGATGTAAAATATCAATCATCTGTCGTAATACCCATCTGTTGCACCAGTTGGCATAAAACGGGTAATCTGTCACAACAGATGTCCCATCTGGAGCATCAAATATAATATCTATTGCACCAGATATCACATTTGTTTAATATCTTTCATTGTGTCAAATTATTTTACTTGAAAGAAGACGTGTCGCATCATCCGGAGGGTTAAAGAGACCAGTCTCCTTAATTCTTATGTTGTTCTTTGCAGTCAACCACCTAAATATCCTTGGATGAGAAACCTCATTCAGGTAATCCATTACCTGCTTTCGGAGGGGAGGAATTGCTTCAAATGCCCATGCCTAAAAAATGTAAACAGGAAGCAAGCTAAAAAAGTCTTAATAACTATATTCAATAAAAATTAATGAATGAGTAAAAATAGTGATTAATTTTACCATGAAAGCTGTATAATGTGATCATCCCTGAGGATAGATTTGTCAGTAAATATTTGATAGTCAAGTAGAATCTTTCATATACCCAGGGATAATCATTGAATTTATCAAAATCCTCAGCACGCGCCAACAAATCATCTTCTATGACCTTGTTGACGTCTCTTGCCAATATAACGGAATGGGAAAACCAAACTAAGCATAATTTCTCCCTGTACTACTTTGGTATGGTTTTATCCTTGAGATCTGTCATCAATATGATGCTTTGTATCCACGTCCAGCAATGTCCAACAACCCATTTGTTTTTTCCTTGCGTTTGTTGGTTTTGTTGGGTGGTCACTGGGACAATGCCTTTCCTCTATTTTTTTGTGGTGGTTTGGCTGTCCTTCTTGCCTTGGACCTTTTATGGGGTGTTCCCTTGGCGATAGGTTCTTCTGGACGATCGCATCTCAAGCCCGTCACTATGGAAATCTCTTGCAAGCCAAAATAAACCATCACGCCGCAGTAGTTGATCCAGATTTCATCCATCTTTTTGCCCGCTCCTCCGAATCTTTATCATTCCCCATGTACTTGATCCTACACTTGAGAAGACCATATACCATTCTCATTTGGAAACAGTCAGGGGGTCCTCAGGCAACTCAAGAAAGCATCAAAAGTAGTTCCTCTTAAAAAGTCTATCTATGTTTTTGTTCTTTATAATATTCCTAAAATAATTAAAAAATTTCCCCAACTAACATTTAAGTACAAGTTCACCAGTTATTCTGCAGGGTCATCTATCGACATAGCAACTTGAAAATTATCAATACTAATAGTTTAGACAGAATCATGCTGGGATATCGATATTAATTTACGCCCCATTGGTGATCCATTATCATTATGTTGATGATCATCCTCTTTCTCACTCTCTAATTCCTCCTCTTTCTCACTTTTATTTTTTTTCATCACCATCTACAGACCCTTGTCCACCTCTCTCATTGTTGTTTTCATATCTCTTCTCAGCTTCACTTTTTCCTGACTGAGATTGTTCAGGAAGCTCCTTTGAATCCCTCTGTACTGTAGCCTTTATTTTTGGGTGGTCAGAAGTTGATCCACTTTCACTTTCTTTTCTTTTGGGAGACATGTTTTATCTACAAACATTAGAAAAACAAAAATTACATTACAATTGATGTATGCATAAATTTTAAAAAGTACATTACAAACACCATCAATACCGACACACTAACAGCCACCACAAACATCACCAATTAATGCCACAAACACCATGAATACCGGCACAACCAACAGTCACCACAAACACCAACAACAATACCATAAACAGACACCAACACCACCAGTGCCAACAACAACAACACCAAACCACCAATAACAACAACAACACCAACAACACCACAAAAACCATCCACCAATACCACAAAGACGTTCCAACAATGCCATCACAGTCAGTGGAATACTATGACAAAAACTAGGATTTTATCAGGTTCTTCCTATGATTTTACCATCAAGATTCAAAATTGTTAACCTATTTTCAAAGATAATACAACTAAAAGTTTTCTTTTATCATTAACTAAAAAACCCTAATTTTTAGAAAAACCAACAAATATAGAACTCTTCTCAAACTCTGTTACCTATGAATACAGAGAAAAACGATGGATAGATGCAAGAATAAAATTAAAAATAACACCTATGTGGTCAAAAATAGGAAGAAAATCGATCTATTGCAAAGGGTTGAGCAATATATTGAGTAGTTGTTGTTTGTATTATTGAGAGAGAAAAAAAAAGAACGAGAACTCAAGATTTGCAATGATGAAACTTTTTCCCACAAATAGATGATTTGTATGGGTTGATTTTTATTTTGGAAAAAAATGACAAGTTTTGAAAATATTAATTTGGTTCGAATTGATCTTAATTATTTTAGCTAAAGCAATTTAGGTATTATCTTATAGTAATAAGTTAATGAGAATTGTTTCATTTTAGAGTGATCGATTAATTGATGACTCGGGTCTGGAGGAACGCAACACCAACACCAACACCAATACCAACACCATACAATTGTAAAAGACTCAATTGAAGTTGTAGTTGACCCTATGTACTCATCCCAAGATTTAGCTAAATCAATTTAGGTATTAGCTTATAATAATAATTTAATGCGAATCGTTTTATATCAAAGTGATCGATCGATCGATGACTCGGGTCAGGGGGAACGCAACACCAACACCAACACCATGAAATTGCAAAAGACACAATTAAAGTTGTAGTTGACCCTATGTACTCACCCCTATATATAGCTAAATCAATTTAGGTATTAGTTTATAATAATAACTTAATGAGAATTATTTCATCTCGGTGTGATCGATCGATCGATGACTCGGGTCGGGAGGAACACAACACCAACACCTTGCAATTGTAAAAGACCCAATTGAAGTTGTAGTTGACCCAATGTACTCGTCCCTAGATCTATCTAAATCAATTTAGGTATTCTCGTATAATAATAAGTTAATGCAAATCATTTCATCTCGGAGTGATCGATCAATCAATGACTCAGGTCAGGAGGAACATAACATCAACACCAATACCATGCAATTGTAAAAGACTCAATTAAAGTTATAGTTGACCCTAGGTACTCGTCCCTAGATCTATCTAAATCAATTTCGGTATTAGCTTATAATAAAGAGTTTATGAGAATCATTTCATCTCGGAGTGATCGATTGATTGACGACTGGGGTTGGGAGGAACGCAATACCAACACCAACACCATGCAATTGTAAAAGACTCAATTGAAGTTGTAGTTGACCCTAGGTACTCGTCCCCAGATCTAGCTAAATTAATTTAGGTATTAGCTTATAATAAAGAGTTTATAAGAATTGTTTCATCTTGGAGTGATCGATCGATTGATGATTGGGGTCGAGAGGAACACAACGACAACACTAACACCATGTAATTACAAAAGACTCAATTGAAGTTGTAGTTGACCCTATGTACTCATCCCTAGATCTAGCTAAATCAATTTTGGTATTAGCTTATAATAATAAGTTAATGAGAATCATTTTATCTCGGAGTGATCAATCGATTAACGACTTGGGTCAGGAGGAACACAACACCAAAACCATGCAATTGCCAAAAACTCAATTGAAGTTTAGTTGACCCTATTTACTTGTCCGTAGATCTAGAAAATCCTAGTTTATACCAAACACTAGTTTATACCAAGAAACTGTATAAAAACAAATGTTCAACCTGTTGCAATAGGTGGGGAATCTATTGGAATTTAACAAATAAATTACTGAATATGTTGCAACAGGTAGGTAATCTATTGGAATTTATCAAATAGACTATTTAATATATTGCAATAGATGATTGAATCATTGGAAATTTTCAAACAGAAATTATCATCTGTTGCAACAGATTACTTATATGTTTTAAGATCTTTTTTTTATTTGAAAGCAATTTTCCTTCCGAGAGAAAAAAGATAAAATAAGGCGGTAAAAAATATTACTTGGATAACTCAAAAATTTCCTTCTTGAGTAGTCTTGTCTTGTCTTTTCAATATCACTATCTCCTTGTGCCCCTCAAAGATATTAATGAATATTTAAAATCATCTCTAGAATTCTCTCTCCTTCAGCCATAACTTAACTTAGCTCACGTCTCTCTTTTAGAATTCTCTTTCTCTCCTCTTTAGGGTAATCACAATCGTCTCTTTTTCTTTTTTTTTCTCTCATCTTTCACATGAGGATTCTTTTGGATCTCAACCGATCAATATCTTTTCTCGACTGAAATAGGTGTTCTGATCCCGTTGCTTTTTTGACATTGTAGGTATGGTTCCATATTGTTCTTTCCTTCTTGTATTCTTCTTTGTATGTTATTTAAATTAGATATTTGCATCTTTTGTTTGTTACTTTATTGGTGGCGCTGTTGTTGGGGGTGTTGGTATTGTTGGAACATGTGGTGTTAGTGTTGTTGATGGTGTTGGTACATATGGGGTTGTTTATTTGTTATTGATATTGTTGTTGATGTTGTTGGTAGTGTTGCAACAATTTTCTCAAGTGTTTCAACTGATGAATCAGTTGTTGGAACAGACGTAGCAACTGATAGAAGAAATCAAACCAGTAGCAAGGTTGGTTTGATTTATTCCAATAGATGACACATCTGTTACAATAAGTCATCCATCGGTGGCCACAGATGCATCGCCTATTGCAACAGATGACTTATCTGTTGAATAGAGAAGGAATCTGTTGCATCAGATTGCTCATCTGTCGCATTAGATTGATCATATATCACAACAGATTTGTCATCTGTCGTAACAGATTTGTCATCTATTGCAACACGCGGTGCATCTGTGGTAACAGATTGATGACATATTACATTAGATTAATTATTTGTTATATCAGATTATTGTAATATGTTGTATTCATTCTATTTTATGTTACCATTTTATTATGTTTCTTTTGTTCTTCTTTTGTTTGACATCAAATGTTCTTCTCATGTTTGTAGATAAAAGAAACTAAAACTGGATCAACTTTTGCCCAACCAGTATTAAAGGCTAGAGTAAAGATAGGTTCAGAAGAATAAGCTACTTGTAAATGGAAACACTTCATATGCGGGAGACATGTATTACTGATTAACCTATTGTGAAAACACACATCCAGTACACTAATTTTGTGAATGTTGGTTCTTTACCTATTAGGTGTTAATCCTTCAAACGAGATCCTGCATTTTACAGTTAAGTTTGTTAGGTTCAAACTGGTAAGGCTGAGGGACTAAGTAGGTGGTATCGATACCCTGTTATGGTGTAATGAAGATTTTTCTAATGTTTATGTGTCAAGCTTAGGGAAGGGTTCAATTTATTGGTAACAGTGTAAATATCTAATAGTGTTGGACCAATTTTAAGGGTTCAATGGACTTTTGAAAGGCCTCCAAAGCCTCGCACAGCAGTAAACAAGAATATAAAACCAATAGAAATTCCCCTAGCCCAAATTTATATGGATGGGTTGCACGAGAAGACTATTATAAAGCATAAGGTGATTGGAAGAATACCTGTATAGGAATGGGGGGTGGAAAAAACCATCTATCAACTCAGAACTTATTAAAGAACAAACACAGGGTAGAAAGGAAAGTGTAGCGAAATTGGCTGATGAAAAATTGACATGAAAAATGAAAAAATTGAATGAGTTGCAAGTGTAAAAGTGTATCCAAAATGAAAATCTATTAGTTGTTTTTGAAAAAAGAAATATGGTAAAGTGGATTGGAGCTGTGCACTCTGTTAGGGGACTGCAACTAGCTAGCGTGGCATGAATGAAGACCCACAAAGATGCAAGACG
The DNA here is from genome assembly GCF_002878395.1 of Capsicum annuum. NCBI lineage: Eukaryota > Viridiplantae > Streptophyta > Magnoliopsida > Solanales > Solanaceae > Capsicum > Capsicum annuum. Next base: position 227,007,145 of record NC_061113.1, read on the forward strand.
AGAATTGGTAAGATTTTCAGTGAAGAATGAAACCTGAACCAATAACTCCTGAAGTAAGAACAAGGTATCAAGCCAAGGTGGCAATTTCTCAAGTTAAACTTGCATCCCATGCCTCCTGTTTATGGCTCTGGTCTGGTCAAAGGCAGTGGAAACAACAAGGCATTGTATTTCCTCCCAACTTCAGACCTTTTTGTTTCTACTGCCATTGACCTGACCAGAACCACAAAGAAAAGTCACGGGATTCAAGTTAGACTTCAGAAATTGACATCTTGACTTGATCCCTTATTTTTACTTCTGGAGTTGTTGATTCAGGTTTCATTCTTGACTGAAAATCTTACCAATTCTCTGTGTTCGCCAAGCTTCTTCCTTAGAGTTCTCATCCTGTATCTTTGTGGGTCTTCATACAGGCCACGCTCGCTAGTTGCAGTCTCTAGCAAAGTGCACAGCTCCAGTTTTCTTTATCGTTTTTAGTTTTCAAGAATGACTAACGGATTTTAATATTTGGATGCACTTCCACATTTAAAGATAATTCAGTTTTTTTGTCTTTCAAGTCAATTTCATTGGTCAGATTGGCTAGAAGTTCTTTACTTACTTCCCTGTATTTCTTCTTTAATAAGGTCTGAGTTGATATATGGTCTTCTCCACCCCCACCCCTCATTCCGCACAGGTATTTTTCCAATCACCTTCTGCTTTATAATAGTTTCCTCATGCAACCCATCCATATAAATTTGGACCAGGGGAATTTCGTTTGGTTTTCCATTCTTGTTTACAGCAGTGCGAGGCTTTAGAGGCCTTTCAAAAGTCTATTGGACCCTTTAAACCGGTTCAATCACTATTTGATATTTACACTTTCGCCAAAAACTTGAACCCTTCTCCAAACTTGACACATAAACATGAGCAAAACCATCATTAAATTGTAACAAGGTATTGACCCCACCATCTTGGAACCCTTTGTCCTTATCAGTTCACACCTATCAAACTAAATTGTAAAATACAGGATCTCATTTGAAGGATCAATGTCTAATCAGTAAAAAACTGTATTCACAAAATCATTGTACTTTATGTCTATGTCACGATAGCCTGATCAGTAATACATAACTCCCAAGTATGAAATTGGATCCATTCATCTGCACGCACCTTATTCTTTCTACCCCATCAATGTCGGATACTATTTATTCTTCACTTCCATTGTTAAGTAGTGTACAAGACCACAGAGGATCAAAGGGTAACCATCTTCAATGTCAGAGAACTACATGCCCTTCAAGAAAAAACAAGTGCTACAAGTCGTGACTTTTCACCTTTTTTTGTTTTTAAATCTATTTATATAATAAAACAGTCACCAATTTGGATTAACTCCCCATCTGTTGCAACTGATGAATCAGATGTTAGAAGAAATCAAAATATCTCCTCCAATAGATGATTCATCTGTCAGAATAGATAATCAATATATTGCAACAGATGTATCATCTGTTGCATATACAGACCATCTGTTGTAACTAATGGTAAATCTGTTGCGACAGTGGGTTATCTGTTTCAACAGCTCAATAATAACGGTTTTTATTAGTCTCAAGTCTCAAACTGTTTTAAAAAGGTGAGAAGTTTGAATGTAAAAGAAAAAGTCGTGTCTTTCCACATAAAACAAAAAGCCAGCAGTTTGAATATAATTAATATAATGGACCTGAACAGTCTTTTGCCTAAACGATCTATTGCAACAGCTCAATAATAACGGCTATTATTGAGTCTCAAATCATTTTGAAAAGGTGAGAAGTTTGGATGTAAAAAAAAATTGCGTCTTTTCACAGAAAACAAAAGGGCAGCAGTTTGAATATATTTAATATAATGGACCTGAACAGTCGTGCCTTTTTGCCTAACACATTCAAATTCAATCCTCTATAAATAGGTCACTCCACTTTTATTTATTTCTGGCATTTTGTCTTTTCGGGTTACATCTTCAACTACTTCTCTTCAAAGAGAATATTCCTTTCTCGGTGAGGTAAGTTTTTTTCTGTGTAAATCTACCAGTTCGTAGTATACATTGTATTACATTTGGACTCTCTTCTTTACTTTTGTATTTACTTTTTTGTGTCAATTCATACGTGTTCTAGATATGGCTGATACAAATTGGGACATTGTAATTCTACAAGACATTATCCAAGAACTTGAGTCACAGGTTCACGACCTGCGGTGGGAGTTGTCCACCATGGGAGCTTGGATGATCATGGAGATTCGCAAGCTTAGGAGGGCCTTGCTTCTGCCGGTCGAAGATTGGCCGGCTGGCAATAATAATGTTGTTGCTGATAATAATAATAATTAGAATGTGTTTTTTTTTAATTCTATATCGGATCTATACCTAATGTATTTTGTTTTTTGTTTAATGAAAAAATTATTGTTGGTCGACTTTGGCTTTTTAATTTTCATTCTGTCTATTCCTTCTTCTAAACATGTTAACATGTCGACTGTTGGAGCCGTAAAGAGCAATTTTGAATCCAGAAGTAATAACAATTTTGGCATTTGAGTTCTTTCAACAGATGGACCATCTGTTGGAACAGATCGATTGGGTTTCTGTAAGCAGATTATCCATCTGTTGGAGGAAAACATTCCAGTTTGATGGAACTATTGTATTCTTCCAGCTAATGTCCATTTGTTTCCACAAATGGGTAATCTATTAAAAATAATTGTGGTCTGTTGTATTATTTAGTTCATGTTTTGCCTCTTTTTATTGATGCACAAGTTATTTAAAAAGATATTTTATATATAATAAATGATAACATTACGTTCACAACAATAATTTAAATATATAAAAATCTACAATAAATAACAACACAAGTTTTTGCAATTACAACGATCATGGTGGATTACGATCTGGACATGTAGTTCTTTTGTGGCCAGCGCGCTTACATACAGAGCACTTGATTCTTCTTGATGAAAATGATTCTCTGACTCCACGCCTCCTCTTATATGGCTTTCTTCCCAGTTTGATAGTGCTTGGGTCAATATATGGAGGAGGTATTAATCTCCCCAAAAGCTCTGTAGGAACAACCCTAGATTCTTCGGGAGGCACCGGAGTAATATGCCCATTATATGCCATTTTATATTTTTTCACCGAATAATATGGAGAGGAGTGCTCATAAATTTTAGGTCCATATTTTACACCTTATTGAGCTCGAAGCGCTGCCATAGCATGTGGATAGGGTATTTTGTCCAATTCAAAAACTCTGCATGTACAAGATCTTGTTTGAAGATCGACCATGGCAACATCACCATGATCGGTGATACTGAATTTGTAATCTCTAATTTGATGAGATAATAACCTATTCCCCAAAAGGATGTTCGTTGATATTATTTTTTTGATTTCTAGAACAAATGGGTTCTTCTTGGGCCCCCAAACTACACACACCTTCCGTTAAAAAATTGGCCATACTTCTTGTTTATTATTTCAAACAGAACCTTGATGAAAAATTCTCTTTCAACGCCAAACAATGAATTCACCGATTCAGCTATGTTTGATGTCATAATATTGTACCTATACAAAAGAAGACATTATACTAAACTTGTAACTCAAACAAGACATTAAATTCATAAGAATGTACCTATCTACCAGATAGAATGCCCGGCTCCATCTCTTGAAACCGACACGTACGAGATGTTCTGCTACCTTGAGGTGCACATCCACTATTTGATTGAAATGGTCTAAAAACTCCTCTCTACTATATGCTTTAGCTGCTCTATAAAAAAGGGTCACGACCTTTTCATTGTGATAGTTGGTCCGAATGTTCTCTCCAAGATGCCTGATGCAACAATCAAAGTAAGCTGAAGTGAAAAAAAGTGAACCCATCTTTAGTACTTAGATGCCTATCCAAAATAAAATACAACTCTTCGGTATCTTCGATGCATCTTCGCAGTTGTTTAAAAAAAATTCATAAGAGGCATCACATTCCTTGTCCGCTACAAAAAAGCGACAGAAAAGATATGATTCTCTGCATCCTGCACCACTGCCGCTATCAGAACTACATTATACCTGCTCCTCAAGAAGGTATCGTCAACGACTATGCCTTTTCTCAAATGTCGAAAACCTTGAATCCAAGTACCATAGGATACAAAAAGTACTTGAACCTTTCGTTTACATCAACATGCAATGTCTTCTGACTTTCGGGATTTGTGGACTCAATCATGTAACAGTAGGCATCCAGGAATGCATACCCATGCTCGTGTGCCCCCTAACCAAGTCCTTGACAATCCCCATGGTCGTATATATCTTCCAATAACTAATCATGATACCCAATTCTGTAAGGAGTTGATTGACCATAACCCTTGTAGAAGGGCCTTTTCCATCGGGGAAACTATTCTTGAAATATTCACCGAGGACCTTTGCCGTGGCGTGAGGATTTTGGCCTGAGATGTGCTCCGAAACACATGTGTGATACTTTTCATGTTTATTAATGAAGAATCTTTCAGAACTTACGTACTTCACCGCTCTCAACCACCACTTACAATTCGGATTAGCACATTTATAGATAAAGATATTGCTTGAATATATCACCTTCTTTATTCTGAAATCTTTTTTCAAGCAAGAAATAAACAAAGTAGTAGATAGTTCTTTCTTGTCCTTGAATGACATTCCATTGAAAAAGCCGGTCTCATCGTCTTGAAGATTGCCAGACTGTGTCGATCGATAAGAACTGTCCACTATATTGGTCGCATCAACGGGCGTAGGTGTTTGATCATCATCTAGAATATCCATGTCTAGATCATCCAACCTATCATCAAAGATGTCTTGTTGTTCTTCTTCTTCTACGTTCTGGTTCTCATTCTCTCTCATCTTTTCAACCACGTACATCCTTAACACCAGCCTGGATAAATCACTAAGATAAGCACACAACTGAACCTAATCAGTTATCTTAAAAGGTAGTACCCTTTGATTTTCAAAGGAGTTGTGCATATAGCTGATGACGAGTTCTTTTGGTTGACAATTCAGTCCACAATAGTTGATTATTAAGTTCACAAAGTCATCATACAAAACATCACTTTAAACTGTCATAGTTATCATCTATAGTATTTCACCCTCCTTCCAATGCCATACATATCGATTGCTCTTCTCGATCCATTGACCATGACAATCCACCACTATTGTTATTGATCCCTCCATTAGTGGTACCTAAATAAAGTCATTTGTTAAAAAAAGTTAATAGTGATTTCATAGTGTCATACATGAATCCCAATAGATGTGTAATCTATTGCAACAGGTAAGTGATCAGTTGTAACAGATTACTTACTTGTTAGGATTCATGTTACGCTCTTGAAGCTGATTTCAACAGATAAGTCATCTGTTGTAACAGGTGAATCATCTGTTGTAATAGATGAAGCGCCTGTTGAGATAGATGTTGCAGTACTAAGGCACCTTTAAAGCTGATTCCAACAGATGAGTGACATATTATAATAGACAATTAACTTGTTGCGACAGATAACTTACCTGTTGCACAGACGACGCGTCTGTTGGAATCGAGGTCAGGTTCTATCGCAAAAGGTTACTAATATGTTGCAACAGATATTTATTGTTTGTTGGAATCGAGTTCAGATTCTGTTGGAACAGGTTACTAATCTGTTGCAACGGATATTTACCCTATTTCAACAGATGACACGTCTGTTGGAATCGAGTTCAGGTTCTATTTCAACAAGTTACTAATCTATTGCAACAGATATTTATCATATTGCACCAGATAACTAATCTGTTGCAACAGATAGGCCATATGTTGCAACAGATGACCCATCTGTTCGATTCATGTTAAGGCACTATAGAACCATAAACATGAATCCAACATATGAGTCTTCCGTTGAAACAGATCTCTCTTTTGTCACAACAGATGATTGATCTGTTTAAACAGATGGCTCTTATATTGCATTCATGTTCGCATGCTATCTATTGTTGAAAAAATAGCACAATAGCAGTTACCCAGTTGACAAATTTAACTAAAAATCATAATTTGACTTACCAAAGTCTCCTATGAAGTAATGCCAAAGTGCAAAGTAATGTACGAAATAAAATTTGACCTAAGAAATTGGTCAAATAGCAACAGTAGCGGTAACAACAACAACAATGGTCAACAAGAAGAAGATAAAGATGATAATGAAGTAGAAGATGATGATAATGAAGCAGAAGATGATGAATAAAGCAACAGCAACAATGAACAACAAAAATCTCTAAGAGAGAAAATAATAATGGATGAGAAGAGAGAGAAACGCACTTTTTTTCCTCTGTTTCCCGTTATATTAGATAAATATTTGGATCAAAGTATAAATTTAAAAACTTGTGGGCTATTCTCAAACTTACCCAATTTTCTTAATCCATAATAAAGTAATTGTCACCTCCACTCAATTATTAAGACTTATGTCACCTACACCTCATTTCCAAACTCTTTTGTCACTTTTAGCTCAAAGCCCCAACTATGAGTTATTTTCTCAGAAAGTCGCTCAACTTTGGTTTTTACTCTAAAAGTCACTCAACTTTAGTTTTTACTCCAAAAGTTACTCTACTATGAATGTCTTACTTACAAAGTCACTCAAACTATTTAATTGATTTTTCTCATTAAAATTTGCTAACATGTAATTTATATTTTAAAAAAAATTAAGAAAAAAAATATTTTAAATAATTAATTTAATGACCCGCCTATATCCAAAATTCATTTAAATGGTTTAAATGAATATCTTTTTTATTTCTTAGAATTTTAATATTACAACTATGTTTCGCAATTTTCTTGTCCAATGATTATACTCTAAAGTACATATATTATATAGTTATACAGATCATAGGGTTGTTCAAAAACTGAACCGACCGATAAACCGAACCGATAAAAATGTTATTGGTTATTGTTATTGGGTTAACGATTTTTTAATGGTTTTATAAAAAAATTACTGGGTTATTGGTTCGGCTCGATTTTTTCTTATTGGGTTATTGGGTAAACAGGTAACCCAATAAGAATATATATATATGACTTATTAGGTATGTCTCTTAATTTCTCTTTAATCTCTACAAATTAACAAACATATTATTTCAATTATACAAACTCTTAATTTCTCCTAACAACATTTAGTTCAAACTTGAAGATTGTTGTAAATTAAAACACATTATGTAGGATTTTTGTTTGCAACTAAGATTCGATTAGTTTTCATGTTAGTTACTATTATTTCTATTTTATGAGTATTTTCTTATCGGTTAAATCAAAAATCGAATCGTTAAGGACTAAAAACCGATAAACCGAAAATCGATAAAAAATATCTTATTGATTTAGTTATTGGTTTAGCATATTTAAAACTCGAAAATCGATAAATCGAACCGGTAATATGTAAAACCGAACCGACCAATGTTACTAAAATCATAATCATTTGATTGTACAATTTTTACTGCTAATTTTACCTCACAGTGTATATATTATATGTTACTAATGTTTAATAACATTTGCTAATGGGTTATATTATATCGCTTTAATTTAAAATTTATAATTTTCCTTTTATCAACTTATTAGGAATAAAGTTTATTGTATTTATTTGATGCATCTATATATTATACAAGTGGTGATACAAAAAATTGCATTATGATTGAAAAATTAATTCCATAAAGAAGTATCACATTGGAAATTAATTAAATCTAATTAGCTAAATGAATATGATTCTGAAAATCTTAAAAAATAATATTAACATTATAAGTGGGTTGATGTAAACAATTTGTAGACGTTTTAAGGTAGACGAGGTTAGACAGGCAGTCCGCAGGATGCGAAGGGGTAGGGCGACGGGGCCGGATGAGATACCGGTGGAGTTTTGGAAGTTCGTTGGAGAGGCTGGTGTAAGGTGGTTGACTGCATTGTTCAATGAAATTTTCAGGACGGCAAAGATGCCCGAGGCGTGGAGGTGGAGTACCATGATCCCCCTCTATAAGAATAAGGGGGACATTCAGTATTGCAATAACTATAGGGGGATTAAGTTACTGAGTCACTCTATGAAGATCTGGGAGAGAGTGGTCGAGATGAGGCTGAGACGGATAGTGTCTATTTCGAAAAACCAGTTCGGATTTATGCCCGGCCTCTCGACGACGGAGGCAATCCACCTGGTACGGAGGTTGGTGGAGCAGTATAGGGAGAGGAAGAAGGATCTGCACATGGTGTTCATCGACCTGGAAAAGGCGTACGACAAAGTCCCCAGGGAAGTGCTTTGGAGATGCTTGGAGGTGAGTGGAGTACCGCAGGCATATATCAGAGTAACTAAGGATATGTATGAGGGAGCGAAAACCCAGGTGAGGACGGCGGGAGGAGACTCAGAGCATTTCACTGTCCTGACAGGATTGCATCAGGGATCTACTCTTAGTCCCTTTTTGTTTGCGTTAGTAATGGATGTGTTGACGCGGCGTATCCAAGGGGAGGTGCCGTGGTGTATGCTTTTTGCAGACGATGTAGTCCTGATAGATGAGACTCGAGGGGGTGTGAATGACAAATTAGAGTTGTGGAGGCAAACTCTGGAGTCTAAAGGGTTCAGGGTGAGCAGAACCAAGAAAGAGTATGTGGAATGTAAGTTTAATGACGTGAGGCGGGAGAATGAGGTAGTAGTGAGGCTAGAAGCACAGGAGGTAGGGAAGAGGGATAAGTTCAAGTATCTCGGGTCCGTGATCCAGAGTAACGGTGAGATTGACGAGGATGTCTCGCACCGTATTGGGGCGGGATGGATGAAGTGGAAACTCGCATCGGGGGTGCTGTGTGATAAGAAGGTGCCGCCCAAGCTTAAAGGCAAATTCTATAGGGTGGTAGTCCGTCCGGCCTTGCTGTATGGAGCGGAGTGTTGGCCAGTTAAGAACTCCCACATCCAAAGAATGAAGGTGGCAGAAATGCGGATGTTGCGCTGGATGTGTGGACTGACCCGAGGGGATAGAGTTCGGAATGAGACTATCCGGGAGAAGGTTGGTGTGACTTCAGTGGAGTGTAAGATGCGGGAAGCATGATTGAGATGGTTCGGACACGTGAAGATGAGGGGCATGGATGCCCCGGTCCGTAGGTGTGAGAGGCTAGCGTTGGATGGTTTTAGACGGGGTAGGGGTAGACCGAAGAAGTACTGGGGTGAGGTGATTAGGCGGGACATGGAACAGTTACAGCTCACCGAGGACATGACCCTAGATAGGAAGGTCTGGAATATGCGAATTACGGCAGAGGATTAGGGCCAGTTCGGGTCGCTAGTGTAGGGAATTAATTGGTGGGGGTGTATTCCTGTTATGATTCCGTATTCAGTGTTTCGTGTTCCGTGTTCCATGTTTATTACGAATCTGTGTGCTTTCCTCTGCTTTATATTCCTGCATTCCTGCTTTACTCTGTTTTATATTCCTTATGGGTGCCGTATCTATGTTATGTCATCTGCTTCTGTGCTGTACTATGTGTTTGTGTGATATCTCGTGACTTGAGCCGGGGGGTCTTTCGGAAACAGCCTTTCTACTTCATCAGAGGTAGAGGTATGGACTGCGTACATCTTACCCCCCCAGACCCCACTAAGTGGGAATACACTGGGTTTGTTGTTGTTGTTGTTGTTAAAATTTCCGAGTGTTAACTATAAAGTAAACATGAGAATATGTAATGATATGGTTCAAATGATTTTTATTTTTTTTAAGAATTTTGGTTTTAAATAAAAATTCATGTTAGCAAATTTTAACTAAAAATAAATTAAATAGGTTTAGTAACCTTGTAAGTAAAATATTCGTAATTAAATGACTTTTAAAGTAAAAATGAAAGTTAAGTGACTTTTTAAGAGAAGAACTCTAAATTGAGTGACTTTTCAGAAAGTTATAAGCTGAGTGAGCATTTGAGTTATTAACTCAAAGTTACATTGTGCAGGTGACATTGCACTGAAAGAAGCAGAATTTTAATAAAAAGATCCGAGTATGGTGTTAAAGTAGGATATCCTTATACCCAGTAAATAGATATACAATTCCCAAGTTTACATGCAAAATTTTGCCCAATACAGGGTATTTAAATTTCAAAAAGGCTGGCAAGGAAAATGAAAAGAAAACCTGAAAGACCTACCGAGGCGTACAACACTAGTGAAGCTACCTGTTTTGTCAATGCCAGGGAATGGAAGTCCTACCAAATATGTTACAACAAAAGAGGGAAAGAAAAATTTTGTGAAGGCCTGTAAATGAAATAATGAAAACTAGTGCTCCGTATATACTGTACATAATAGCCTCCCTCCACCAGCTGAGATGGAAGAGCAAGCCATTACCTAAGCCAATGCGAGTGCTTCTTCGTCCTGAGGCTGCTGCTGCTGCTGTTGTTCAGAGAGCCGTTCTTCAGAGAAAGGGAGAAGAATCCGCCTTATTTCTTCTGAACTCAGCGTTTCATACTCTAGAAGTGCATTTGCCAGTGTGTGCAGAGCCTTCTCATGCTGTCATTAAAAAAAATCACAGATAGGATTGAGCAATAAATTCACGATCAAAACAACAGAATGTAAAGAGGACGTGCGTGTATGTTGGTGGGGGGGTTTGCTACTTTAACACTGTTGTTGCTTTCGTTCTCAAATAAACAAGGCACAACACCAGCCACTAGGGATGCTCTCCATATATCTACAATTCTAATTGCAAAAAATCTCCTAAAGACTAAATTCTTGATTCAATCAACTGTAAATATATTTGGTCATGACTAATAAAAAGTAACTCCTGCAACGTGTCGGGAATTATGTACCAACTTAGAATCGGAAGGTTATAAGGAATTAGCAGTCTGCAGCTTATTCTGAAACTATAGCAACCCGTACTTTGTATAATTTTTCGTTTTACCTATTTCTTTACCGGATGTCTACTTGCTCTATCAAATTCATGCAAAGCAAATTTCTTAAGACATCTCAGAATGTTTTACGTACGCACATAATATTCTAGATAACTTTCAACAAACGAGTCTTAGTCGAATTTTCTTTTTCTGTTTTCTCTTGTAGTGGTGAATTGTTATTCCAGAAGTATGTCAATCACTTGTGGCATCTCAAAATAACAAAAAATGTCTCATTAGTATCATCGAACATTTGACCAACTCTGGTCCCGATCCTGTCTTGTTAGGGTCCCCCCTTAAGAAGTATTTGAACTATGTATCTACTTGGACTTCCAAGGATACTATCAACTACTGAGCGAGAAGACAACTGTAAGGATGGAAGGTAGTATAGTTCTATGATCATTAAGATAAGTAATACAAACCTTCTTTAGGAGGGCCTTTACCCGATCATATGCTTCTCGTAGAAGTTTGACCACCTGTGCATCAGAAGAACAAACTTATAACTTATCAACAAAAAAGAAAAAACTAGATTACTATGAATTAGAATTTTTAATCAGGTCGCTTGTTACGAAAAGTTGTTAAAAAATCAGGCTAAGCAAATACCTCAGCATCTATACGTGATTGCATTTCAGCACTTGGCCGCTCTTTGATGTGAACAGGTCCAATTGCATCACTCATCCCACAGGATGATACCTACAGAAAAAACTGGTGCTGTCACACACTCGTAACAGAAAGCTTCATTCTGACAAATTTAATAACATCATTCACAGTTTAATAAGCGTGGCCGACCCAGGAATTTGGTGAAGTGTATGCAAATTTTCTTCACAATTATATTAAGGGTGTGCAAAATTAAATATACACTCATAATAGCAAACATTTGATCTCTGTACACCACATAATTTTCCGCCGAAGGGTGTGCACCGGACCACCCTTAGCCTAAGCTGGCTCCACCATATAAATTTAGTCTGCATACATTCTACCGTACATTCTACTGTTTCCCCAGACCCCACACTTTGTGGGACTACACTGGGTATGATGTTGTTGTTGTTGTTGTTGTTGTAGTCATAGCTTAATAAATAAATTACACAGACAAAGAATGAAGAACCGGCTCTTTTTACTCTTCCTAAGAGGCAGGTCTGGCGAGAAACCCTCTCATGGCAGCTTTTACCTGTGGGGAAGCTGCGTCTCATGTGGGTAAAACCTTAATTGTTTGCAACCTATGTCTAGACCCAAAAACTCTCACAACATAGACATCAGGAGGCTATGTTTGCTTTCTTTTCAAATTAACACCATGTTGGGTTATGCTTAGGCTATAGGTATGTTAATTTTACTTATCAATATAGTAGTAGATGGAGGAAAAGGAACTAAATGTGATCCTATTTTCTAGGTACTTTGGGTTGAGAGAAACTGGAGGACGGTCTAACAACAACAACAACATACCCAGTAAAATCCCACAAGTGAGGTTTGGGGAGGATAAATGTATGCAGACTTTACAACTACCTCGGGGAGGTAGAGAGGTTGTTTCCGAAAGAGTAAAGACCCTCGGCTCAAGTGCATAACCTTGAGTCGCACAGATTTAGTTTATATTTCTGATCATTTGAGTTTCACATGGTCAATCTTTTCTTCCCAAAAATGGAATTAGCACTACCCCGATAATCACTTTTTCCAACACATAAAGTCTCCCAGATAATGTTGATGAAAAACAAGAAATTCTGGGATAGCAAATTCTGACACAACAAATTCTGGCATATAAATGCAGCTAAAAGCCAAATCAGCAACTTAAATGAGATCATGCAGCCAGTAAGAATATCATATTTTAGTCTACATGCATAAGTTGAAATATATAGGCATGTAATTGTTGATAAGCGAAAAATAAACAGGGAAACAACTCCTTCTCATAGCTAATAATTGTAATACATGATGATCAATATACTTTTAAACCGTTAAAGGTGACTGAAAAATAATTTTTGTTTAGTGAGCTAAAGTGATACCAACCCACCTGTCAAGACATACTTCAGAAGAAAATATAGACAAAAGGAAAAAGAATTGAAGTGATTTGGATAAACACATCTACAGCAGCTGTCTAGTAACTGTTTTCTGGATTTGTTCCAGCAGTTAGTCGAGCAGTTATTATTCCTTTGTAGTTTATGGTCTACGAATACGTAATTACAATTAGTTATTCAGGTATGTAGTTCAGAATCAAAACTACTATGTTCTGGAGTCTTGTCCTCTCCATACAGACAAGTAGACAACTTTATTGGTGTAATTGTGTTTTAGATTATTGCACAAACTATTGCCAGTAAAATTATCTTCTTTGTTCTATTTCTACAGTTCTTTACTTCTGGTTACTATCATAGAGAAACAACAAGGGAAGACGGAAGAAGTATTTTTATTGCGTATATTGGCCATTTCTTTCACTATAATAGATGTTACTATGTAGCAAAATTGTACCATGTATTGAGCAAGTTCTGTAGCTGTGTTAAGGTCGCTACTAGCCCCAGTAGTTACATTGTCTGGGCCAAAGACCAGCTCCTCAGCTACTCTTCCTCCCATACAAACATCAAGCCGTGCTAACAACTGTTTTCTGCTGATTGATGTCTCATCATTTGAAGGAAGCTGTGTAACCATTCCCAAAGCAGACCCCCGCGGCAGGATCGTAGCTTTATGTATAGGATGTGCGCCTTCAGTATTCAAGGCAACAATTGCATGGCCACTCTCATGATATGCAGTTAGCTGAAAAAGACAGATATTTACCATTATGGTGATAGTATGTCTGGATATTGTAACATGTCCACCACAGAACAAGGACAGGAAAAACAAGGGCGTTTGTCCAATATGAAAACATTCAGAGAGTCCTTTTATTAACTATAAAAGAGGTAAACCTAGATTCTGCACAGCATTCACAAAATATATAACTTGATGTTGAGGCCCAATAAGTTTTTGTATTCTAAAGAATCTTGCCTGTTCATAAACATGTAAAATCAAACATGTATATAGATTACCTTAAGCCAATACCTGATGTCAAATCAACTCAAACTTACAAGAGCAAGTTACAGGATACAAACATGAACATATTTTTCATAGTAGAACCGAATACCTTCTTTGAGTCTTCTGAAAGGAACATGGTTTTGCGTTCTGTTCCCATTATTATTCTATCTTTTGCAAACTCCAACTGTGATGCATTTAGCTTCTCAGCACCTTCAACAGCAGCCTTAATGGCAGCAATATTTACCAGGTTTGCCAAATCTGTTCCAAACAGAAACGATTAATAATATATTCATGCCACCAATTGAGAAAAGAGCCAGGTTATGATCACTCACATCAACAGTTCCTAAAAAATGTGTTAGAATGTAAGTTTAGTATTTAGATGTCGTGTTACAAGAGTCATGTCATTAGTTAAATAATGTCCCACATGGAACAAATATCATATGAGTCTTGGATTTGACACCTATAATAGGGTTTCTTGTATGTCATTATATCAGGTATTCAGTATTTCTGTCTTTTGATTTTCACATGATATCAGAATCAAACTTTGGTAAGCTCATTCTCACAATTGCTTTTGGTTTAACTTTCCTATCATTCTTACGGCTCTTTCTCTAAAATCTGCATTGAGCCATTAACTCAGCTCCAAACCCACTCTTTAGCCTATCGAATCTACTACTTATGTTAACTCCAGGCCTACTCCTCAGCTTGGTTAGTCTACTCTCTCTCTTTTCTTTTATCTACTTCAGCCATGCCCTTGTGGAGCCACTTCATCTTCTACCCAACAAAGGCAAATAATAAAAGCTAAAGAAGGCAAAATAATCATTTATCCACGTGCAATTTCAAGAATTGAGTTAACACATGATGAAGGTAGTTAAAATATATATCAGTCCCACAATGGTTGCCAAAGGGATTCCAAAGGACTTATAATGGTTCTTATCTACTCCACCCATTGCATTAAGATTTTGGTGTGAATTTTCATATTCTTTCATGTGGTATCTTGGCCAAACTTTGTCAAGCCCGTTTCTCTCTACCTAATATTTTCTCAATAGGAGTTCTCCCTCTCAATATAGCCATAAACCCCTAATTTTGCTACAGGCTCACTCCTCACTCTGCAATGCCGCTTTCTATCTCTATTTACTACAAATCTCTCTCTCCCCACACACATTAGGCCAAGTCTTCAGTCCGTTGAGTCTACTCTATGTCTACCTAAACTCCAAGCTCACTCTTCAGCTTGCTGAGCTTATCTCTACTTCCCCGTCTACTTTTCGATCTTTTCCCACAAAAGAAATTTCAATTTCTAAATCCAAATCCTAGAATAGGTTTACACACGAGAGTATTCGAGAATACATTTATCCTTTTTCAATTCAAACTTGTCCCTCGTAGTTATGCAAGAGTTTCCAAAGAGATTTATAATGGTCCTGGACTACTCCATCCATAGCCTCAATGTTTTAAGTTGAATGCTCATATTCTTTCACAAAACAAATATGAAGGCTCGCTTTTTCACTTAGGCAGTGGGCAAGTGATAAATTGTTAACCTCACTCCTTACCACCCAGCCCAACCCCCATCAAAGCCCTCTCTGTTTTTAACGATTCAACTTTTATTAACTTTACTTTTTATCTGGCGACTCAATTGATACTATGATAAATAAAAGAAATTGTTATCAAAAATCAAAATTATAATCCCATCTTACCCCAAAAAGTAAACAAACTAACAGCAACATTCACTTCAGTAACAAATATTCACTTCAGTCAAATGCCCAATCCCAATATTATAATCCACCCAAATCCCTAGGAACATGACAATTAATAACAATGAAATGATGTATCAATAACACCACTATCCCATCTGTCAGTAACAGTCACATGATGTATCTAAGCTAGGAGAAAACTCCAACATTAACCAAATGTAAATTGTCAAAAGAAGTTCATAAAACGATGCTAGCGCAAGGGAAGGACTATGCACAAAATAATGGACACGAGTACAATTGGTTCCAAATGTAATCTAGTCCAGTGATCTCTCAAAATAGTTATAAATTAGGCTCTTATTCATGTATATTGGCCCATGAACTTGCATAATATTTACTTTTTTGCATCCCACATCCATTAGCTTTGCTTTCACACTTCCAGAGTTATTTTGATACAACCAACTTCCCAAACTCAATCTTCTTTTCCAACTATTTACGAAGTGATAGATATAATCCACGTAATGAGGATCATCGATTTCAATCTTGCAGAAGGTAATACACCATCTCAGTAGACATCAATTTTAGGATAAGAAGATTCATAATATATGGAAAACTCAAAAGGAAATGAACATCAAATAAAATGAGAATTGCACGTGCCTGCTCCATTGAATCCTGGTGTTCCACGAGCAATCGCATTCACATTGACATCATCACTGACTGGTTTGTCTTGCAAATAAAGCTCTAAGATCTCTTGACGACCCCGTACATCTGGGTTGGGAACCACAATCTAGAAAAAGTTGTTTCGATGTTAACAGCCTGATGATAAATACAATTAAATATTCCTCAAAGTCAATCACTTATAATGTGTTTTCAAAAGGATCAGGAAAGGAAGTCGTTCGACAAAATTCGGACTTTGACATCTCAGAACAAAAAAATGTATAAACTCTAAATTAAGTATATACTGTACAATTTCACAACCAAAAATGCTCCCTGAGATTTGCTCTTGTTCCAATTTCCAAATGTAATTTCTGGGCTTGTTAATGGACACCCAAACTTAAGGCATAGCTTTATTGGCGTAAAAAGTTATGTGAATTTGAAAAATTTAAACCAGCATGTTACAATTATTGTTTTGGACAAACTTTTTTTTACTGCTTCAGTTTTTTTGAATAAACCCTAGCTAATAGTTCTGTTAGCTAGCTATTCTTATTTTGTAGTAGTAATTAGTTGGTTGAAGATATAATACTATGGAGATATTCTAGGCTAGGATTATGATCATTTCTTTATTGATTTTTGTTACTGCAAGTATTATAAAATGCAAAGCTAAATAAAATAGTTCCCGTTAACTGCACAGCCAGTATATTTCTCTTAGCTTCCTCTGTTTATTCTTTAAGTTTCTTTTATTAAAACTCAACACGGTAGGATAGCGTCTCACAACTCTCCTGTAGATAAATTCATCATAAGTAACCGGTATACTTGTTACCGAAAAAAAACTCTCCGATTTGTGCCATCAAAATAGTTGTGTTAATCAGATTGGAGAAAAACACTTTTTTCAAGGATTGAGAGAACTACTTCAGTGCCCAAATTTATGCCTAGAAAACCCCACAAATGTATGGAAGTAGAAAAGCAGCCGAACGGGATGGAAAAGCCCCAACACACTTACATGCCTATCAAATCTACCCGGCCTTGTCAAGGCAGGATCAAGAATATCGGGCAAGTTGGTCGCAGCCATCAATATTATTCCCTGTATAATGAGTCAAAAGTACACTTCAGTTTCAAATTCAAGTGAGGTATTCATGATTTAGATACTTTAACGTCAAGACATTTACCTCATTTTGCTCAAAACCATCCATCTCAACAAGTAACTGATGCAATGTTTTCTTAGTATGGCCTTCCCACTGCTTTCGAGTTGATCCAACAGCATCAATTTCATCAATAAATATGATGCATGGAGCCTAAAAGGGAATCAAACACATGAAAATTAGAAAGCAGTTCCAGGAACTGATTGAGTTCCTTCAGAAAAGGGAAACAGACATCAAATCCTTTCCTTTTTCGAGTACAAGTACAAGGAGAAGACAAAGAAAATTATCTCACATAATAGATACAGTAACATGAAGCAGAAAGGGGACTTCCAACTTCCCATTAGGTTTTCACAATTATACCAAAACTGGGCGTTCTTTTTATTTTGCATTTCAGACGGAAATAGCAAGTTTAACGACAACAAAAGTCAAGGCAGATGCTAGGCATCATTCCACTTGTCAAGCTTAGTTAATTTTACGCAAACAAGAAAGTTATTTTCCCTGTACAGCAAGGTCTAATATTGAAATAGGAGTTACCCCACAACCTCCTCTCTAATTAGTTGAAATCGTTTGTTCACTCCAAACTCTTGGATTAAGAAAGGTGAAAAGTCCTTTTGCCCGTTGATGAAGGCACATTGTTATATGGACAGCTCAAATTGGAAGTACGTCTAAATGATGACAGAGGGTAGTATTAAAGTGACTGCAGCTTCATAAATCTGAAGGGAGACTCTCATAACCAATTATGAGTGATCTCCACCCAGTTCTGGTACTATGTAACTCGAACAAAAGTTTATTTCAGTGTTAAGGAATGAATGTAGTCACATACATTCATTATAGGGACCAATAACAGATCTACAGGATTCTATGTACATGTATATATGCTTGCTAGTTCATGGAATAAACTTTTTTTTTTTTTTTTTTGGAAAATGATAAGGAAAAACATTAATTTTTCTCCCATACCTTCGGTTTACAGAGAGATTAATATAGGGCCATGCATACTTTATGATAAATGCAAGACTGATCTCTATGCACACCAAGAACATATTGCTTCACAACTGAACCACTTAAGTTAAAGTGAGGTTTTCAAGCATAGCTAAGCATTAACTGGAACTTTGCTGTCCAGTGTTTACCTGGTACATTTCACATAATTTTGCTCTGATATGTAAGCAACTTTCCTTATAAACCACAATAAGTAAGTGATGTATGTATAATCAATCAAACCTTCTTCTTAGCAGCTTGAAACAAAGATCTCACACGCCGAGCACCAACTCCCACAAACCTAAAAGAATGTAAAATTTTCACAGCCAAGTTAATTAGGTCGTTACGTAACCAAGCGTAAGATCTTTAAAGTAACGATAGTTTGCCAAAAATCAATAAGAAACAAAATAAACACGTGTGCATAAAAACAAGACAGTAGGTTCTTAGAAGGATGGACTTCCATCGAAAAATCAGGTTGCAAGTGACTATCCCACAGAACACAGTCATCAATTTCTCTGACCATGGAAGAACATATAGTAAGTTAAAGCCTCCAAACAATGTTGCTTGCTTCAGTTGGCTGTAGCAGCTGAAGCATGCTTGACGCAGCTAATTTACTGCATGCTCAGTTGTCCCTGATACCCCTTATGTGAAAAGAATTTTGCAGATGTTAATCACCTATTTTTGCATTGCAACTTCACAGTAGACTCTGGTACAGTTCTGCCCTTCTTGTAAGTAAAGTGGGCCGTGCCAAAGTTAACCATGGAGCTGTTAGAATGCTGGATCAGGAGCAGACTTGACAAGGAAACTTTTTTGCTGTAAATACTTGACAAGGAAACTAAAGCTGCCTGAGCACCATTCCCTCATGCATTTTGTAGGAAACTTGGAAGGAAAGAATTCACAAATTTTTAGGGAAAAGCTGCAGTATCTTTAGAAAATGGTAACATGCATGAAGTGGAAACTTTTCAGGACTTACTTTTTTTTTCTAAAGCTGGTAACGTTTATATCTAAATCAGCACTTAGATAGTACTGAAAACCCACTTTTCAGGACTTCCTCAACTTCACAAGTATGTAGATTTGGACAGACTTTGCTAACTGTAATTATGTAAAAACACTTGGGGGTCGTTTGGTACACTCCATTTGATAAGTAAGGATATCCCATGAGGTGGGATATCCCATGGGATTATTTTATCCCCCTCCCCATGGGATTAATCCCACCATTTTAGTACAAATGGTGGGGTAAAATAGTCCCAGGATTAAGCAATACGCACCTTATACCAAACATGGAATAAAGTTAATTCCAAACTTTATCCCGGGATTATTTTTCTTATCCCTTCTACCAAACAACCCCTTAGTACCATCTTAGAGCTGAAATAGATCAATAAAATCCTACTTGTCAGGTGTCCAGGAAAAAAATCTGCCCTACTATTGCTATTGAGGCCTACATTATCCAAATTTAGACACCTTGACAAGCATAGGCTTGTGCAACATTACCAATCCTCTCTTCCCAGTTAACAGCTAACATGACAAAGCTTGAGATCGATGAGAGATCATTCAATTCCCTATATGAGGAAGCAAAATACTGCAGATGTGTACATATAATGGACAAAAACGGAGTGAGGTAATTCTCTAAGCACCAAGTGACTTGCTATTATTGAGAAGAAACTGAGAGGTAATTCTCTGAGCTTCTCCTAGAAAGTCAGAGGAGACCACAAATCATAATTTTCTCACATATTGGATACAAGCATGACCTGGACATGAGGTAGAGAAAGTAATAGGAGAAAGTAGTCGACATACATTTCTTCAAATTCAGAGCCTGCCTTATAAAAGAAAGGCACCCCTGCTTCTCCAGCAATAGCCTTCAAATCAAGATAATTAAGCAGGATTAGCATAAATACATATGCTTATGCTAACATATACGAATAAGAAAGCACAAGGCCATTTTCTGAATGCAGGAAGAATGCATAATAAAAGAACTTTGCCCAACGAAGAGAACAAGATAATAGAAGAGAAATCTTTAACTAAGTAAAAAAGGAGCAACGCTGACACTTATGAAATTATTCAAGAACAGAAGAAATAACAAATTTTCAATTGTTTTTCTATATCAAAAGAAAAAGGAATACCAAATCTTACATCACCAAAAAAATTTAGGAAAAGTAAAGAGAGAAGAAATACTCGATTAGAAGACTCACAACTCACAACTAACAAGGAGAAATTTCATCTGAATTTGATTATAGTTGGAAGTGCGCAATGCATCTGGAGATATAACAAAGAGCACTGGTATCCTACACATGGAAATCCAATGTGGACAACTACTTCAGTGTAAAATGTAATCCAGCTTACCTTGGCGAGGAGAGTTTTTCCTGTTCCAGGTGCTCCAGTCAAAAGAATTCCCTAAAAACAAGAAAATCATTCAGTCAGGAAAAGGATAGGGGTACTTACATAAAAGGAAGAACACTGACAATTAAAACCCTGGATAAACGAGCATAACAAGCACAAACCTTCGGCAACTTCCCTCCAAGCCGTGTGAACTTAGAAGGATTTTTTAGGTACTCAACAACCTCCTCAAGCTCTTGCTTAGCATCATCACAACCTTTGACATCCTTAAACGTTTTGACATTCTGCAGCCAAAAGAAAAACAGATTAAAATAACTGCTGCAAGATCCACAAACAAGAGAAGTCATACTTTTCCTAATCACTATTAGACTATCCATGGAAGAAAAAATGCAAACTATAGTATTGACTAGCACTAGAGCATAAGTGTGGTTGTTCAAGTCCATCCATCATCTTTCTCAAGCACCAACATGTTAATCTAAAGTTGAACTGCGTAAAAATCACAAAACGAGGACTATTAGTATTTGTCTATCAAGAAAACATTCAAATCGGTGAGCCTCAAGGATAAGAAGCATCATTTCTACAGGGTTGGATCTTGATACACAAAGAGAGAACGGTGTACGACTTTTAGAAGTTGTTATTAGTTCATGTGAGCTGATACTCAAAGAGTTACTCCTGAACAGCTGGAAGATTAAGAGAAAACCAAGCAACAAAGACCTATGATGCATCAATATTTATATTTATAAAATATAAAATTGATATGGAAGTACGTTACATAGGAATAGCATGGGATAATAGAGACACTTGAGGCTGTTCCTACTTCCCCTTTCCAGTTTAGTCTCTATTATTCACTGGTGGATGTATGATAACGCAAGAACAAAGAAAATTACAAATGAGACGCCTGAATCCTCCAAATTTTGTGACTCCTAAATTTCTGAATGGAATTCCCAGCAGTGCTATCAAAAGCGAAAAGCGCAAAAAAGCTCTAATGTATGTTGGGGCTAAAAGCGCAAAACGCAAGTAAAAGTGTGGACTTCAATGAAAAAAGGCACAAAGAGAGAAAAAGTACCAAATATTTATGTTTAGTCAAAGACTAATAATTATAAGCATGAATGACAAATATATGAACAAAGAAATTGGAAAACAATTATGACAAAGTGAAATATCATTTGTTTAGTGTCGCCTCTTCAAAAGAGACTCAATCATTGGCAAGGAAAAGTATGCCTTAGCTTGAAGACGACAGTGAAGTGCACATTAAGTGAGGGGAAGCGCTAAACACGTTTTGAGCCTCGCTTCAGG
This sequence comes from Capsicum annuum, assembly GCF_002878395.1. Classification (NCBI taxonomy): domain Eukaryota; kingdom Viridiplantae; phylum Streptophyta; class Magnoliopsida; order Solanales; family Solanaceae; genus Capsicum; species Capsicum annuum. Next base: position 227,029,003 of record NC_061113.1, read on the forward strand.
GCTTAAACGCGCTTTGATAACACTGATTCCTAGGAACATTGCTCCTTTTTTTAATGCGAAAACGAGGAAGACAAACAAACTAGATATTTCATACTATGACAAGAATTAAGAAGGAAAATAGAATAAAGTTAGGTTCCAGATTCTTTAATTCACATTGCACATCATGAGATTGGTGCAGAAGACACCTTCATGTAATATCTCCAGAAAGAAAACAAACCTTCTCTGGCGTTACTTCTTTATTCAACTCTTTCGGGGCATAGGAGGAGCTTGAACCAACACCTGAAGCTCCTATCCCACCTAAGCCGCCAATATATTTCTGAAGTGCAGCAGCCCCCATTATCCTGACAAAATGAATGTGTTCTTTTCTTAGTAAAATAAAGAAGGATAAGAGTAAATTACTGCCAACTAAAGACGGGAGAAGTTACCTAAAACAAGGAAAGAGAGTGAAAACTAAGATAACGATAGAAACAAATCAGTTAATATGCTAACTATCACAGTAGCAATCACATAAAATAACCACTGCACCACCTCCCATCCCCCACCCCCACCCCACCCAACCCCACTCCTCCCTGCCACAAACAAACACCCAGAAAATATAAAGAAAAGTGCAAGACTATATCTAGAGAAATTACTAGGCCTCAGTTTTGTACATGCAGAACAGTAAATTCAAGAAGATTAACTTACCAGACCAAGCCAACGGCAATAGTGAATATGATAGTTGAGAGAAACTCTTGTGCAAAACGTGATGATCTGTTTGAAACTTTAGGATCAACCTACAAGCGAGAATACGAATCCTGGGTAAACAACGACATGCATGCACAAAAGCATGACACAACAAATGGACAAAGCAATTATTAGCAGAGTCAATCGAAGCACCAATAGCCATGGTCTCATGTTTTTAACTGTTAGTGACACTAGTTTTAGATATGATGCTTAAGATGAACATTAGACTCATTGTGATAGTGACACTAGTTTTAGATATGATGCTTAAGATGAACATTAGACTCATTGTGTCAACAAAACTGCAGGGCTGATAGTATCTTACCATCACAACATGTAATGGCTGCTTCTCGGAAATGCCAGGATTGAGAAAGGGTTCATCCATGTCCCCTGATGCCCGTTGCTTCAACTCTTGCAACTATATTTTGATTCCATTAATAATCAAAAATGAATGCCAAATCAAGAGAAAAGTGCAGTACAAATTACAGGAGTAAACAGGACATCCAGTGTTCAGAATGATTTCCTTCACTCCAGAAAATAGAAGCACTTAGAGTTTGGAGATAGAAGGAATTAAGACTGATTGGGACAATCAGGAACCCGGAACATTCATTATTTAGTGTCAAACATTAAAATGGTTTGTTACCTACAGGTGGCATTGCCAATAGACACAAAATGGAAGGTATTACATGATCAACAATTACCAGTGAAGGAAGACTTGAAGGCTTTCCAGATTGCTCATCAGGTAGATACTCAGCAATAGCATTTGTAGCCACAAGAGCTCGCATATATTCTGCAACTCCTCTACTGTCTACCGCGTGAGCTCTCTGCTCAAAGCGCCGAATGACAGACTCAGGGCTAAGGTTAAGAAGATAAAGAGAACAGTGAATACTCTCTAAAAATAAATTCGTGTAGGTAAGGTAACTCATAGACAAACATTAAAAAATGAAACAAAAGTAACCCGAAGTGATCAGGTGAAAGACTCCAAAACAGTAATTCACAGGAACTGACAGGCTGCATTCTTGTTTAGCTAGGCACCTCAAACATGGTTCTCCTAGTTTGATTAAAATAGCAAGAGTTGAAAATAGACAGACTAATCAAAAGCATCCATGAGGACAATGACCACATTAAACAGCTTTATATTTTTCTGCACAGGACTCCCTCCGTTCACTTTTACTTGTCATGTTTCGCTTCGCAGTAGTCAATTTGACTAATTTTCAGAGCTAAATTGAATTAGATTAATCCAATATTTTAAATTTTAGATATTAAATTACTATAAGTTCGAATCCTTCTTGTATAAATATGGTGAAAATACACATTCGGTCAAAGTTCATGCAGTTTGACTTTCTAGAAGCGAAACATGACAAGTAAAAGTGAACGAAAGGAGTATTATCGTAGTTGAAAGACGAGCAAAGACTGCGAAAACATAGTATCCTTGTCATTCCACCTCCCCTAGAGAATTCCATACATGAGAGAAGTAAGATAAAGACTAAAATTTACCTGTGCTTGTTGAGTTCAGCAAGCAAAGCGCTTTGCAAAGCAGCATCCTTTGGATTCGCATCAGCTTCCGCCATCAATCTTTCCAAACGCTTCTCTTGCTGCCAAAACGGCCACCAGCTAAACCAATCAGACAACAAAACATTCTCAAACCCTTTTTTCACCTTCGCAAATAAACCCATTAAGAAAACCACTATAGGCAGCTTCTTCTTCAGGTCCTCATTCTCCACAGATGATTCCACGTGACCCAGTTCATTTTCAGTAGTAGCACTACTCACTGCTGCTACTCCACCATTGGAGTCAACGGAACTCGTATCGAAAACGGAGGGTTCATTGAATTTATGAGGTTCATTGTCATTATTATTGGATACGGCGGCGAAATCAGGATTCAATGTACAATGAAGGCGTAAGTTGTGGCGGCAAAAACGAGTAGATGATGCAGTTGTGGATAAACAACGGACATGATTGTAGGAGGAACAAGAAAAATGGAAGAGAGAAGGTAAAGGCTTGAAGATAAGAGAAGCTTGAAGAGTGCTCATGGCTTTTTTCACCTCCCCTTTGGATTAGATGTTTAGGGTTTAAAGAAGAAGAAGAAGAAGAAGAGATACTTTGCCTTGAACACAATCCAAGATTCTTTACTTGCAAAAGAGAGGATTTTTATTGGCTTTGTGGCTTCTTGTAGAGTAACAACACCACACTTCTCCTCTCTCCCTTTGTTGTGAATTAGAGAGTTGAAGGGATTGGGTTACTTTCTTTCTTGGGATTATAGAGCAAACAAGAAAACCTTATCTATACTCAAATTGGCGCTCTTCTTCTTGTGGCCTCTATAATTTCACTTATTTTCTTTGAAAAAGATAGGACGTACACTTTTGAGATTTTCAGTATGGCAACTGAAAATTGGTCATTTTCATATCCCAACGGCCAAGCCCCTGTTTTTAAGGAGCAAAGTTTTAGTTTTTTCTCATCTTATATCTTTCTGGATTACAATGTATTAAACCCGATTTAAGAACCCAAATTCTGTTCTTTTTACCTTTCTCTCGGAAGTTCATTTGTTGTGCTTTAGCTTTTGCAGAATTTTGGACTTTCAAAACCATTAGAGAAATTGTTTACCTTTCGCTTCTTTCGAAAACACCCAAACGAACACACTAAAGAAAACAACTAAAAAAAAATTCCAACCAAACTAAGTTTGCGAAAGTTTGAAACAAACATAAGATGTTGGCTCTTGTTTTACTCATCGTTTTCGAAAAAGAGTGGGGGAAAGATAGCAGGCGAGCGTATAAGTTTATCACAAGGCAAGCATGAAATGAAAGCCTTTGGCTCCATTATAATTCATAACGATGAAAGACGATGAAAAATAGTGTACAACACGAGCCTAAAAGCAGTTATGAAACCATACAATGACCCCCTAGAGGAAAAAAGGACAGGAAAGACGGACAAAAACAACCAAGATATGCAAGTTAGGACCAAAAGATTTGTAACATTTTTGGCTAACACCTCTCTGCAAGCAAAATTAAGGACCCAACTATGCAAAACTTGTCGCGCACTAGTGATACTGTGGAGGATAAGGAGGCATCGGAGTAGATTGTGGTATGACATTCTGTCCATGCATTGGCATCACACCGGAACCCATCTGAGAAGGCACACTAGCAGGTGGCATGTAAGGGTGACTATGCATCTGCATCGGCATTGATGGAGTTGCAGTGGCGGGCGCCGTGTTCCAGACGGCAGGATGCTGGGGCGGAGCTACACCTGCAGCTGGAGTGTACTGCGAAGGGGCACCATATGGATGAACACCTGGACCTCCTATCAGAGGCGGCTGCTGCCCCAAGACTGAAGGTTGAGAATTCAACATTGGAGTAATTGGCATTGTGTAATCTCTGCCGCGATCATTATTAATCTGAAATCAGTTAAAGATGACCATCAATTTGGGCAGTAACTTGTTCCCCAGCAGGAAAAGAATGCTCGGGAAGCTGGGAAGTATAGGTACTGAGCAAAAGAGAGATGGGACACTAAATTACAGAGTTCCCATCACAAATTAGTATCTCAAAATAAATAAAGCTCTCTACAAAGCTGTTTTTACCTTTATACTAAGATCAGTGTGTCGAGAGTAAGAGATGTGAAGCATGCAATATCCACCTTGATATATGGAATGTCCTTCCAAAGCTTCCTTCGCAGCAGCAGCTGTGCGCACATCTGTAGATTCAACAAATCTATAGCTTAGTTCAACTCACAAGCATCTTAGTACAGAATAACCAACTCAAATCCACTACTTCAAAGTTTGTACAAGCTGACCAATTCACAAGAGGAAACCACTGCTCCCTAGGGTGGACGAGTTCAAAACATTTCTTTGACTAATATACCAGCAAAACATTTCTTCGACTAATATACCAACTATCTCGTTTACCAAGTCACTTGAGAGGACACCCAACAAATAAGAGAGAACAGCAAGAAGTATTTCTCTTTAATGAAGTTGTGGTCTATCAAAATGCAGCAAGAAGATTCTGAACCATAAAAGGGAACAGAAAAAAAAAATGAAAAGTTAACTCTAGTACATCAGGCCTATTCTAGGATCAGAGATAGAGAGCTACTAGAATCCAAAAGCTGAACCAAGCTATTTACAGGGGTTAGCTTTGTTCCAGCTAAAAAGAGTAAGAGACCTAGCATCTATGGAGTGGTTTGGAATTGAAATTCCATCAAAATATCTGCAGTTCCTCTTTGTCCAAGAACAGCAAATAATACTTGCAGGGTCATGATCCAGAGTCGGGCAGCAAGTATTTTTACCCAATAAAATATTCACTAGAAACATTCCCTGCTAGAATACAGAATGCCATATAAAAATCACAACATAATATAATGTCAAGAAGCTGAGAACAGTGTTTGGTCACTTTGCCAAATGCTTTGACACATTGGGGCAAGCACGTTATGTGCAAGCGCAAGAACTAACACTTAGCAAATTATTGGCAACACTTCCATCTTACCTGGATATTGTATCAGAGCCTGAAGCCCTCCATTCTTATCAAACATAGCAATCTTCAGTACAGGACCAAAAGCTGAGAAAACCTAAGAATATATGAAGGAAAATGAGAACCAACAAAACAACTCAAAAGACAGGTTATGAAAAAAACTACAAAAGCTTTCTGCAACTGGAGAAGAGTGTTACCGTGTGTAGGACATCCAAGGTAACTGCATACTGCATGTTCTCAATGGAAGCAAGAAGAACATTACTCTCAGGTTCCAATTTCTTCCCATCCAAACCCAAACTGAACTGCAACACATATGGAAGAAACTTTAAAGAAAGATAAACTGCACATGATCAGCTTGTCTGTCAGGACATATCTTCTTCTTTTTTTATTGGTGCCCGCAAGAACATATCTCAAACCACAGAAACATGAAAAATACGCGTATTGACATGAATGATGCTGATTTTGTTTATAGATTAGCTTTATTGTGGATGTTTTATTTCCTAGAAGAATTATAGAAGAACATAATATTTCTTTTATTGTAATTGATTCTCTTGCCTTATTTAGTTATGGGGCTCATCATATAAATACTGCTTCTCTTAGGATGTAAAGATACACCGAAATACAAAGAAGCCTTTTCTTCCTTCTCAAATTCTACACACACACCAATGATCAATAACTTATGCCTCAATCCTACATTAGTTCGGGATACACATTCACGGTGATCTAAATACTTTGCCGTATGAAAGGGCAGTATCTTAAAGTAATCCAACAGAAAGCCACAATGGCAGCAACAAGGAACTGAAAGACTAGGATCTAACAGTCCTAGCAAATCCTCGATGTGCAAATGAGTCTGCAGTTTTAGAGCTTCGACTGATTCATTACCTGACCACTTGCATCTATGGCTGAGGAAGCGACAGGAAGGAGAGAATTGGTATAGTCCCTGAATCAAGACCATAAACAAGATATAAGATTGAAAGAGTGGCAAGCAATAATTAACACAAACAAATTAAAACCATATTGAAGATGTAATTGACTAAGATAAAGATTGCGCAAAAGCATTCTGTACAACCAACTTTCAATACGACAACAACATAACCAGTGTTGGGGTCTAGGGAGGGTGTGGTGTAGGCAGACCTTACCCCTATCTTGGCAAGGTAAAGAGGCTGTTTCTATAAGACCCTTGGCTCAAGAAAAGCATTTTCAAAACAAGAAAAATAAGCCATCGCTTATGAGTGTGTATGTTTTTATAGAAGATAAGGTATCTTTTATGGAAAATCATATTTTTTTGGATTCTCTATTTTTTGGCGTGCCACTTTATAGGGGAGCTTTTTTCCCCATCTCAATAAGGTTACTACTTTTATCCCAAAAAAAAAAAGTGCATGTATGTGAGATAGAGAGAGAGATGGAGATCATTTTTACCTGCTACGATGACTCTGAAACTTCACACTCAGATCTGTATGGGCAGAATATGTGATTTTAAGGCTACATGGTCCCAGTTCCGGAATCAAGTAGCTGATACACGAGAAAAGAAAAAGATCAGTCAACTGTCCTGCAAGAACAATATGTAGTAGCTAGTAATAACTACTCCAGTAAACCATTGGGTTTGGTATAAAAATGTAGATATATTTTTTTCCCCTCACTAACTCATAGAATTCCATCAATAGCCCAGACAATGTATAATTTAAACAGCCAGCCAACCACCTCAACTTTCAACAACAACAACATAGCCAGTGTATTCCCATCTAGTGGGGTCTGGGGAGGGTAGAGTGTACGCAGACCATACCACTACCTCAGGTGAAGTAGAGAGGCTGTTTCCGATAGACCCCCGGCTTAAAACCAATAACAGTATAGCAAACACAAAACATAAATGCATCTAAACTTGTACAGGCAAAATAAACTAACAACGCTAACCACAAGATAATACTAGAGCCACAAGGATACTATTAAAAACTATATCTCCGAAACCAAAGACAGTACTCAACCACCTCAACTTTGGCCAACTAAATTACACCAGAAAACCAAACAATCATCCTTTCTGACCAGCACTTTTTACCAGGATCACAGTTCCTAACACAATAAGCAAATAAGCTTACCAGTCCTAGACTCCTAGTTATAAACATATTCTGTAGCAGCATTTAGAAAGCAGAATTTGATGGGCTCATTAACCACGTGGCTGGAATGGACATGAGCACAAGAAGAAGGTGACTCAAATGTCAATATAAACTGTATATGGAACAGCTAAGCTCGGAGCATGTGCACCCCTTCAGTAAATTGTTTTTAAAATGCTCCTCAAAGATGTCCAGCCCATGTGTGTTCAGTACATCTACAAAAACAATCCATAACCAACTGAAATATAAATCCAAAATCACCTGGGAATGCTTCTTCCATCCAGGGCATCCTTTGCTGAAGTAGCAGTTTCTGCATCAGTAAATTGCACCAGAGCCTGAAGAGGGTTCAAGGAGGCGAGGACTTGTCAGCTAATTAGAAGGTCAACAAGCCTATTGACACTGATCAAATTTGCATAAATCCATCTTCTGAAGCATAAATACCTGGAATCCTGCAGTCTTCTCAAATGTTGTTATCTTGTGCACGAACCCAAAAGCAGAAAATACCTGAAAGAATAAGAGAATTTCAGAAATAAATCTATCCAATGTTAAAAATATAAATTAGGAGAAATAACACACTAAGAAGAAATTCCTAACATGCTTCTCTCAAGTAAGCCTCTAACACATTAGAAACAAATAGCACAAACAACATTTCTACTTTAAATTATTATCAATCATACTCTCTACTGCAAAAGAAAAAATCTAGTCAAGGAGTATTCTCCATCAGTTGACCTAAAGAAGTTCCAAAAATGTGAAGGACAGAGACAGAAGGAAGTTAGAAAGACAACCATCTCTCCTGTCTGTCATTTACTGCACATTATACCAGCAAAACTAGCAGAACATGAATATGTGATGCAAGCAAAACGATCTGAACATGAGAAAATTCTCTGAATTTAGAAGATTCTCAGACAGTTCTCTTTTTTTTTCAACCTGTGACAGTTCTCTGAGGTCCATAAATTTAGGTCAGGCACTCTTACACTCCAAAAATTCACCAAGAAGCATTGATACAAATCTCGAACCCTTGATCTAGTGGAAAGATTTAAAGCATTTAAACTAACACAGATCTCAAGCAAAAGTAGTATTCCACACGAAACAAAATTAACTTTTTTTGAGAAAGTTAACTTCCGCATCTGTTAATAAAGAGGTTCAACGTCATTACAAAGATGAACTTATCAAACAAATCTCATCATCAGAGAAGTTCACGGCAGCCATAAGTCACCTCAAGTTTGTAAGCTCTTGGCCCCTAACGGGGCAAGCTCCATTCCATGAAGCTGTATTTTAGAAAACCAAACTTCCACTCATATAACATTTTTTTTTTTTTTATAACCGTGGGGCCCTGGCTAGCTTGTGCGCAACTCAACTAATTCCACAGAATACCTGCCACCTCCCACCAGCAACAGGTCACTCATATAACATCTTAAAAACACTAAAACATGAGGAAGGAGATCATTTCTTAAGCCATTGAAATAAAAAGTTCAAAAATTTTAAGACAAGTAAGTCTCAGAGGGGGAGCTTAGATAACCAAATGCCTGACTCATAAATGATTATCTGACTTTGTGTTTGGCCTAATTGGGTTGGATCCTAAACTTCAGAAATATTTTAACCAAAAGACATTATTACTATAAGCAAAGGAAAAGTTGCCGGATGCACATGCAACAAGTTTGCCTTGGAAAACGAAAAAAATAGCATCTCCATTATGCACATGCTAAGAAAGGGTGAAGATTTTAGAGGAATAAGAAACATCTGACACTCCAAGAAAGTCAGGAAAGTTAGATGAGGAGAAGGGAAGAAGGAGCCAGAGTTAAGAAAAAGAGAAAAGAGACAAACACGCATGCGCTCTTTCTCCCGATGCAATAAGCTGCCATTGAAGATATATCCTGGAAATTATCCTGCTGATCCATTCAATTTCATGTTAAGAATGCTCAAGAAAGCATGAAATACTCCAACCTAATTACCAAAACTACACAAAACCTTTCCACCAATAAGATTCCCTCTCCACCAAAGTAAATGGGAAGCACTTTAATCCTTACCAAGTGTAAAACATCAATGCTGACAAGGCGAGCATCATTCCCTTCAATTGTAACCAACAGTACATTTCCGGCTACATCTGCTGTAGTTTTGTTGTTCACTATCTCTTGCCTATTTGAATATTGTAGGTAGACGGTTTTCCCCCGTACCTGAGCTGGCTCAGAGGAAGAGGCATAGTACGATATCATTGCAATAGCTTGATTTAATTCTGCCTACACATATTAACAAAGCAGATGTAAGAAACTCAAGTTTTGAAGGATGTACAGTTTCACTAGAAAAACAGATATACTATGAAAGACAGAGGTGAAATAGAGGTGAATATAGCCACTTACGAACTCTATAAATGCTTGATTTCGGTTTGCTCCTACATTACACTTGGTATTCACAACTCTACCAAAAGGTTTTCCCAATTCGATCAGCTCCTCCTCTGTGCACTCCCATGGTAAGTTTCTCAAATGGAGAACCTTTGATGGGGGCTGTGTGTATCGAAACTGAGGCTGGCTAGAAGCAGATGCCATCGGAACTACAAAATCAAGCTTTAAACAGAATAACAGATATTAAAATGGCATTTGACGAATATTTAACACTCGTCCAGCTCTCAAAGCTAAGAGATAGATTGGATTATAAGCAGTATATAGACTACATGAGCTAAAAGGTCGCAGTACTCAAAAGCGCATTGCTCAAAATGTAAACTAGTGAATCAAATAAGCATGCTGCTAAATAAAAAGCAATTGTGCAACGTATGGAACATAATTTTGTAGATAGAGGGAATATAATTCAGATTTTAGAATAAGTGCAGCCATGTGCGATTCTTTTTCTTTTTTGTTGACCGAGAAATTTGCTTGGAGTTGACCCTTGGGCCAACAGCAACCTTCAAAACTCCTTTCAAAAATGATGGTCCCGCACCTCTTATCCTGCCCCACTTAAATACAAGACTTATTTCACTTGGTGCAAGCAACCATTGCCATGTATTATCTTTCATAATAGGAACGTCCCTTGTACTAAGCTTTCTAATGGAGGTATATGTATATCAAGTAACAGTAACCCACTCAACCAGTTAACTATTTCCTTATCACACACCAAGCTTAACGACGAGACACCAATAAAGAAAGAGATTATTAGATAACATAGCATTTTACGCATTCAAACCAAAAATTCTCTAATTAGAACATGACAAGCGCTCTTGCTAAACTAAAAGTCAAGTCTTCAAACTCGTAACACAATAATATTAAAAGAATCCACATTATAATAGCGTCACCATCTCCACCAAAAATAAAATACTTAAATGAAGAACCGCAAGCATCCAATTTCCACCAACAGACAAAACTATTAACTTATCCACAAATGTTAAGCAACGTAGCGGAAACAGGGGCAGAGCCACCTTTAGTCCAGTCCAGGGGGCTCATCCGAACCCCCTACGCCCTTCGGAGGAAAATTATACTATCTATACATGGTTAGAGTTCTTTTTTATATATATACAATAGATGTTGACCCCTTCAGCTAGTTTGTATGTATACTTTTTAGATTTTAAATCCCTTTAGTGAAAATCCTGGCTCCACCACTGATCGAAAAAGGCCTAATTTCCTAGAACCACTAATATTTGTTCAGCTAAAAAGACATCAAATCTATGGTGAACCAACACAGACCCCGTGTCCAAAACTGAGAGCTAGTTTGGTTGGGGAACAAGTTATCCCAGCCTCAATATGGGATAAGAATACACCACAATTCGGGATAAGTCATCTAAAGCAATCATGGGATACACTCATCCTAAAATCAATCCTTTATCCCTCATACCAAACGAACGCTGAGGGTTCGTACAATCCCTCAACTAAAGCTTATCAAATATATATAAAAAAAAAAAAAAAAAGTTAATTGTATTTCTCCAAGGGGCAAAAACAACAGCAAGGATTGAGTATGAGAATTGAAAGCAGCGTCGCCGTCAAAATGTTGAAAATTAAACTTAACGAACAACGAGAGATTAGGGCACAACGAGAACAAACCATAGGATTTAGAATTAGAATGAAGATTGTACCTGTATATGTCAGGCGGAGATTAGGGTTTCACCGCACAACTTTGCTGGAAACGACGCCGAGTAGATGTACCGCACAACTTTGGTGGCTAGATGAATATATTTTGCTCTTCAACTAATGATGGTAAGCTGAGGGTAAGCTAAGGCTGCATTTGTTTTTGTTTTTTTAAAGATTAAGATATGTGGATGGATCTGAATGCACATCGGAATTATTAAGATATTGTGTAAAGATCTGAAAATTCAATAATTAAGATTGTTTATTTTTTAATTTTTAAGTATATAAAAAAATTATTTATATATATAATAAAATAAAATATATAATTTAAATAAAAAATTAATTATATATTAGAAAAATATGTAATTTAATGCAACTAAATTATTATTTGATTGAAAAAAAATATTTATGTTTGATAGTGATAATGGAGATGGTTTATAATGATGATTGCGATGACGATGATTGATGTTAGTGATTAGTAGTATTGGTGGTAATAGTTGTGATGTTTGGTATTGTAGTGACTGTTATGATAATGGCGGTTGATAGTGGTGGTAGTGGTTGTGATGTGACATTGCTTGATGTTAGTAGTTGGGGGTGTTGATTGTGATAGCTGTAAAATGAACGAATGATGGTTGATGATGTGTTGGTGCTAGTTAGAGATATTGTTAGTTGTGACGGTGGAGATGGTTGTTAGTAGAGATAAATTATAGCGACGATAGTGATTGAGGTGATGATAGAGGTGACGTTACTAGTGACAATGGTGGTGGCCATCGAAAAATATGTGGAGGTTGTGATGTATTAGTGGTAGTTAGCGGCAGTGCTAATTGTGATAGATGAGTTGGTCGATATTAGGGATTGGCCGATAGTGATCGATGATGGTGGTGGTATTGACGGTAGTAGTGACGTTAAATATAATTAAAATAATAAAGGTAGTAGGTGTGGTAGCGGTTGACAATAGTGGTTGGTAGCGATATTTGTTGTCGATGGTGGTTGTGATGGTGGAGGTGGTTGGTGGCGGTTGACAATGATGGCGGTGGCAGAGCTGGTGACTGATGATTATGAATAGAGTGTCAGTGAATATTATCCAATACCAGAATACCTCTTCAGATCTATTAAAACTTGATTCTAAATCTAAATAATTAAGATCTATTCAGACCTATTAAGAGCTAAAATATTAATAAAAAACAAATGCACTTAATGATCTGAAGTCTGAACCATTAAGATTCAGACCTCCAATAAGTGCAAACAAATGAGCAAGTATGATTAATGACGGTTCAAATGTTCTATTTAATATAGGGAATAGGGCCAAATATGCTCCTAAACTTTGTGAAAATGTCCAAATATTTCCTCCGTTACAAGTTTGGTCCATATATGCCCTCGCTGTTAAAGTTTTGGTCCAAATATACCCTTGTTGTTAAAGTTTTGAGCAAATATACCTCTTTGAACATTAAGTGATTTGTTGAAAATGTGCAAGTCCCTTTTTTCTTTTTCTTTTTAATTTTTAATGTCCATATAAGCAAATAATTGTCATATTACAAAAATAAATTCACCCTCCTCTTTTATATCCGACCCGACCCAAGATCCGACCCAAAATCCTTTTTAATCACTGTAATACCCTAACCCATTTCACTATATCTTCTACGTACGCAAAGCAGCTTATTGCGTTTCACCATATATATTCTTCTATTGGTCATCACGACGTATCTTCGTGAAAGAAAATAACGGGATATACAAAATCAACTCAATGGAGCCACCACTGCATACTCTTTAAATGGTAAGTGATTTTGAAATAGTGCTAACCAAACAAAAACAGACAAATCAAATTTCTAGATGCAAAGAAAAGAATGCATCTTTCTATCGGTAAGATTACAAATATGAACCTCACATAAAGGGAGAAGAGAAAAAAAAATCAAGCGTTTGGCCATCACAAACCCATATGCTTATAAAACACAATCAAGTGAGCAACTCAGGCTACACGGATGTGATTAATTTTGAAGAAAAAGCTTGCTCATTTCTTCTTTTTCAGTCGTCCTATTAGTAAATTTCACACGACATTAGTGATTAGTGAAAGCAATGATTCTACTAAATTTCATCGAATACTCCATTGATCAACGACCCAAGCTGCTTTGCGTACGTAAAAGATAGGGTGAAATGGGTTAGGGTATTATGGTGATTAAAAAGGGTCTTGGATCGGATCTTGGGTTGGGTCAGGGTATAAAAGAGGAGGGTGAATTTATTTTTTGTGATGTGGCAATTATTTGCTTATGTGGACATTAATTTTTTTTTTTTAAAAGGGACTTGCGAATTTTTAGCAAATCACTTAACGTTTAAGGGGTATATTTGCTCCAAAACTTTAACAGCGAGGACATATTTGAACCAAAACTTTAACAGCGAGGGCATATTTGGACCAAACTTATAACAGAGGGCATATTTGAACTTTTTCGCAAAGTTTAGGGGCATATTTGATCCTTTTCCCTTTAATATATGAATGGATGTAAAGACAACTTACTTTACCACTTAAACTTAACTTCTGTTTATTTACTCCTTAATAACTTTAAAGTAAATTTTTTACCACCCTAAAAAAATTATACCACTCTCACCGTGAAGAGTGAAGTACACACGCCTCACGTCATTGTCAAATCAGTGCCACATCAGTGTCATGTCATTGTCACGTAAGAAATTATAATTTTTTTGAAAAAAGTAATCCAACACACATATTATTTATATATATATATATATATATATATATATAAACCCACCCCTTTCCTCCTCCTTCTTTTTCTTCAACAGCCTATCCCATCCCCCTCGTTCCTCCTTCTCCTTCTTCTTCAACAGCTCCCCCAACCCCAACCCCCATTCCTCCTTCTCCTTTTATTTCTTTTTCACCATTAATATCATTATTTCACCATTAACACTATTATTTCACCATTAACATCATTATTTCACCATTAACACCAATAACTTGATTCGAATTTAACAAGAAATTGATAAATAACTTGATCATGAGTTGTAAATTAATTTAAAGTGAATGGTAAATTAGGGAAGACAAAATTCCAAACAGAGTCATTCTCAATCCAAAATTTCAAAACACAAAAATCATGAGTTGATCACAAAAATACATCAATACATAAAATTTCAAATTCATATTCCTTCACATTAATTAAAACTCAAAATTTTAAAACTCTCAAATTCTCAATCTTTTACTCAAATATGTCAACAGAAATGGCACAAATAGTCCCAAATTCAAAAATAGCATTGATGGTATTCGCATGACATGAAATTTTTGGCCAAGAACCAAACTTGTTCATCAATCTTGAATCCTTTTTGATTGTTGAAAGATTAAATTTTGGATCAATTGGGACTTGGTAGGAAGGGGGTATGAAGAAGACGAAGAAACGGGATGGGGGTATAAAAAAATAAAGAAACGGAGTGTTAGGGGTGGGGAAGGGGATTGTTACGAAGAAGAAGATGAAATTGGGTTCTTGTTTTTTCTTATATATATATATATAAAGTGGGCCCTTTTATGTTGGTCTGTATATTTTCTAAAAATGTCCCGATTGATAATGTAAATTCCTGCTATGTAAAGCCATTCGTCTTATATTTTTAAGTTGCATATTCAACATAGTATGAGCATATCTATATCATCTTATAAACAATTAGATAAAAAAAATTCACGCGATTTTTTCTTTTTGGCCACGTCAGCCGTAGGGGTTGTATTCTATACACTTTAAAGATGTTAAGAGGTATATAAACGAAAGTTAAGTTTAAGTGCTAAAGTAAGTTGAACGGACAAGTTTGGGGGAGGGGGGGCAGGCATGGGGAACATTGTCTTTTCTCTAAAAATAATTATTGGTATAAGTAATCAATTATGGTGAAATGGTGAGACTAGTTATCTTTAATCAAAAATTTACAGTGCACGATTTGAATTAATCGGACTCAATATAAATATCAATTATTGAGTGAAAAATATATCAAGAAGAAAAAATAAATTTATGTCTTAATTCATACTATCATTGATCTATTTAACTTTCGTATTATGAATCAAAATAAATAAATTTTAAAATAGGAGTATAATTTATATCTTATTTATGCGTTGATGATTGTATTATGATTTGCGTTCATCAAATTTTATTCTCTGCCTTCTCATGTTACTATTTGCTTATAAATGAGAAACTAAGATATCAATTAATCATAACTGACAAGATTAGAGTTTTTTCTTCAGATTCGACAGTTGAATTTGAATATTTTAAATTTTGTCATATACAAAATTTAAATCATGATTGGTATTTGATAACGTTTCTCAAACGAATAAAACTTTTTAATAGTTTAATTATCTCTTGTTTAGTATCATATATTATTTGTGAAAGCATATACATGATGTGCTTCTATAATTTGAAGGATCTAATTCATTAATAATTAAATTATATTTGAATGCTCATATAATTTATGTATCATGCGATAAATATATCACAATTGTTTGTCACAAAATAAGAAAAAAGGATTATTTAACAGTAGATACATGAAACAACCCTATAAGTTGAAACCTAAAATAATCAATTGGTAGCTCGCCAAACATTATTGTTTGGTTGCCCATGGGAGTTACTCTATGTCTAAGGGCTTTCCATCAATGTTATCAGTTGTGTCTAAAGTGAATTATTCCACACTGATTTAGAATAGTCTCAATATGTCTAAATATTGATTTATTTTATGACCAATTGTTTTAGACAGGTTACTTACCAAAGATAGATAGGTGCTCGTAGGGTACATCTTATGTCAATTTTTTATGCGAGATGTGTAACAGCAACAGTATTGAAATGCTAACCACCTACTTTGTCTATGTAAAAGGACTAAGGAAATCTAGGAATCAATATAAAATTGGCTTGAGAGTACAGTGAACCAGAACAATGTGCATGAAGCAATACAAAAGATGCAATGAAAACATTGGAGCAACTTTAAAAAGGAATGATGGCAATCTATGGAGCGTTATATATCAAATTTGGATTATACGAACTGAAAAAATATTCATAGAATCAACTGTAAATGTAGAATTTATAATGCAACGAGTTAAATTTATAGTTACTGAGAGACTAGACATATTTAAAAGCACACAAAAAGAGGTAAAAGATGTGCATATCTAATACATGTTGTATGTAATTAGTTGAGTTCTTTTTTTGTCGGAGGCTCGCTGAATACTAGCAACTTTCCTGAAAAAGGATCACGATTCATGGATACTCTCTAATTTGTAATCGTTTTTATCAATTAATGATAATAATTCATAATTTATTACCAAAAAATATAAATTAGACACATAGATAACTTTGCCTTATATTTGATATATATACTCAATATTATTTTATAACCTTAAAAAGTTGGGTTATATCAAATAAACACTTGAACATATGTTGGTTGAAGTTCAACTCTCATTAGAGCCAAAGTCAAGTATTTTTTATTGAGAGGAAATTTATAAACAAAATTAAAATGATTATTACGGAGAACAAGAATTGTTAAAAAGAGAATTTTCTCCTCATAAGTTGAAAAATGTTGTTCATACAAGATTAATTAAAATGAAGAAGGTATCCTAAAAATGAATAATCTTTAATCAATAATCAAATTGAAAATAAATTGAGAGAAACTGCTTACTAATAAGAGGGAAACGGAAAGAGAGAAGCGCACAATTGGGCGTCAGCATGTGTGGCTTCAGTTGTGTGCTTCTTCAATGTATTAGTTATTTTGGCCTAGTGGTCCAACGTCCGATATTACATGCATGAGGTCTTGCGATTGAGCCTCAACCACAATAATTTTTTTTGGTCTTTTGAACTTAGCTTTTTTTAGTAGCCGTTTGGCCATGAAAAGTTTTTACTTTTTCTCCGAAAAATTATTTCATTTTAATGAAAAAGTGAAAACAATGTGTGTTTTGTCCATGAGAATTTCAAAAACAATTTGGAATTGTATTTGGAAAAGTGAAACAAGTAAAGCTTGTTTTCACTTTTTTCACTCCTATTTCTCTCACAAAATTTCAAAAGCAACTCCAATTTATGTTCATAGCCAAACACAATCCAACTCCAACTTCAACTTCAACTCCGAAACGGGATCTTAGTGTTTTAAACTTAGTTGTGTGTTTATCGGCCCATTGAATTTTGCACACTTGTGAAAATTTGGCTCATTAAATGTTGCATTTTTCACTTTTCATTTATTTGCGAATATTATGGAGTTATGGCACTCCATAACTTATATTTTCATTTGAAAAAAAGAGTCAATAGTAAAAAAAATTCTTCAAATAATTTATATATTTTAAGATAATGTAAAAATTACTCTAAATCATAGTAATTAATAATTAAAAAAATTACAGTTACAAAAATTGTTCGACTCTCAAGATTTTATTTGTGTCACGTAAATTAATATTGAAAAAGTAACATAATTTTCTTGTTTTAATCTATGTGACACATTTCAAACTTCAAAGTTAAATAATTTTATTTTCACTTGAAATTTGGACATAAATTTTTAACTTTTTTTTAAATAACATCTACATATTTGAAAATTACGTACAAAATACAACAAGTCATAATAATTGACAATTCAAACTATTTAAAGGATATATAACAAAAATTGTGATCGAAAAAAGACTTGATTAAATCACAAAATTTGACGGGTGCCACATAAATTGGGACAAAGAAAATATTATTTCTATTTACAAATACTATTAAAAGACTAACATTATACTTTTAAAAGAATATTTCTACTAATCGGTTTCATATTATTGGGCGGTGCCTTGCACGGGCGTCTCGCAACTAATTTTTTTTAGAGAAAATACACTGTTTCACCCTTGAACTATAACGAAAGTTGTTGAGACACACCCTAACTTAAAGAGGGTCCTATTACCCCCCCCCCCCTGCCCCACTCTCCCGAACTAAATTATATCGTATTTTTGTTAATCTTAAGTGCCTACGTGACACACTGCATGAATTAACATACTAAAGACGCGTGAAAATATAATTTATGTATCTTTAATCAATAGAAAAGCGCCAACTATCTTGACAAAGTTAAATAATAAATTTCTTATTTAAGCCCTATTCTTCTTCATCCAAAATAATAACTCCATTAATGAAATAGCTTGATTCAAAACGGGTATTTCTCCTTGATTCTAAGCTCAAATTTTGATTCTTCTTCAAATTTCTCCTTGATTCGAGAAGTCAAAGGTAATTATTGTCTAATATCTTCAATTTATTCAAAAGTTCTAATTTTAAAACTTTATTTTTCTAAAATGTTAGGGTTAGAAATGATGAAATACGAGTTGAATAAATTGTGTATGAATGAAAATGATCCAATGATCAATGTTGAAGTGCGATGCAAATATGAGATTTTGTTGAAAATACAGACGTTTTGGTCATATCACAATTTTGATAGAAGATTTTGAACCTGTACTCGTTATAAGGTTTGTGTTTATTCTCTCTTAAATGATTAATGTTGATGTTTGTGTAGATATATAATTTTTATGTTCTTAATTTGCAGGCTACGAATTACAAGTATTTATAATGGAGAGATTTGAAACGAGTTGGCGAAAGATCAAAATTTATTCTTTCAAGATTGGTGAACAAGATTAATGAGCTAGAAAAAAATTATGAGCATGTTAGGATGCAATTAAATAAGCTTGAAAACTTGAAGATGCAGTGTGATAATCCCAGCAATATGAATTCAGTCGACATCGAGGAGTCAAAACAAAAAGATTAGCGTGAAAATCTGCAAACTAAATTTTAAAGTCTCGACGTCAATTCTACTTATTCAAATGTGGATAATGAAGTAAATGAGAATGTTATAGATAAATTAAAAGAGAATGTCAAGGGTGATTTGAAAGACAAGAGAATGAAGATGAAAAAGAAGAAAAGATGTTCATATCATTTTACTCGAAAATTCATTTGTTGTATTGATCATATGTGTAGGTGTTGTGTTTGTTAGTTTCCTTATCCAAGTTGATAACATGAAAAATAATTCAATAAGTTGTCATAGTATGTAGTAGAGACTCATTTTGTGTCGGAATGAAACTATAATTTGTTATGCTAAGCTACCGTAGTGTGTAATAGATCATTATTTTGTGGTAACGTGACTTCAATTTGATTTTATAGTGAATTTTTGTGTAAATGCAAGCATTTTGTGTAGGAATGAAATTATAATTTGATATGTTAAACTACATAAAGCTTTTTGTGTATTTTGGTGTCAATAATTGAAATGAAGCAACAACATATAAGTTTCAATTTTAAAATAGAACCAAAACAATAACTAAAAAGAAGCAACAACACACAAGTTGCAATTTTAAAAGAGAAACAAAATAATAATCGAAAAGGAACAACAACACACAAGTTGCAATTTTAAAAGAGAACCAAAACAAAACACTAACACTACATTCAATCAATTGAATTTCAGTATCATTTACACAAGATAAATTCACGAGTCTAAAAAATAGTAGTTTAACAGCTCAATCCCAAAAATACTAATACTAAAACATCAAGTATCTTTGTGGCATCAAAACAGTAGATTCATTATTTCATACAAAAAATATAGTATCTAAGTGAAACCAAATCAATAATCAACACAAAATTATAATTTTTAGGGGTCTCGGGGTTGTGAACACGATGAGGTATGCATGGTTGCACATTATTTGAAGGCCTTGATTGATCTTTTATCTATTGGAGTCTTCTTGTTGGGATTGTTTGCTTGCCTTTCCACTTCAATCCACTTGAAAGTTTGAACCCAATATCTCCAGTTACAACTGCTGATTTCATTATTTTCTTAGGTTCAGTGGATACTATTCTCCTACTTGACAGCTCAGGCTATAAACAAATGGGCAGTTTAAGTTTAAATCATTATAAGAAAAGAACACAAGCATTATGAATGTATCACTTACATTAATGATTTTGAAGCTATTTTCAGCTTGAAACACATCTATTTCAGTCAATCTTGATTTTTTATATTGAGTTGTGTTTCCAACACCCTTTTCCTTCCTGCAGCAGCAATAACATTCTCTCTTGATGCAACATTTGTAGCATCATGTGTTGTACTACCTTGAGAACATGTAAACCAACTTTCAAGTGGATGAGGAGCACCTCTTACTACATTACCATTTTATCTACCCTTTGCTCTGGCACTTTTAATTCTTGATAACATTCCAACACTCCTTAAAGGAATTTCTGATATTGTAGAAGGGTTAGCAGGCGTTTCTTTTCCTCTAGAATTTGGTGGTGATGTAAAATCAGTAGCACCATGATTATCATGTGTTGTTCTTGGTCTAGCAGAAGCACCATCATTTGTTGATAGTGGTGCAAAAACTGTAGCAACAGATGCACTTGGTCTTCTGTTATAAGGTGGTGGTACATATGGAACTTGTGCTTTTCTAGGTCTCTCTCCTCTCTTTGCAGTAGGTTCAACATCATTATTTGTTTGTTTCTAACATTCAAAAGATAAGATACATATTTACATGGTTTAAACAACGTAGAATAAATAGTTAGATAAATTACCTTTGATCTATTCCTTTCCTCTATTGAGATTGATGGTTCTGTAACACTTGCTGCCTTTGGAGTAGCCCCATCTCCATCAATTCTTAGCATAGGATAACCTCTTTTGTTGTGACCCTTAACATGACATTGACTACATATCATAATAACTTTAATTCTACGCATTTTTCTAGACTTCTTAATTTCACCAACTTTTTTCCTTCTCAATATGTTTGGCCTACCTGACAGTTCTTTAATCACTAGTGGAGCAACAAAAGGGTTTCTAGACACAGGTCACATTGGTATGTTATTCATAGGTGCATGAAATGTAAGTGGATATGTATCTCTTTTTAGAGTAGCATGGATCAATGAAATCAAGTGGGTCATACTGCTAACATGACAGCTAAGGCATGTGGGCATGGTATCCCCTTCAACATCCAAGATCTATAACTTGACTTTTTTTTCCTCAAACACACAGTGTGTTGTTTATATCCATCCATAACTTCAAATCTTTTTACTTCATTGAACTCAATGATACAGTTCATTGTCTTATCAATATTATCCTTTAAAACTCTAATTGGTATTAGAGAGAAATTAGTGACCCAAGTTTTTGAAAATTTACTTAACCTGACTAGTCAAGTCATGACCTTAACTCTTATTTATCTCTTCAAGCATACTAATAATACTCTTACGCCTTGCTGCTAAAATTCAAGAATTAAACTCTTACAAATGTTTTTATTTATAGAATCTCACTTGACTTGACAATTAAAATAAACCTTGCACCAATACTTTTATCATAGTAAAGTAGATTAACAACAATTTTCTTACCAAGAGTAGGCAATTCATCCAAATTTTTCTTGAATTCAACTGCAAAAGTGCTTCTAGTACACTTTTAAAATGTCATTTTTTTTAAGACCCCTACAATCCTTTGACCAATTTGCTAGGATATGCCTAGCATATCTTCTTTCCTCACAACCTGAAAACAACTCCTTAATAGATAAATCAAGTCCCTAAAAGCATAAGTGTTATTGATAAAATCAAAAGCATATACAAATAGAATATTTTTTTTCGAATGAAATAAAAACAGAAATTTAAAAACTTTGTTAACAGAGAAATACCTTTTGCATGTTTGACATAATAGTAAATCATGTTCCATCTCTTAATCCCAGGTCTTCTTACAAGATTGAAAAAATCAACTTCAAGTGTTTTTGTTCTCTTTTACCACTACAACCTAAGCAAGTGGAAGCATTTGATTGTTTTCATTCTTGACCAAATCAATCAGTAATTGACCCCTACAGACTCCCTATAAGAAACAACCATCCAAACCTATGAATTTTCTACATAACCTGAATGACATCTTGACTGCTTTAAAACAAATGTAGAATACCTCAAACAGTGGCCTACCAAGTTCATTAGCTTCACCAAAATTAACCACACAAGTTCTCCCAAGATTAGATCTTAACAACTCATCTTTATAGTCAAGAATTCTTTCATACTCTACAATATGATCACCCATAATCTCATTCAAAATTCTAGCTCTTACTCTCCTAGCTGTGGTCTTACCTATATGCACCTTAAACTTCTTTTTGATTAACTGTTGTAATTTGAAAACTCTTATATTAGGTTGTTCAATTACATCCTCTTTCATAACCTTAACCAAGAATTTTGTGTTGCACAAGTAATTTCTGGTGGCGCTATCACAAATATGTACTGGAAGGTAAGTCCTAATAACAAAGTTATTGGATACAATCACCACTTATAGTTTTTCTTGTTGCATCTCACCCTAACTCTATTTGGCTCATTGATATACTTATGAATTTGAACCCTGTTTTGAATAACATACTTAGTCAACGCCTTTCTGAACTCTTTTACACTTGCAAAAGTCATACCCAACTACCATACAACCTTATCAAAATTAGGATCATACTTCACACTATCAGTCACTAATTTTTCTCTCCTGCTTCTAGACAATTTCAACCTCATGTTATCTCCTTCGTCAAAATAACTATTATCTGTATTAGTTTCATAGATAGCATGATCATAACTAACATAATATGATCTATCACCCCCTAACTTTTTTTTGAACTATTTTTCACTATGATAGTCTTATCAACTTTTAAATCTGACCCAGTTTGACCACATGGTACTTCTTCAGTATTTGCAGGAATTCTCTCTTCTTTTCCACCTCAAAAAAGAACTTTGCTTAACCCTAAGATCTTTTACCTTCTTATGGACATTATTTTCACAATTATCATCTCTAAGTAAATTTATTGCTTTCTCATTTTAAAATTCTGTACTATCATCATTTGATCCATCAGGTTCCTTTACAGAATAGGCACTATCTTTAAAATTTGATGAATTAATGTGATGATCAGCTAAATCTGATGGATCAACAATATTTGGGGCAATTGAATTTGATGTGGAAGCAATGTTTGAGGCAGTATTTAAAGCTACACCAGCCACATTATTTAAAGAAGGTTCACCTGCTTCTTTATTCCCTGCTTCTTTACTAGCACTGTTTTCAGTGATTCCCTCAACTTTATAACAAGCATCATAAGATTCCTCCTCAGCCATGTGCACATATACATCTAAAATAGTCCCATTTTGCAAAAACTTACACATTATTAATAGAATATCATCATTATCTATGTCTCTCAAAATACAACTATTAGGTGACCTTATATTAAATTTGCAGTTAGGACTATATCTTAGTTCTCAAATATAATCCTTCATCTAAAAAATATGAAATAGTATCCACATCAACATTTAAATTTTCACTCATTAAACCACCCACATATCTTGCATCTTCATCATCATACAATAAGGACCCATCATCATACAATCTTAAAGTTATATACGTAAACACACTTATACCTACATGCAAAGAATAATATTATTAGAATCAAAACGACTCAAAAAATTAATTAATGTTCATTCTAATTCACTCACCACAAGATATTGATAAATTCAAGAAAAAGTGAAATTTTTTTTATTGTCTATTAAATTGATAACAGTTTTCAAGTCTTATTCTAATGGACTGTCTATTAAAGTGATAAACACATACCATCCAATCACTTTGTGTTATTGTCTATTCTTATTCTTTTATGGATAGTTTTAAAAGTAATAATAATAGCACAAAAGATTCAGATTTTATCACTGTCTCAACGTGTAAAAGGTAATCTATGTTGGTAAGCTTTATGAATATATGTAGGTCATGAATAAGTAACATAACTGGTGCATAAATTAACATAGTAATAAAAATCAGACAACAATCAACATTAGTAACAAAAATCTGATCAGAAATCAACATAGTAGCAAAATTCAATAAAAAAATCAACATATCCTAAAAAAATCGTTCATAAATCAATATAACAACAAACCCAAACCAAATATGCTTGGTAACATAAATTGGAACACAAATAATACACCTTCATTGTAAAATCACACATCAATCGTAATACAATAACATATTAACAAAACAACATCAAACGCCACTTTTTTTTTTTGAAAAAATTACAACTTAATATTTAATTCTAACACAATATACTATAATATAACTAAAATCCTAACTCAAAACATAATATAAATCATAAAGAACTCATCTTTTCTCTTAGATTTTGAAGATTAAGAACAAAAAAATCCTAGAACTTTTTTTTGAAGAAATCAAAGTTGGTGCAAATTATAACCTACATACTAAGTATAAATCGAAAAATATGATTTAGAATCAACTTGGGTGAAAACGAACACTGTAAATTAAATTCAATTTTTAAAAAGTAATTTTGATAAAGATATTTGATTTTAATAAATTCAATTTTAAAGCGTGGTAAAGAATTCGATTTGGTAAAGATATTTGATTTGAAAAAATAAAGAGTTGAGTTAGTGGAATGTAGGGTTCATTTGTGTAATAAATGTCCGTGTCTATCATGGCCTTTTATTTTGCTAGACAAGTGCGACACGTAAACACTTAAGGTTGGCAAAAATACAATATAATTTAGTTTAGAGGGGGTAATGGGAACCCCTTTAAGTTGGAGTGTGTCTCAACAACTTCCGTTATAGTTTAAGAAAAAAATAATGTATTTTTTTTTCTTTATAAACATGAACTTCTCCGGTATCCACATCTTGTTTATCATATGGTTGTTTTATCTTGCATATTAATGTTGAGAAAATTAGGGAATTTGATGGCCGACATAACTTCAGACATGGTAACGAACGAGCAAATTTTTGACAAACAAGATTGCAAGATAACTGAGGCTAATTGATTTTATTTTTATAGAGAAAATTTGGCTGATAGGCCTCTTTACTTTCAAATTAGAAAAATGGCTTTCTTTAATTTTTATCATTTAAAAATAAAATAAAATAATAATTTAACAAAGAATTGGACCATAACAATATATTGAAAACTGTGAGACCTATTTGTAGATAAATATAAGGAGAAAATGATCTAACCCCCTCTCCCCATCTATACCTGAAATTTCAGTTACACAGTTAAATTTTATGGGGGCTTATTACTCCCAACTCTATAGGTTGGAGGCAAGAGCGACTCAATAAGATCGGTGGCCTAACGACAACTTTTAACAAGGGGCCTTATTACTTAAAAAAAAACATAATAATATTCTTACCAAATAGTAATTTCTTTTAATTTTTTGAGATATAAAATTGTTAATAATCTTCTTATAAACTATTTTATCTCTTTTGAGACATTATTGACCTTAGCCTTATGTAATAGAATATGATTAAAAATGTTGATAACTTGATATTAAAAAATATTATTTAATTATTTAGTATACTTGTTGCAATGCCACTCTAACACCCCCTTTCTGTCCAGGACCCAACTAGCGTGTGGGTCAGGAGCCCAAACGGGGATGGACCTGACTCTGATACCATGTAAGGAATGGATCTTAGGCTTAACTCAATCTCAAAAGTTAACTCAAAAGGTATGAATTACCCAAGTCCATATAAGTAAACTACCAACCCTTTCCCCAATCAATATGGGTTTTTTTACCCACTCTAACAGAGTTTAAATGATTTAGGTTGAGTATGATCAAGACGAAGTACTTGGAGTGTAAGTTCAGTGATTTGACCCATGAGGCTGACGTGGTACTGAAGTTGGATTCTCATGCCATTTGTAATAGAGATAGTTTCAAGTATCTTGAGTTTATAATTCAGGGGAATTGAGAGATTGACTAGGATGTCATGCACCGTATTGATGCAGGGTGCTTAAAATGAAGGCTCGCTTCGGGAGTTTTGTGTGATAAGAAGGTGCCTCTTAAGCTTAAAGATAAGTTTTACGGAGTGATAGTCCGACCGACTATGTTTATAGAGCGGAGTATTAGCTAGTTTAGAACTCCTACATTCAAAAGTTGAAGGTGACGGAGATGTGGATAGTGAGATGAATGTGTGGACTTTGGGATAGAGCTAGAAATGAGATTATTCGAGAAAAAGTGAAAGTGACTTTGGTGGAAGATAAGATACAAGAAGTGAGGTAGAGATGGTTCGGGCATGTAATGAGGATGTGCACAGATGCCCAGTTCGGAGGAGTGAGAGCTATGCATGATTTTAAGAGGGGTAGAGTTAGGTTGAAAAAATATTGGAGGGAGGTAATTAGGCATAGCATGAAGCAGTTATAATTTATGAAGGACATGACACTTGAAAGGAAAGTGTGGAGGACGCTGATTAGGATATAGAGTTAGTGGATAGGAGTGCGTACTTACTAGTGGGGAAGAGTGTTGTATTTGTAGTTGTGTCTGTTATCATAGTGTTATGCATATGTCTTTTAGTTTCTTGTTCGTGGTGTTTTGATGATGTTTGTGATTTCAAATAAATAGTTCATAACATTACTCCGTAGGTGTCTTATTTCTTTTATTATCTAATGATTTGCTATCTCATTTTGTTGTTTGTTTTTTTATTTTTTACTCGATATATTATTATTTATCCTGAACCTGGGGTCTAAAATAATCTCTCTATTTTATCTGACGTAGTGATTCTACATATACTTTATCTATTCCTTTCTGTGGGAATACAATGGGTATGTTGTTGAATTAATAAGATTAATTTGATAAGGTAAATCCTAATAAATATTTTTGAGTGTGAAGTGAACAAGAGCCAACTATTTTAAAATAGAGAGAGTAAAAATAATGATTCATAAGGGACTTTGGATTAAAAAGGGACAAACAAGTTTCCCAATTAAGTGAGGTCCTTCAAATTTTAAAAATTAGGTGAGAGGGACGAATATTTTTTCAATTTTTTTAAAAATATTTTCGTTCCAACAACTTTGCGAAGTTGTTTGTAGAACAACTTTGATAGTTGTTCAACAACTTTGCGAAGTTGCTCAATAACTATTAAAATTGTTCGACAATTGTGCGAAATTGTTGAGATAACTAATGCAGTTGTCGAACAACTGTCTCAATCGTTCAAGTGACTTTATTTTTTCAACTTGGGGACATTGTGGAATCCACTTATCCCCTTTTTAATTAAAAACTTGGGAGGGGACTTTAGATTAAAAGGAACAAACAAGTAAATATCTTTGTTTCAACAATTTTATGCAGTTGTCAAATAACTTTGATAGTTGTTCAACAACTTTGCAAAATTCTACAACTATCAAAGTTGTCGAACAATATTGTAAAGTTGTTCAACAATTGTGCGAAATTGTTTGATAACTTTGTCAAGTTATTTAACAACAATGTGCAAAGTGATTGAGACAATTAATGCAATTTATTCAAAAATTTTATTTTTTTAACTTAATAATATTATGGATCCATTTATTTATTTTTTTAATTAAAGAGTTGAGAGGGTCATTTTTGTCACTTGGGAGGTCAATGGACTCATTTTTCTCAGAATTCTTGGCATCACTAAATGTCAATCATTATCAGTCGCTTACACGTAATGCCTCAATCTTCTCCTTGTATTTTAAGCCTTTCTTGCTCTCTTAGTAAAGCTGCTAAAAACATTGAGCTTTATGGATTTGTTCCCACATGCTACTTAAATTTTTATCTTGAATTGTAAGTAGCTTCAGGTCAGTAACCTCTTCTTCTTTCTACTTGAACTTAATGATTCTTGGCTTCTTGATCTATTTATTTGCTTTGTTGGATACATACATAACTGTTTGTCACTATGTTGATTGTTCTGTGATGTATTTGTTGTTGGTGTGCTACTAAGTAATAAGTCCCAAAAAGCTGTGCAGGCTTGGCCCATAAGGAATTACACCTTGTTACAAGTGTACTTTGGACTAATTGAGCTAACAGTTTTTTTTTCTCTTTGAGATCAATCAATCTAGCTACACATCAATCCGAAACTAGTTGTGAAGGAATTCAATATTCCAAGAATTTATTATAGTTAGACTAATTTAAACTGGGCTATCAATCTACCTTATTCCTCCTTTATATTTGGGACTGGATGTGCTAGCAAAAATTAAATTTTTTAATGAAAGGACAGTCTTTTATCTTTAAAGGAGTGAGATGGGGTGAATGCTAACTTGTTGAGTCCCTCATCCTTCAGGGTTTGAGATCATCCGTCTCTTTATATGGACTTTTGTAGTTAGAATTAGGGCCAAGGTCTATTTCCTTATCACAGTATCGAGCCAAGCCTTGAAAACAACCTTTGACAGAAATGCAAGTTAAGGCTGCGTACAATACACTCTTGTGGTGGGGCCCTTCCCCGGACTGTGCACATAGCGGAAGCTGTAGTGCGTCGGGCTGCCTATTTTTTGTAAATATCAAGCCAAGCCCAACCTATTCATGGTTTACTTGATGTTAGGACCACATCTTATAATGTCTATGGTTCTGATGTCCAGTCGTGCAGGGGGTTTGAGTCCCAAAATGGTTGGGGCTTGTATCATTTGTCCCTTTATATGGTCTTGGACGATACTCACCTCTTGAGTTAGCTTTTGGGGTTGAGTTGGACCCAAGGTCCATTTTCTTATTAGTGGAAAGTTGAAGTACTTAGCATCTTTTATTTTCTTTTTTAGGGTCCAAGGGGGGAGTTATACTTGGTTTCACTTTCGATTATATGAAAGGCGTAAATGGTGTTGATAGTTGATACTTGTTTTATTCATGTTATTAGTTTCTGACAGACATCTTATCTTCATTGATGGATGCTAAATTTGTCCTTGATTTTCTGTTCTAATCAAGACTGTTTGGTTTCAGATTTTGCGGTGGATGCAATGGGAACTTTAGTAGCTTTACTTTCAGTTATGTTGACTCTGGTTAGCCTGCAAGGAGTAACATGTCATGGGGTGCAGCCTCTTTCAAGGATTGCAATTCATAAGACTGTTCTTGCCCTTGACAGTCATGCTTCTATTAAAGCTACTCCTTCAGTTCTCGGGGTTAATGTAAGCTCCAATAGCTTTTTCTTACTGGCACATGTATACCATTCAGGGAAAACTAGTTGATGCCATAAAGCAAGTATGTCGAGCAAGGGAATAAGTTAAATTTTCTAATGGTCTCTAATAAACAATGCCATGTGGTCTAGATTTGTGAATGAGAAGATACAAAGTCTCTCCATTCATAGTTTAAATTTCCATTCAAATTGCAGGGGCAAAACAAAGAATGGGTTGTTCTAGAGTATAGCGTTTCAAATCCCTTGACCGATGATTGGATTGGGGTATTTTCTCCTGGCAATTTCAGGTAGAAATCATGTAGTTATCACTTCAATCAAACTATTGCATGGTCGTGATAAATGATATTGTTGGCAATACGAAGTGAATATTAAAAAGTTGGGAGTGCATCCTTTTACTTCTTTATGGTACTAACCAGTATGATTTCCTACTTACTAATAGCTTTCACATTTTCCTCATTCTTAACCATCTCTTTGGTGGTATCTTATAACTAGAAGTTCATAAATGCAGTCTCTTTTTTCCTAAATGAACTGCTACCTAAACATTTGACTGAAAAAACTAAATTCTGAATCCCTTTGAGAATATAACTAGTGAAGTTTTGATAAAATCATGTCAAATATGATGGCTTTAATTTGTTATTCAACATATAACTGTGCTATTTCTTTTGGTTAGTGAATCTAGTTGCCTCCCTGAAAATCCCAGAACGTTTCCACCATTTCTGTGTACGGCGCCTATAAAGGTTGGTGTTTTGCGCAGTCTAATTAGATTTGGTTCCAGAAGTTTCTCTTGAGTGAAAGGATAAAGAGTAATCATGGTTGTCCCACTACTTGCATTTTTACCGTGCAGTATCAATATGCCAGTTACTCTAGCCCTCACTACAAAGACACAGGGAAAGGATCATTAAAGCTTCAATTGATTAACCAGAGATCAGACTTTTCATTTGCCTTGTTTTCTGGTGGAATCTTCAGTGTATGTTCATAGCTTTCTCATGCTTGTCAATTCTGTCCAGAGTATTTTTGCACTGAATGCAAGTTTATGTAACTTGCCATCACTACTTTGTTCTTCTCCTCAAGAATATCTAACGTGCGCTTTAAATAATCTCAATCAATTACAAATTGTTATCTGGACCGAACTTTCTCTGATATATTGATTTTCTTCCCTTTGTAGACAAGTTAAACAATTTTCTGATCCATTTTTTCTTTGAATTCAATTTTGCAAAACTCAAAGCTTTCAGGAATTTGGAACCTAAATAGAGTAGTTATATATCAAAGCATGTTTGTTTGTGGTTATGTTCATTGTATAAATATCTTCAACTTTATAGTATGTTGCTTTCATCTGTCTGTTTCTGTATGTGGATTAGCTTCTATTCCTCTTCCACTGTTTAGGCTTTTGCTTTGTTTTCATTTAACATATCCAGTAGGTGACTTTGTACTGATCTCATTTTACCTTAATTTGTCTCCTTATCCAACAGCCAAAGCTGGTGGCTGTATCAAACATAGTTGCCTTTGCAAATCCAAATGCACCAGTATACCCACGTTTAGCACAAGGAAAGATATGGAATGAAGTAAGTGTCCATTTTCCCTACGTACAGAGGTCAAAATAAGCTTTTAGCAGCTTAATATTTGTTTTTACTTTCCCTGGGCAGGTTATGTTATGTTAATTGAATTGGAAATTGCTTTTGTGTACTAGGATGTAGTCACACAAATAAGTCAAGGAAATAACCTTCTTTAAACTTTCAGATGACTGTGACTTGGACAAGTGGATATGGGATCAATGAAGCAGAGCCTTTCGTGGAATGGGGTCCGAAGGGAGGACAACAAAGCCGTAGTCCAGCTGGGACATTGACATTTGACCGTAGCAGCATGTGTGGTGCGTTGGACTCCTTTTTATTTGATTATATTTTTCGTTAAGGAGTAGAACCGGGTTAATTCATGACTAACCGCTTAATGGAGTTAATTGGAAAGAGCCAACTGATAAGTTGTAACTCTTGTAAGAGCATCAACATGAAAAGAATATCATAAGGTAAAGCATAGGTATGATGAACATATATTCTAATTCCACACTGTAGATCACCTTCTATGTTTATTGTACATAAAATAATCTAGAAACATGTACTTGGAACATAAGATATTACCCCACGAGAATCAGTGTACTCGTTTTGATAATGTTGCTTTTGGATGAGAGTTGACATGTCATGATCTAACTTTAGACTTCTGAGTTCTGTCTTTTGGTTCTTACATCTAGGAAGCTAGCAGAATTTTGGATGGTATTCAAAGCTATAAAAGATGTCTAATTGTGTCAAATGTTATGGTGGATCAACAGTGGCGTTTCTCATATATGATGCCACTTTCAGGTGCACCAGCACGAACTGTTGGATGGCGTGATCCTGGATTCATCCATACCAGTTTCCTAAAAGAATTGTGGCCAAATAAACTGTATGTTTTCTATCCTCATTTTGATTTTTTTTTTTTTGAAAAAGGAAGAAAAGTATGTTTTTTCCCCTTGTTTGTGCGAGAACTTCATACAGATTGGCATAGATGTTCATACTTCCATAGAACATTGAGAATTGTTTTTGGGCATGCGTACTTCTTCAATTAGGCAAGCATTGGTTTCTGTGAGACCTAGCTTAGGATAAAAATCCCACATAGGCAAAACACAAGAGAGATGTTGGATATATTAGTAAGCAGTCCTTACACCCTAGTGACGCGTTTTAAAACCATGCGAGCCCAGGCCCCGAGCGGACAACATCGCTAGCAAACTGGGACGTTCAACTGAGTTTAGGCAAATCCCGGTAAGGCGGGCCAAATCTCAGTGCTGAGTCTAGGCAAATTCCATGCAATGGGGCGAACCTCAATGAGGACGCTGAGTCCATAAGAGCTGGTGTATGTGACTAACTAGTGATGCGTTTCAAAGCCGTGCGGGCCTAGGCTTAGAGCGGACAATATCACCAGCGGGCGACCGTTACAATTTCCACTTAACATTCCTAAACTCAATGTCAAGATGTTGTACTTTTTAAATGAAATTAACTTCATTATATTTATAGACGAGTTCGACCTAGTACCTTTTATAGAACCGTGAAGTGTCATATTTTATTTTAGTTGGTGAAATTCCGGATCATGCTGCATCTTGGCCTTTGCAGGTATACCTACAAGCTTGGTCATAGATTCTTAAATGGCACATATATCTGGAATCAGATGTATCAGTTTAAATCATCTCCTTATCCTGGTCAAAACTCTATACAACGTGTTGTCATTTTTGGAGACATGGGAAAGGTTTGTAGTCTCTTCAGATTCAGTTAGACTTGAAATTTATCTTTCACATGATCCTGATAGCATTTAATTATCTGGAAAGCTCATAATATGCTTTCATTACTAATTTGTATTCCTTGGTTATGACATGCATTATCATGAATTTTCTTTCTTTTTGTGCTGCTTCATGTTATTTGATTACCAATTGTGAAGCTTTTGTTATCATTCCATATGGATTATCAAGTTCATGGGGGAGGGGAGCCAGGAAAAGCTTTTATCAATAGCAGAGTAGCATAAGAATGCAAATAGTGAAGTGTAAACTGCTTTCAGAGGAAGGTAAGAGAATGAGGGGAAAGGAAAATGACAATATGTTGCACTGGTCAATTGGTTTGGCACTGATAGAAGGGGACAAGTTTGGTGCAACTCCACATTTGATCCAACTGGCTTTTTAGGAGTCAAGGTGGACAGCTCAACTAGTTGAGGCCGATAGTTGTTATTATTCTCGTTTGTGATGGCGCTACTTGAATGCACGAATATGGAAAAGCACAGAATTGTGATCATTTGGTATCTGTATGTAGTTCAAACAGAATTTGAAGGCTCCTAGTTATGCATGCAATTGAAAATCTGGAAAGCTGCAGGGATGACAAAAAGAGCATGGTTTTCTGTGTTGCATGGATAAAGGGACCCAAGAGACGAGTGTCTTCTCTTAGGTTTCTTTCTCCTGCGCCCGTCATTTTCAATTAGTTGAGTTGGTAGCCTTGGGTTCAAGTTTTAAAAGAATCTGAATCACCTTTGTTAAAAATAGATTACCACCAGAGCAATTAAATTCTATGATTTCGGCAAGTAGATTTGCCTTTTATCTCCACTGTTGCATATTCAATATCAAAAGATCATGCTAACTATACCAACTGATAAGCAAACAATTTTGAAGTACAAAGAAAATTGTGGTTAGTTTGCATATGATGAATCGTCTATTGATAGTAGTAAATCCTCAAAGGCCATCTTATCTCAGTCTGGGACATGCTTAATTTTGACCTAGTGATCCATGTCAAGTTGATTGAAGTTATTTTAGCTCAACTTACTCAGTACTTCACGTTAAAAGAGGTTAGTTCTGTCAGTCTAATGTTTAATAGTGACATAAGTAAAATGCAGATGTCAGTTTGGTAGTTCTTTATTCCTAGGAATAAATTGGAAACTAGACAAGTATGATAGTTTTTGTGAACAGTATTTTCCTCGTTCAAGGACCAATTTCAACTTTTGTGATATTTTTCTATTCTGTGTCTGCTTTCCTTTACAAAATCATAGATCAAACCGCATTCTGAAGTTAACTATTTTGGTCAGGTTGATCATGTAATGATCTGCTTCATCTTTCCAAACTGCAGGATGAAGCTGATGGATCCAATGAATATAATCAATTTCAACCTGGCGCGCTGAACACTACCAATCAGCTTATTAATGATTTAAAGGACATTGACATTGTATTCCACATTGGCGATATCTGTTATGCCAATGGCTACATTTCACAGTGGGATCAGTTTACTTCTCAGATTGAGCCAATTGCTTCAACTATACCTTATATGCTTGCAAGGTATGCTGCAGTTCTACGTAGAACCTTGTTGAACATTTAAGAATTTTCTGCTTGCTTTGGGTAAATTCTTAACTTCGTTCTGCAGTGGCAACCATGAGCGTGACTGGCCCGGTACGGGATCATTTTATGGGAACATGGATTCAGGTGGAGAGTGTGGAGTTTTAGTTCAAAATATGTTTTATGTTCCCACAGAAAACAAGGATAAGTTCTGGTATGGTGATTGTTCCTATCTGATTATTTCATTTCTATAGGTACTTTTTCCAACGTATAATCATCACTCGACTATGAACCTCACTGTATCTGTGATTGCCAATCATTTTTCTATTCATGGAATATAATCTTTTGAAGAATGTCATTTCACCTGCCGCTCCACTAGTTATCCTTCTGTGTCCAACAGTTCTTTGATATACTTTTTGCAATGTTCTTGTTTTCTTCTGTCAGGTATTCTACCGACTATGGTATGTTCCGGTTCTGCATAGCTGATACAGAACACGACTGGAGGGAGGGAACTGAGCAATATAACTTCATTGAACACTGCCTGGCATCTGTAGACAGGCAAAAACAACCGTGGCTGATCTTCCTTGCTCATCGGGTACTCGGCTATTCTTCAGATTCTTCTTATGCTGATGAAGGATCTTTTGCAGAGCCCATGGGTAGGGAAAGCCTTCAAAAACTCTGGCAAAAGTATAAAGTTGATATAGCCATATTCGGCCATGTTCATAACTATGAGAGGACGTGTCCCATCTACCAGGTACATCTGGAACTTCCAAATTTAATCATTGTAACGGAAGCTCAAATATTAGGATGTTATTTTACCTAACATTCGACAGTTAGTGGCCGTACGGTATAGCAGACAACAAATATTAGGATGTTTCCACGCATCATATTTACATTATTTCTGACATGAAATGGTTCCACTTTCGTTTATTTGGCTGATGTAAAGATGACGCTTCCTTGTTTACTGCAGAACATTTGTACAAACAACGAGAAGCGCTTTTATAAAGGTGGCTTGAATGGTACTATACATGTTGCTGCTGGAGGAGCTGGAGCAAGCCTTTCGGATTTTACCCCCATCCAAACTAAATGGAGCATCTTCAGGGATTATGACCATGGATTTGTGAAGTTGACAGCATTTGATCATTCAAATCTGTTGTTCGAGTACAAAAAGAGCAGTGATGGTAAAGTCTACGACTCCTTCAGGATATCACGAGACTATAGAGACATACTGGCCTGCACAGTCGACAGCTGCCCAAGCATGACCCTTGCATCTTGATCAATCAAGGTAAATGCATGATGCAGTTCAATTCTGGCGTGCCATACAGTCCAGTATATTTTTAAGCATCAAATCTACTGTATCAAAAAGTAAAAAGGGTCAAGGCTTATTTCTGCAAATATGATATGAAACCATCCGTCTTCTGCTCATCATTTACCTGATGCCTTAATGGTTGAATCATACGAAGATTGCGATAAATTTCAAATTCTGGTATACTGTATACGTCAAAGCATTCCACATCAACAGCTGATAACGACCTTATGGTATTTTCTCTTGAATTATTCCAGAATAAATTCAGAGAATTTTTCATGATTTACACCTTACTGTATAGTTGTAGTATTGTTTTCAAGGGTTCAGATGATATTGCTGAACACTTCTTCTCCTGATCAATAAAAGAACTGTGGAATCATCTCTGTCATTTGTTTTCTTTTTCTATGGTAAATGTGAATAGCTAACAATTACTGCCAATTTTTAACACTAAAAGTTAGAGAAAAGTAGCTTTAGATCTAGGGTGTCCTGAAAATTATTTTCCATAAAAATAAGTAAGTTAATTATTGTGCCAAAAGATATCATCCGAAAAGCATTTATATACAATCTAGACAAATATTATGAAAAGTGGAGGTGGGGGTTGCGGTCTGGGGTGGTGAAGATGAGGGCAACAAAGGTGGGAGTGAAGATGAGGTGTACTGGAGGATGAGATGACACAATCAATGACAAATGACACTTAAAACATATTTTTTCTACTTCCGTTACAAAAGTCATTTTCCTCGTCTTTTAACAATAACATATCCCGTGTATTCCCACCTAGTGGGGTTTGGGAAGGGTAGAGTGTACGCAGACCATACCACTACCTCAGGAGAAGTAGAGAGGTGGTTTCTGATAGACCCTCGACCCGCTAGCCACAAGATGATACTAATGCCACAAGATACTCCTAAACTATATATTCGAAATTATAGACAACCCACAACCCACGAGCAAGCAACTTCAGAAACAAATAAGAAACGCCCCCTACTGCGATCGACGCCCTCTCACCCCCTAACCCTCTACCCTAATCCGCATTCTTCACACCTTCCTATCAAGAGTCATGTCATTCGTAAGCTGTAACTGCTCCATATCATGCCAATCATCTCCCTCCAATATTTCTTCGGCCTACCCCTACCCCGCCTAAAATCATCCATAGCTCACACCTCCGCACTGGAGCATCAGATCCCTTCCTCATCACGTGCCCGAACCAACGTAACCTCACTTCTCGCATCTTGTCCTCCACCGTAGTCACTCTCACCTCCCGAATAATCTCATTCCTCACCTTATCTTTCCTGGTATGACCACACATCCAACGCAACATCCTCATCTCCGCCACCTTTTAACTTTTTAATGTGAGAGTTTTTAACTAGCCAACACTCCGCTCCATACAACATAGCCAGGTAGAACTTACCTTTAAGTTTCTGTTATTTGAATTAAGATTTCAAGTGCAAGCACATGAACCGGATACACTTGGGAGTCCATGGCATAGGTGACTAGTACGAATGATAACCGATCAACAGGGCAATAGGAAGAACAATTACCAACAGTTAACTAACTGCATGTTACATAATACATAAGCAACCCACAAAGGTTTTTCAGGTGCTTGCATGAGCATAAATGGCCGTTAACCGCAAGCTTACATGCAATTTCACTGCTTGCAACTTTGCGACCAGAAAGACTCAACGCAATAAACATGCTCATTGCAAGAACCTTGCAGAGTCACATGACTGGCTAACAACAGTTACGAGTCTTCATGTGATTAATGGATAAATAACAACATACTCAATACAATCTCACAAGTGAGATCTAAGGAGGGTAGAGTATACGCAAACCTTATCCCCTACCTTGTCAGGTAGAGAGGCTGTTTCGGAAAAGACTGATCAATGATATCAATGATAAATAACAACAAACAAATAAGAATGTTTGCAGATCTAGAGCATTTCTCTATAACTAGTCTGTACAGCATTAGCTCATAGACTGTAGGAGCCTCAAAATATGCTTCTATTCAGTAAATAGAGTTTTTCCCTGTACCCCACACCATTGTTTACTGCAAATAGAGACCACAAATGCGAGTGAAAAGACACAGGCTACAAACTCAAGACCCTGGAACAACACTAAACTGAGACAAGTGGCATACCGTTATCAAAATTCTAAGAATCGAAACAAGCTAGTCTTTTCATCCATTTACAGGGTGTCTACAAATCCTTGTAAAATCTGTGGTTCTGAGACACTACAAACAACGAGTAATATGACTGAACCCTAAGCATACACTGCAAAAGAAAAAGGTAGAGCACCAGTGGGAAGCACCGGGGATTATAAAAGAGCAGCCACATACAGTCCGCCTCCAAAGCCTCAGGAGAATTAACAGCCTTGAGGAAGCTTCATCCTTAGTGAAATAACCTTCAGAACATTTAGACCTGATCAATGGGTTCTGTCCTGTCCTGCACAGCAAGCCTCTCTGAAACATCAGCAAGTGATTTTAGGTTGCAATTGATCAATGCTTCAACAAAATAACACGTCTCGTCTTTGGTGTTTCCTTCGGGCACGTCCACCACAAATGATTCAATTACTAAGGTCCCAGGTCTTCCATCGATCACCTCGGGGTGGAGAGATATGATTGAGGAGTAGTTCTGGAAAAGATTAAATAGAAAAAATGAGATAAGGGCAAAATACAGTGCAGAATATTTAAATGAATGCAGTGAAAACAATACATAGGTCGGAAGCAACCACAAGTATCTTTCCCCCCCTCCCTCACTCCCTCTTCCTCTCTCTCAGCAAGAGCAAACTAACCTATCATGTTTAGCCTGCTTAGTCAGAAGAAGATCATTCCTAGTGATTTCTTCAAAAAAAATTCAATTACATAATTACGCTTGCCTTCGCAGGATATGACATCACAATCATAGAGCATTCAATTACAATAATCCGTATTCCAATAAAAAAAGCGTTTCTCTAAGTACAAGATTTTCACAAGAAACAACCTGAATATATCAACAATGTTTTTTTTTTTTTGTGTGTGTACATATATAGAGAGAGAGAGAGAGTGTGTTTGTTCTTTTTGGTGCATATATGGAAAACCATAATCGTTTTTGCTAAATCAAAGAACAAATACAGTTGGCTCTATGAAAGGACTTACATCAAGAAGATACACACTTATCTACCCTTCAAGTGCCTAACAACTGATCTATTCTCGTCAGTTCTCAACACACAAGTCAAAGGGGTCATTAAATGGTATAA
Source organism: Capsicum annuum (assembly GCF_002878395.1). Classification (NCBI taxonomy): domain Eukaryota; kingdom Viridiplantae; phylum Streptophyta; class Magnoliopsida; order Solanales; family Solanaceae; genus Capsicum; species Capsicum annuum. The sequence goes on from NC_061113.1 coordinate 227,067,521, forward strand.
ACATGACATGGTACAATCAGAGAAAGTCCCTTCACGATAATTCCCAGCACCAGAGCTTAATTCAAAAAAGCATCAATCTAAAAGAGAACAAATTAATCTAATAGTTGAGAAACATGCTTAAATGCCTGCCTAGAATACCAACCTGCAATACCCTTTTTCCCTGACAAGTAGTAGGCTATTTAGAAGGAAGAGGAGTAGTAGTTTGCAAAATCAGTAGCGCAAAAATATCAATATCAGATGATTCGAGCTTCTCTGTACCTATATATGACTAAGCATTTGAAAATAACTGTAATTTTTTTTATAACCGTGGTGTCCGAGCCAGCTTTAGCGCACCTCGACTAGATCCACGGGATACCTGCCACCTCCCACCAGCAAGTGATATTAGGTAACTCTGTCCACCAAGGCTAGGACAAATGGGAAGAATCACCTAGTATTTTTTGTCTGTGCTTGGGGGGGGTTGAACCTGAGAACTCATGCTCTCAACCCACTTCGTTGACCACTAGGCTACACCCTTGTGTAAAAAAAAACTGTAAATTAGAAATCAGAAGTATATTATAAATCAAGTTAGAAGTTTAATTTGGTATTTAACTATAGTTTGGAGGCAATCTTCTACCATAGAAATGGTCATCCATTGAGAAACTAGTTGTTAAAAATCAGAAAGAATAATTGAAAAAAGAAAGAAACAACCAAAGAAGAGAGAATTGTTTAATACCCTAAGTCTGTGATCCCCGCCAATAATTCTGACACTCAAAATGTGCTCTTCATCATCAAGAAGCTCCAATCTCTCGGTACTCGTTGTTGCAGGGAGGCCAGACTTGACATCAACTTCCCTAAGACTACCAATCTCAAGATCTCCTTGCGCGATGCACCTGCTAACAAAGGGCTTGTACTTTTGTGGCTGATCAAACCGCCTAACCAATGACCAAACCTGATAAGAAGAGGAAGACCCAACAGCCATTAGGACTGGCTGAACACAAAATATAAAAAATGCAAGTCTCCTTCATGTTACCAGAGATGAATTTTGTTCTGCTTGCAGTAATATGATTTGATCCAGAAATTCAGTCAAAGTAAAAAGCACAAGGCAATTAACTAGGAGAATTATAACTGCAGACGAGTCATTTGCCCCTTTTGGATAATCAATGACCATATCAATTGCCCATGCATTTAGCCTGTTGTCTCTATTCACTATAAGCACTTGCATTAGGTAGTTCTTCAAGGAATCTTTTGGTTCACGACCTAGTTATGCAAAATTAGGTTTGCCATGGAAAGATGATAATACATGAGATGTTTTGCCGTGGATGATCATAGTTTATTACACAATTAATTAAGCAGCATGCGATGCCAAATCAAGACTTAGCTAATCCTGTTAATTCTACAACAACAACAACATATGCATATGCATACCTTACCCCTACCTTGGGAGGTAAGAGGTTGTTTCCAATAGACACTTGGCTCAAGAAAAAAAGAATTAACAGGAGTAAAGAAGTCATGTCAAAATACTATAGAACTAATCCTTGATAATTCTAATTTATGTATTCTCATTCCATGATAAGTACAATATATGGAGAGAGAGTTCGTACTTTATACCTTATACAGCATTGCATTAGCGATGAAGAGTTTTATGTTAGGATTATTTCTGATACAACTAACTAAACGAGTAGTAAGAGTCACTTTCAAGACTGGATAAAAAGCTAATAGACTGGCACTCAAAGAAGATAGCAATTTTTGCTTGACCTAAAATAGGAAACAAATTCAACTTTCCTCGGTTTCATCTTCTATACAAATTCAACCAAAACACAAAACTAAGAAGGAACCTCACCGTTCTGGCCCAAAATCAAAACCTAGTGACGTCGTACTCCTTTGATATTTCGAGTATCAAACTTCTAAGTTTTGCCGGTGAATTCGAACAAGAAGCTTTAAAATTTTTTTATTTGAAATAATACATTTGAAAACTATGTCAAAATCACAATCATTGACAACTAAAAATATACTAAAAATATATAAGAAAATTTCAGTCAAAAGAAAAACTTGATTCACTCTCGAAATTCCAACGGTGTCACATACATAGCTATGGATAGAGTATTTTCTTTTTACATAAAAAGGGGAAAACAGAACACGGATCAATACAAATCAGGAAACTGGTCACTATATCCACAAAAATGGAAAATATAACGAATCTAACGTTTTAGCTTAAAGATATTTTCTAAAAAAATAATCAATCTCGAGAAGATTAACACACAGCTGAAAATAAAATCAATCGATCTACACAAAAACAAAAATGCAAATACATTCACAACTCCACACAAAGTATATATTATATAACAAAAAAAGAGAAATAGGAAGACGAACAAGATGAACAGGTGCTCGAATGTGCTTGACTAAAAACGAACTGCATTGATTCTCCTTAGGCTGATGAAGATGATGTTTCCTTATATACTCTTTCTCCACACCGCTAAATCCATTAGCATTCATCATCGTCGTCAATATTAACGGCGGGCGTCTATTTCACTGTCCGGTGACCGTAAAATCACTCCGACGAAACTGCGCAAGTTAGCTGGTTAACGCGTATTGAAATAGCAAGTGGAGGAGTTGGACTCGGGAACTAGTCGACACCGCCATTTACAAAGAGATCTCCATTATCGATTTTATGCTGTATTTAATTATTTCACTCATCCAATATTATAACATTTTCGGAGTCTTGTTGCTCCTTGCCATTTTACGTTTTTGTCCTTGATGTTGTGAGTATTTGCTGGATGAGCCACTATTTTTGTCCATTTGTGGAGTTGAAAAGTTTGAAATTCCCATATTGTCCCCTAATGGGTACTTATTTACAGGATAGGCTACTCAGTTTCAGCTACCAATAAAAAATCTCTAACAGCAAAATAACTGTTTTTGTCTTTATTGTAAGATTTTCTTTTTTATATTTTAGCCTCGTCCTTTTTTTCCTTTGCAAGGTGTTTGGCATTGATATTGGTGTCTCAATTAATACAAACACGTATTGCAAGACTTATTTTGGGAGTAACTCTATTCACAAAATTTTTTTTATTTTTATGATTCGAATCTGAAATATCTGATTAAAGGTGAAACTTGGGGTGCGCATGAAAATCAAAATATTGAACTAAATAGAATTATTTTGATTTTTTAATTTCATTTTTTTGGGTTTTCAATTCGAATTCTCTATGGTACCAACTGTTGCTTCATTGAATTTGCTTCACTAATAAATTCACGCTTCGACTTTGATCGTTATGAACTAGTATCAAAATGACAAATGGATCTAATTTTAACGGCTGGAACAGTAACAATGAAAATGACCCCCCAAATGCCTGAACCAAAATATGTTATTGTTATGGAAACCTGTGCAATTATAGGTGGGATGTTCAGTACGATTCTTATAGTACTATTCGGGGAGTCGACAAGCTAATTTCTGTAGATGTATATTTGTAAGGTTGCCTACCTAAACCAGAAGCGGTCATAGATGCTATAGCAAAACTTTGTAAGAAAAAATCTCGAGGGGGTTAGGTCTCAACGAGTGAATCGGTGTTTTACTACTAACCACAAGTTTCATGTTCGAAGCAGCATTCATATGGAGAATTATGATCAAAGAGTTCTTTTGATTTATTTTTCTATAAATTCAATATTTTGATTTGACTTTTATGTTGACGTAATTCGATTTTCAGTTTAAATCGAAATAAAACAATGTTTTTAATATACTTTTTAAATTATAATATATATTAATATATATAATATATATTTATCATATAATATTTATAATATCTACGCTCATTAGCTATTTACACTTTAGCTACAGCTCACTATTGCCTACAACTCAAAGCCTCAAAATACAAATACATCCAACAACCGAAGTCGAAAGTTACTTTTTGCATTGATTTTTGCAACCGAAAGTTAATATATAGTCCTCCATCTGATTTTTGCATTGGAGATGATTATTCTCGTTTGTCACCTAGAAGACTTTATAAGTTTATATTATTTTTTTTTCTTAATGTAAGAAAGTTAAACTAGTTCGATTTACAAATATAATTTAGCTCATTAAATAGGCCCAAAACCGAAAAATCAAAATTATTAAATCGAAATAGAATCAAATTGAAATTTACATAAATCGAATCGAACGAACTAATGCGGTTCGTTTTTTGGTACACTTAATTTCATAACCAAAAATCAAAAAAATCGAAATAAAAAATCGAACTCTAACCGAAGTACCGAATGCCCACCCCTAGGTGGAACAATTATATCAGTACACCACAATTCATATTGGTTAACTTTGATTTATTTTTATTGTATTCTTTATTGTTATTTTCATTTATTGTTTGGATAATTTTTCTTTCTTTTTTTTTTTGTGGGGGGGGGGGGGGTGGTTATTGCCGGAATTGATATTACTACTAAAATGATTTTTTGTCATCCCGATTATTATCGTATTATCTGTTTTAAAATGAAGACTAATTTTATGTTGATCATGATTTTAATTTTTAAAATTAATAGAATAGTCAAATAAATAGTTATCACCATATCGATTTGTGCTTCTAATCTTTTATCGTGTAATTTAGTCAAATAATCTTATTTGATTATAATATATTAATTAAATACTTTTAGTTGCTGATCAGATTTATGTTCTAATGATAAGATTGAGCTAGATGATGGAGTTAATTCCTTAATTTGTTATTGAACTTGTGCAAGTATCTCGTTAAAGTAACTTTTATTTAAAAGAAATATATATTATCATTAAACTATGCACATCATTCTAAAATAAGGTAAAACTAAGAACAGTTAAAGGACCTGTTTGGAAAACCAAAAAACGTAAGTATCAAATTTCTTAAATTTCATAAGTCTCTCATCTTGCTTGTCAAAATTTGCTCTTAAGCTCTTTGAAATCTTCAAATGTTTATAAAATATAATTAATTTATTTCAATTAGGCCTCACCAAACTCAAACTTCTCTTCTCAAGCAAAGAAGGAATATAGTAACATTCTTTTAATGTTTACAGCCTCCAAAGTTAAAAACAAAGCATACTATCAAAATCATCAAATACATAGTAAACATCTTAATCCCACAACTCTAGCTATTTAAACATCATACATATTTTGATTATGCATTCCTCATCGTCTTTCTTTAGGTACTTTATCTGTTTGCCTTTTTAGTATTTTAATTTTTAAATCCTACAAAACTATAAATTAAAACACATGAGAAACGACACACAAGGTATTTAAGAAATAGCATAAGCTCGTGTAATTATTATCAAATGTATCGTATTTTCACAATACATCACTTGTTATCTCCGATCCTTGTCGTATTACCCTTCTAAAAATGAAGACTAATTAAAAAATTGTAACTAAAATCAATACTATAATTGTTAATAAGTTGAATAGACAAATAGATAATTGTACTTGCATCAATTTGTATTTTCAATCCTTTATTCATGATATTGTATCCAAACACCTAGCTTAGTTAAAATATGTCTTTTAAATATCTCCAACAAATTATTAAACCTATGCGTCAGTAATAATATCTAAAAATTACATAAACACACAATTTATGTTTTCAATATTACAAAAAATTTCAACTCCCTAAACATATTAGAAAAATCTCAACATATACACAAAATGTTATGTATATGTCGATTATGTTATGTATATTAATAAGAAGAGAGAGTAAAGTAATTCAAAAAATAGAAGAGAGTGTAATTACTTCCAAAAGGGTTGATATTTATATTATTTACACTAATAATATAGCTAAGCTAGAAACAATGTGTGGTGGTACACATCCAAGTAAAGCCCACTAATTCAGAAATCTAGTTTAATCGAGGTTCTTTTAAGGAAAAATTACAGAAAGTAACATATTTAAGATTATAATTACAATAAATAACGATACTTTTGTAAAATTACAATTTATAGCAAGAATAATATTATTTTATTCATTAACTAGACAAGTACATGTTTTACTCTCGTTACTTTACATTTTTCTATTTTCACTTCACTATTTCACCTCCTCCAAATATAGTTATATATTTTACCTTTTTGTTTCATCTTTTTTTTTTTTAACATTTTATTATTTTATTTTGTTTTTTTCTTTTTTATATTTGAAGATAATTATCTCCATGATCTTCAAAATTTTAAAATAAAACATCATTATGTCTTTCACTCTCTTATATCTCTACATTTTTTTTCTTATTAATCTTTTTCATCTTATTTTTTTATCATTTGATTTTTTTATTTTGATTTTTTTTCTTTTTCTTTTTTCTTTCCACTTTATTTTCTCTCTTCTATTTCTCTTTTTTTCCTTTTTCGTTTTTTGTTTTTTTCCTTTCTCATATATTCTTTTTCTTTTTCTATTTTTGTTTTCTTCTTTTTTTTTCTATTTTTTTTTTACATTTCTATTTCTATTTCTTCCTTTTTTTCTTTTTAACTTCTCTTTTTTCCTTTTTTTCTTTTTATATTTTTTTTTTCATTTTTTTACTCTTCTATCTGTAACTTTTGTTTTGAAAAGACAAGTATGTATATCACATACACATATTCAAAAAACATACAAAATACATAATCATACAAAGCTGGATATGTATTTACAGTACAAAACATACATATGTATCTTCATATGCATTTACAGAAATACATATCTCACTCATATGTATCTATAAACCTATAGGACACAAAATCTCTACAACACAAAGGACAACTATATACATATACATAAAGGTAATCAGAAAATACATGATACATATTTTAAACAATAAAAAAATATAAATAACTACATATGTTACCATCTAGAATGACATAGAACAGTTCAAAGACAAATCCAACACCGTACAAAATACATGTAGATATGCATTTATATATATAAAATACAAAAAATGCACATACCCCAAAAGATTTATAATACATTTGTGACATAATACTTCTGTCTAATTGCGGTTGAACTACATATTTCTTCTTGTTCATGTAGTCACCACATATATTCTTATGACAAAAAATCATGTACGGCTCCTTTGATAACATCGCCTTAATACGTTCTTCAATATCACTGACTGTGTGACATTCTATGTGTGGTGCAAACTTTGGAAATACTCTTGTCATGAATATCTGATCACGCAACATCTATAGAACAAAATAATGACATAAATTTACATTACATGTACTTTTCACAAAAATATAATACAAAATCATAGTATGAATATGTTTTTTTTTTACATAATATATATTACATTACAAAAAAATATATATAACTCTGCATATGTATTTACAGAATACATGCCTGATCCATATGTATATTACTATACAAAAAATACAAATATGACCCTGATATGTATTTACGAAATACATATCATATTTATATTAAACAGTAACAAACATAACTATATTATATATCTTCATACGTATTTGCAAAATACAAAGGTGACTCATATAAAATAATAATATATATATGGATCAAGTATGTATTCTGTAAATACATATGCAGAGCTATATGTATTTTATACAGTGTTGAATTTGTCTTTGAACTGTACATACTATGTTATTTTAGAGCGTAACATATGTACTTATTTGTTTTTTTTTTACTGTTTAAGATATGTATCATGTATTTTTTAATTATCTATATGTATATGTATATAATTATCATTTTTATTATAGAGATTTTGTGTCCTATATATTTATATAGACACGTGAGTCAGATATGTATTTTCGTAAATACACATGTAGCTATATATGTATGTTTTTAATCGTAAATACATAAATAGATCTGTATGTCTATTTATTTTGTATATTTTTTTTTTTTATATATATATATATATATATATATATATATATATATGATATAGATATTTGTCTTTTAAAAATAAAATATAGAGATAGAAGAGTAAAAAAAATAAAAAAAATAAGAAAAAACAAGAAACAAAAACAAAAGTGAAAAAGAAAAAAAGAAGAAGAAAGAGAAATAAAAATCAGGAATAGAAGTGTAAAAGTAAAAGCGAAAAAAATTTAAAAAAAGAAGAAGAAGAATAAAACAAAAAAAATATGAGAAAGGAAAAAAAGAAAACGAAAAAAGAAAAAAATAAATAAAAAACGAAAAAGGAAAAAAAGAGAGAAGTAGAAGAAAGAAAATAAAGTGAAAAGAAAAAAATGAGAAAGAAATTAAAATAAAAAAAAAGCTTAAAAAAATGAAAAAACCAACAAGAAAAAATAGTTAAAAATATAAGAGAATGATATTTCAAAATTTTAAAGATCATGAAAATAATAATTTTTCATATTTGAGTTTGATTTGGAAAAGAAATCTACTAATTTAAATAAGAGTAATTTATGAAAATTTAATTAGATGAAATAATTATTCCCTATTTAACTCAACTAATTTGAGTAAAACAAGGACAATAAATCTTGTTGTATATGTATCTGTATAGCAACAGTTTACTTAAATACAAAATATAATTATTTTTTCGTAATTATGAAACTGTTGTTATAAAAGTTACAATTAAGAGCTCTATAATTGAAATTTGGGAGTTAAGATTTTTTGTAATATTGAAAACATAAGTAATGTATTTGTGTAATTTTTAGCTTTTTAATTGGGCAAGATGATTTTTTCTAAAATGATAATTTTACACAGTCAATGGCCCATTAGATAAGTTAAGTGGGGTTGGGATGGGCAGAGGAAAGATTTTTCTAACAACTTAGAAATTATATAAATTTGAAATTTTCAAGTTTGTATTTTAAACTTTAATATTCAAATAATTAAACTCGTATGTTTCAAACAAACAATCCAAATTTAATCTAATAGTCAGGTGTTTGAACACGGATTTAAGAAAACATCAAAGCTTTAATATATGAGCTGTAAATTTTATTAAATGTAACTTTAACTTTGAGATTATTGCAATTTTAATCTGTGTTTCGAATTTTAAATTAAAAGTTATCTACTTCATGATTATTTTAGAAAATAGAAGAAAAATTCAAAGTACAATTGATGAATAAAAAATGATCAAAAGGTTTTAAATAAATTAATCATTTCATTTTTTTTTTTATTTTTTTTTTAAGTTGGTGAAAGTTTTTACGATCTTTATTCCTTTGGACGATTTGGTCAATTCCAGTGATATTATTTCTTCAAGTCTCTACGTCGCTCACTTGATTGTACTCCTTTAGGTCTTTTTTTTTTTTAAAAAAAAAAATTCCCCTCTTATCTGATTTCTAGAACATATTAGAACTTTCCAGATATCTATTCAGCGAGTATTTGTTTTCTTCCAAACCTCGTTATGTTTATAAAGAAACAAGTTATACCGTGAGAGTTTCTATAACGTTACTTTCAGACACTTTATTATAACAATCTAATTTTTAGCATAAATTTTTTATATTATATTTTATTATTTTATAACGATATTCTATTTACAATAATAATGTCGTTTGTTATAGTGGTACACTCTTTGTAAAATTACCTCTATATAACAATATAATCAAATATGATGTAATAATATTTTATAAGAAATAGTATATTATATACAAAATATTTACGGTAATCATCATTACTGTCATACATATAGTAAATTCAAGTACGAAGATTTAATTTAAAGGAAAAAAATTATATTCAAATGTGTATATTAGTTTGACTGCAATACTTATTTGTAATTACTATTTTTAACTTTGGAAGTCTCAAGAGTTTTGTTGCCTTAAACTTATGTTTTATTTGCTTGACCCTTCACTCGATAAATAAAACATTTAGGAGACGTATAGGAAAAAGTGAGTATGGTTAATTAATAGAATAGAAAATCTCTTAAATTTATTAATAAATTTTATTTAAATATTTAAAATATAAGTTATTTTAATAATTCTCATGAACACACGATAAAATACTTTTATTAGACATTGTATTTGAAATTTTAAAAATATTTTTGTGCATGTTCTCAAATATTTTTATGTAGTTAATTTAATAATATAAAATATATCTCATCTTCTCTAATTATACAAATCAGATTCAATTAGATCATTTCTAAGGTTTTGCTGCTTACTGAGACTAACGTACATAATTAAAAAAAAGTATTATATGTTAAGTTTTAACTTGTTTACCTAATGGAACTTGAAAATATACACAATTTTTTTCTAAATTATAAATTAAAAAGTGTAATATGAATATATGTTAAGTTTTAACTTGTTTACCTAATGGAACTTGAAAATATACACAATTTTTTTCTAAATTATAAATTAAAAAGTGTAATATGAATATTTATTACACAGTTAAGTGTACTATTAAACAAAATTATACGTTAAGTGTATAAATAAAATTTATTAACTAATTTAAAATACTCTATAAGTACTATTTATTAAGCTAAATAAATATAAATATTTTTAAAAAATGAATTTGCAGCCGCCGCCAGATACACTGATCTATTGGCCCTTTTGTTTTCCTTCCTTTCACTCCAAGATTGCGGCTTTGCCTAAGTTTTTTCTTTTTTTAATATACAAAAAAAAGGAAAAGTCTTCAAAAAAAAAAAAAACTATTTTTTTTTTTCTTAGTTTTCCACTCACTATCCGGTGCCCTTATTGGAGCCCTGACTAATTCGAATCGTGCATTATAGGGTCCATTAAGGAGATAACGCTCCTAACAAAATTTTCTCCATATCAAGAGGTGTTAAAATCTCACAAAAAAATTATCCTTTCTATTGAAGATTGCAGTTTTAATACCTTATATGGTTTAAATAATTCTGAGAATAAAAAAATGTTTTGATAGAGAATGTTCTCATTTTAATCAACTTTACGTAACACAAATTACAATTAATAAAAATTAAAATGCGTATATCAAACACCCGGGGATTGAAAAAACTAAAAGGAAAAGACTAATTCAAAACAGCTGCAGGGACGTTCTAGTGACAATAATGGCTAGAATAATGAAGGCATCCCTAGTTTTTTTCTGTCAGAATTCAAACTCAATCTTTAATTAGAAATAATATTGATAATTACTTACTATATTAATATTATAACAAAAAAGTCCTTACGAAATTTTCTTTTTTATTTTTGATCAACTCGACAAGACAGAATGCAGTTATCTGAGGAAAAATTGTCCTTGCACCCAATTTAAGATGAGAATTTATTTAATAAGAAAGGCAGCCGCACAAAATAATTACTACAATTATTATTTTGGAAGGAATTAGAACTTTTCCCCTAACTTTATTTCAGAAATTATCAAAAGTAGTTGAGAATTATGAAGTTGTCTTTATCTTGTCAAAGTTGCTATTCCAAGCAATGACCAATAAGATAACCCAAATTTAAGGCATGTTAGTTTGTAGGGACATAATTGGCTATGTATTTATAAAGTGGGACATAACTATGAGTGAGAGGCCAATTTCTTTAAATTTATGGTCAAGTCTACTTTATCATTGGCTGCTAAAAAGTAGAGTGAGAGATGTGAAGTGAAGTGCCCTCTTTGCTTCTTTTGACATTATTTGAAATAATTTTCTTATTTCCAGTAATTGATTTATTAAAAGTTTTTAAAAATAAAGTCTCTTAAAACTGAAAAAATTACTTTTTTTAGTCGAAGTAAGAAAAAATAATTTTTAAAAATTATATTTTGTATCGATAGCCTCTTCTCCACTTTCAACACATCCATCTTCACTCATCCTGGCCTATCTCCACTCACCTTTCATGTTTTTTGTCTAAATTATGTGTAAATAATTTTGAAGTAATATTTTTTTGTTTATGTGCATATAATATAAGAAAATAAATAAGAAATGCAATTATTTTTCAAGAAAAATTATTTTTGGGAAAAACATTTTCCTTTCTTACCGGACAAACCCTAAATTGAAGTGACGAGTGATTTAATTTTACTTTATTATATTAAAATTATTTAAATTATAATAAGGAAGTGCATAATTATATTTAAATATTTTAAACTATTTTTATAATAAAAATATAAGATATATATCGTTATTAGTGAATGCACACTATTGAGTTTTTGTTTTTTTCATCGGATGTTCTATATTCATATCGAGACTAAATTTGAATTTGTGCTGAATAGAACATCCTTTCACAAAGACGATTTAATACCCAAGACTTAGGGGTGTCAAATGAATGGATTTAAACTGAAATTGAGCAAATTAAAATAGGGCGAGTTAATAAATGTGTTCGAATGAAACCAACGCAAAAATTACTTAGATTGAAATGCGCTAAAAATGGGTTGGGTCATGACCAACCCAACTTGACCGAATAATGATCCTCTCATTCAATTCATCAGGCTCGAGTCTTCCGGTTTGACTCCCAACCTTTGGCCTCATTTGAAACCTAGAACACGAAATTCGAGACTTGTTGCTGTTAAATTATCTCCGACAGAGTCTCCGGTGGTTCACCATGTGCAGAGAAAGGAAGAAAAAGCTAAAGATGTGACTTAAAGTCTAAAGAAGAGGTGATACAAAGAAGACATAGAAGTTGATTCCTTTCCTTTATGTTGAACACGTTTATAGCCTTGCCAGGTGTATATAATCTAGAATAAGTATGGAAGGGGTATTTTAGTATAATATCATGTATATACATTTTATTTTGTGTTTTCTATAGTTTGAGTTTGTTTGGAGTTTGTTAGGATAACATAGAGCTGGCAATTTTTCTGGTGTATAAATAGGATCAGTTTGCACTGTACAGAAATAATTTTTAATGGAATGTTATTTCTCTTAAATTCTTTCATGGTATCAGAGCTTTAAGCTCACTACTCTTCCATATTTTTTTCCTAAAACACAAAAGCTATGGCTGAAACAACGACTATAAAGGATAATGCAAACAAGATCGATATCTCTCATCCCTACTTTCTATTTTCATGTGAGTCGATAGAAATGAGCCTCATAAACAACATCTTTGATGGTACCAATTATGGCAACTGGAAGAGAGGTGTCTTGATCTCCTTGTCAGCCAAAAACAAAGTAGTTTTCATTAATGAAACCTGCAAACCACCAAGAAAGGATTCAACAATGTTTGCTCAATGAACTCGTTGTAATGGCATGATCTTCTCTTGGCTATTGAACTCTTTAAGCTGAAAAATAGCTGAGAGTGTTATCTATTCATTAACTATTGTAGATCTATCGAATGAGATGGAGAGCGATATGGACAGGCAGATGGAGCTAAGCTATTTCAGCTTCAAAGAAAGCTAAACATGATCACTCAAGGATCCATTGATGTAGTATCCTACTTCACTAAATTACAGAGGATTTGGGATCAGATAAGGAGATAAACACTTTGATGACCTATTCCTGTGACTGCACTTGTGGAGCTAAGGAGCATAACCATAAAATTCTTAAAAATCAGAAGTTGATACAGTTTTTGATGAGACTCAATGAATCATACACTGCAGTGTGGGGAAACATTTTGATGTGAGGCCCTTACTAAATACAACACAAACATACTCTATCATACTACACCAAGAAACACAGCGAGAGATACATTCTAACCATGAGATAACTACTGATTTTTTTGCTTTTATGACTGAACACAAATGGATATCCTAGCACTCTCACAACTCTTAGAGGAAACCTATGAAGAATAGGCAAACATGCCAATATCAAGCAAAGAAAAGTGATATGTATTGCAGGTACTACAAGAAAACAGGACATGAGAAGGAACAATGTTATAAGATGGTCGGATTTCCAAACATTACAAAATTAACAAACAAGGAAAAGACATTTTTGGTACTCAACAAGCAAATACACTAGAGGCACATGATTTCATCAACACAGGAAAAGAGGGAAATACTCTATCAAACTCAGTTGTAAATCAAAGTTTCACGAAGGAACAATGTGAACAGATCATTCATATATTTCAGTCCATGCAGGAAGGTAGTTCCAGTACCTCAAATTTTGAGCTCAATGCAAGCGTGAACACGGCTGGTATGCAAACTGCTTGTAAAATCATTTCATCTTCTTCTTTTAAGTCTCCTAACAAATCTTGGATCATTGATTCAGGAGCAACACAATATATGACTTTTAATGAATCCTTACTGCATGATGTTATGTTCTTAAATCATCAATAATGATTCATTTACCTAACTTTCATAAAGTCCCTGTGACATGTGTAGGCAAGATAAAATTAACACATAATATTATTCTTCATGATGTTCTTCTTGTTCTTGTATTCAAACATAATTTACTCTCAGTCAGTAGAGTATATGAGCAATTTGATTGTAGTCTGACATTTATCAAAATTAGTTGTATTTTACAGGACCCTTGTTTGATGGAGGTAGCTTTTCGTGATGCCTGTACTGGTTTATATGTGCTACAAGGAGCTTCACATTCATTACAAGATAATCTAGTAAGTCCATTACTTCAATGTTTCTTTCTGATGGATTGCTTAAGTCTAGTTCTCTAGAGTCTAGTTCTTTTCCTATTCCAGTTTGTCTAAGAGCTTCATGCTCTAGTATTCAGAGTTTTGTTTATCCTGCAAATTTTAAAGATAATGAGAAAATTTTAGTTTCTAATGTTACGGTTTTATAAAATTTATGGAATGGTCGATTCGGGCACTTACCTTTAATGCTATAAATGCATTAAGGAAATATTAGCAATTAACATTACAAACAACAAAGAAATTTCTTGTACCATTTGTACTTTGGCAAGACAAACTAAAGTCCCTTTTCCTAATAGATGCATTACTTCTAGTCACTATTTTGAATTAATACATATTGACACTTGGGTACCTAGCAAAACACCTACCTATAAGGGTGAGACATACTTTCTTACTATCGTAGATGATTTCTTAAGAAGAACTTGGACTGATAGAAGTCAAAATGGTCGTCTTATCTTTTAATGACATCTTTAGAGGCCAACACCTAGAAAATCCAAACGTGGTCACCTCGAGGACACATGGGCATGCATGGAGGACCCGTTTTGAGCATAAACAAGGTCGTAAGTGGAAGATTGCTTCGAGCATTGAAGACTTGAGGACTCACGGATTTGGATAACACTTAATGGCTCATGGTTTGGTCACCTCATTAAGGGCACTTTGGTCGCTTCACTTGGCCCAAATGCACTCCATGGCTATCCCACCCATTAAGGGTATTGTTGTCATTTTTGTCTTGTCTTATAATAATATAAATAGAACATTTTAGGTCTTTTCTCATTAGTTTATGAATGATGAAATATTAAAATATTGAAAGTCCTCTCTTTGAGAGAAGAACACCTTAGTTTAGTCTTATTTAGGGCTTGAAATAGCCATTGTATTTTAGAGCTTGGAAAAGCTAGTATTGGCCTTTGCTCGAGAACAATGGATCTTATGGTGTGTTGGTTCCCTTGGCGGTCACCTTAAGAGTGTGGTGTTGATTATTACATTCATTAGGGGTTAGTGTTGAAATACACTTGGTTCTTAATCTTGTAATAATCCTTGTTTCACTATCTATCATTTTCATTCTTACAAACTTGTTGTGTTGTTCTTGTTCTCTACTCTCGATTTGTGCTTGTTCTTATTGGCCAAAATTATTGCCTTCTTATTCTTCATTTTATGTGTTGTTAAGCTAGTTTGGGTTGGCTAAAATAGGTGTCAAACACCTTGTTATCTTCTTATTCTAGTGTTGTGTTGTGAATCCGAGAGAGGTGTCCAATCGATCCAAGGATTTTAGTGATTTGTGGATTGTTTTGGAGTGTATTTGTGAACTATTTTGAGTCACTTTGTGAGCTTCTTGTTTTCTTGTATCATTTGGTATCAAAGCATGGCTTGATCTTGTTCCCACAAGATCAATCTTGGGATTGTTAGTTGAAAAATAAAAAAAAGTGTTGAAATCTAAAAAATAAAAAAAGAAGCATATCTGTCCGTTCTTGTGTTCTTGGCCGAAAGTGCATTCTTGTTGTGTCTTGGCTGATATTTTTACTTGTATTGAGTGTTTCTAGTGTTAGTTTTATCATTCACTAACACTTTGTGTCTAAATCTAAGTTTGAGCTTACATTGTTGATGTTGTTGTGAACTTGAAAGTGTTTTAGATGTTTTTGTTGTTGTGGCTTCACTTTGACCGTGTGGTATTCACCTTGTTGTTGTTCTAGGCTTGACCATATGATTTTGTTGTTAATTGGTGTCCTAAGAACCATTTTGTTGAAGCTGTATTTGTCTTGGCCAAGTGTTAAAGATATTGTTATTGCGGAATTTGGAAGTGGCCGTGTGAAATTATTGTTGTTCTTAAAGATTGTTGTTGTTATTCTTGGTGGATGTTGTTGTTGCTCTTGGTGTTCATCACCACCTTCATATATTTTTTAAGATAAAGTGAACTTTAGATCCATAAAGGTGAAGGAAAAAGATGTGTGACTTGTTAGTCTTGAAAAATACTACAACCACTATAGACTTTATTAACCATTTCCCAACAACTTTCCATGATACAAGGGTCCATGTTTTAAGGAAAGAACTACAAAAGTCAAGTCTTGAAATTTGAAACTTGAAAAAAGGCCCCAAGTCTTATTCTTCCCTCCTTAAAACAAATTCCACCAATCCAAATTAAAAATGGGTCAAGACTTGGACTTTTGGAAAATAAAATTATAGAAACCGCAACCAATACGTGGCTGCCATGTCATCATTTTTACTGTTCATGCAACTTTAATTAAGCTCAAATTTTAGATTCTTAGTTTTATTTTATTGTTTCATTAGTTTCATGTCTTGATTATAGAATTAATTAACAACTAGTAATCACCCACTTAGTTGTAGACTAATTGTTGAACCCATTTTTTTCGTGTCTTCGTTATTTGTGTGTTTTTCTCATTTTTAACTCGTAGTAACATCTTTGTTTAAAGTTTGTAAGTAAATTTTATTTTTGTGTCTTGAGTCGATCAAACAAGAATCCATTCCGTCCGCCAAGTAAAATTGACATCCTATTGACTACCAGAGTAAATGCAACTTTCAATATTCGCCTCTCCAATTGTGAGAATCACAAATGTGAGTGTATACGAGTGTTGGTGAGGAGCTTTTACTACTATTCTTGTTTGTTCATTGTGTAGGTACAAAGGTGATATAAGGGGAACATGTCTTCGATAGCCGGGGATTATTGTGACTACAACATGGGAGACTATGATTGTAGTGAGCGGTTTTGTGGCTACGAAGTTGAGGGATATTGCGGAGGCTATGAAAATAGTCATGATCAAAACTTGGAAAGTTTTGAGGGACACAATTTTAGGGGAGAAAATAAGGGGAATGAAGTACCTAGTGCTTATGGTGAATTTGGAGATGATGTAGGACCTCATGATGGTTCTTATGATAACGTTGAGGCATGTGAGGAGTCCTACCCTCCCCACTCCGAACCTAGATTTGGTGTTAGGTATAACTCTTTCATTTGCAAAGCTTATGAGAGCTATTATGAGAGTACACGTGAGGAGTGTGAAGATTCATATTCTTCACCTTGTATTACTTCTTATCAAGGTCAATATAGTGTGAATGGTTATACTAGTTCAAGTGGAGGTTGTCCAACAAGAAGAAGAGGGGGTGCATCTCCAAAACCGAGGGGTACTTATGTGCCTTATAATATTGATCTGAGAAGGAGTATACACTCCGAAAAAGTGACCATTTATGGGATACCGGGCTGCCTTATTGTGTTGAATTATAGGTACTATAGAAACTACATCCTTCCGTCCATGGTTAACTACTTGGGGTTGTTTTGAGAGCCTTTACTTGTTCCATACTCATTGGACGGGTTCAAGGTTACCGAGAGGGTAAAAGTTGTCTTCTCCCAATATGAATATCGTAAGGAGGTGTGGTACGATATTTTTTCCTTGGCCTACGGTCATGTATACTTAGGTGTCGATTGGTCTGCGTGGCATCAAGTTTCTAATATGCAAAATTGGTCTAATGTTGTAAGAGACCAATGGGAGAATTGCCTCATGACTTACTTGCTGCCCAAGCCGCAAAGAAAAATGCCTACCTCCTCTAATCTGAATTATTATAAGAGATAAAAGATTGAGAAGAGTAAGAGAGTGAAAGGTGGTAATCTGAGAGTAGGAAAAAGAAAGGTTGTATAGAGCGAAGTGAGGGGATTACCACCAACCCATGCTAACATTGGTTGTCCTTCTATTTCTAAGGACATTTGTGTAGGTACTAATATGACAAGCGAAGTCGAACAATGCCAAAAGAAAGTTGCTGCTCAAGCTTGTGGAGGACCTTCACACCCCAGCAAAGAAGAATCTACTTAATATCTTCAAGGTAAAATAGCTAACTCTTACACTTTGGTGCGTGTGATTGATAATTGTGTGGATAGTAGCCCACTGAGTATTAGTTGTAGCTTACTTACTTGTGAGTCTAATGATTCTTTGCCACTTGTGGATGATGTACATGTTATACGAGTGGATACACTAGTTGATCCTATAGATGATCGAATTGACTCTTCTTATAAGGTCGATTTATGTCCACCTAGTGTTGAATGAAAGTACATCATCGTGTGAAAATTATGTTGACCCATTTATTTGTAAAAATTATCCACCATTCGAGTATATGTGTAATGTGCTTAATAGAACTCAAGTGAGTGAAGTACTTTGAATTGTTGGCCAACAAGATGGGAGTGAACTCGAGAGCTATTCGTGGGGTAATCTTGTGCGTGAAACCTCCTTGAAACTTGACAATTGTCTTTTAAAGAGTGAAGAACTTACTTGTTCCAAATATGCCCGTGGGTTAGATCATGCTCTCTTTAGGTATAATTCCTTGTTTGAAGAAGATATAATCACTCCTAATGAACCTAGTGGTGACAATGATGGTATAGCTTGCCTTGGAAGCTATAGCCGATATGCTAACCCACTTTGGTATGACAACATTCCTCCTAAAGATGGAAATCTCTTTTTGAAAGATGAAAGTACTTTTAAGGGTAAGGAATATGTAGTCCTTCTTGAAAACCCGAGGACAAAGGTGTCATTGACTCCTTGGGGTAATATTTCTAAATGCGCATCCTTGATTGACACACTTGTGCTTGAATTACGTGAATATCAACTTATGGATACCGAGTTGTTTATTTGTTTGAAGGAAGGAAAATGTATATGTTTAAGAGATTTGCATTCATCCGTGTATGCCTCTACACTTGATTCTCTCTTATACTACCTCTTTGCCTATGATGACATCTATACTAGTTTTGGATTTATTTTATGTAGAGGTAGGATTTATTGGTAAGTCCACTTATGTGAGTAATAATGCTATATGGATCTCGTGGACTTTAGAACCAATTGAATCACTACCTTTGTTGTGGTCTCCTGAAGGGATAAAAGGGCAATTCTTTCTTGCTTCTCATGAGATCCTAATTCTACCTTTTGGACCAAGTGATGCCATTAGGACCCTTGTAGCTTCTTTATCTCTTGGTGATTCTCGTAACCAAATTCTTTGTGCAACTTTCATTGAGGTTTTAATATTAAATTCAAAGGATCCTTGGTTATATTGCAAATATGTGCAACCTTGGCATGTTGAGATAATTTGTTTTGCTAACCCTAACCCTCATGCCATGAGGAGTTTGTATTTGTTTGTCCTCTCATTGGTTTTGTAAGGTTCGGATTCGAGGTCGAATCCTTTTCAAGAATTGGAGAATGATACAAGTCATATGGCCATTTTATCTTTTGATGACATCTTTAGAGGCCAACACCTAGAAAATAAAGATGTGGTCACCTCAAAGACATATTGACATGCATGGAGGACCCGTTTTGAGCATAAACAAGGCCGTGAGTGGAAGATTGCTTGGGGCATTGAAGACTTGAAGACTCACGAATTTGGATAACACTTAATGGCTCATGGTTTGGTCACCTTATTAAGGGCATTTTGGTCTTTCACTTGCCCCAAATGCACTCCATGGCCACCCACCCATTAAGGGTATTGTTGTCATTTTTGTCTTGTCTTGTAATAATAAAAATAGAACATTTTAGGTCTTTTCTCATTAGTTTATGAATGATGAAATATTGAAACATTGAAAGTCCTCTCTTTGAGAGTAGAACACCTTAGTTTAGTCTTAGTTAGGGCTTGGAATAACCATTGTAGTTTAGGGCTTGGATAAGCTAGTATTGACCTTTGCTTGGAAACGGTGGATCTTGAGGTGCGTTGGTTCTCTTGGCGGTCACCATAAGAGTGTGTGTTGATTATTACATTCATTAGGGGTTAGTGTTGAAATATACTTGGTTCATAATCTTTGTCTAACTGTCTATCCTTTTCATTCTTGCAAACTTGTTGTGTTGTTCTTGTTCTCTACTTTCGATTTGTGTTTGTTCTTGTTGGCCGAAATTGTTGTCTTATTATTCTTCATTTTATGTGTTATTAATCTAGTTTGGGTTGGCTTAAATAGGTTTCAAACACCTTGTTATCTTCTCATTCTAGTGTTATGTTGTGAATCCGAGAGAGGTCTTCAATCGGTCCAAAGATCTTAGTGATTTGTGGACTGTTTTGGTGTGTGTTTGTAGAATGTTTTGAGTCACTTCGTGAGCTCCTTGTTTTCTAGTATCATTTGGACTTTCCTTCTTAGCATCAAATCCAGTGCATTTCCTATTTTAAAATTCTTTCCCTCACTTGTGGAAAGATAATTCTCCACCCGAGTAAAAATTAATAAATCAGACAACGCTTTTGAATTAGGTACCAGGACATTTTTATGCTCTCAAGTAATAATCCTTCAAACATCTTGTATAGCATGCCCACAACAAAATGGGATTGTGGAGCGTAAGCATAAACACCTTTTGAAATCAGTTAGAGTTTTATTGTTTCACTCTCATGCCCCTAAAAAATATTGGGGTGATGCACCCTTGACTGGTACTCATCTAATAAAAAGATTTCTCACCAAAGTCCTACATCACAAAACTCCTTATCAAGTTCTTTTTGACAAAGAACCAGCTTATAGTTTTCTTAGAACTTTTGGATGCTTATGTTTCAACTCTACATTAGCTAGAAATAGGGATAAATTAGATCCTAGGGTTTTGCCTGGAATTTTTGTTAGGTATCATTTTAGGAAGAAAGGTTACAAGATTTTGAACTTGATAAACAAATAAATTTTTGTGTCTAGAGATGTTAAGTTCGTTGAAATTGTTTTCCCTTTTTCCTATCCTACACCTCTTTCTAAACTTTTTCCTACTCATTTTACTTCCCATGATTCTACTATTCTTTCACAGTTGTATCCAGACAATACTAGTCCCATTGTGTCAAGTCTTTCGTATCCATCTCCTATTTCTACTACAACTTTTGTCCCTTCCTCACCTATTCAGACTTTAGTTCCTCTTGCATCTTCACCCCATTTAGATTCTATTGTTTCTCCTATCAGATCCCTCATTCTTATCTTATTCCAATTTTTCCTACCGATCAGTCTTTGTCACAACTTTCACATGAAGGTGAAAGTGAAACTTCAGCATCAAGACCAGTTTTGAGAACATCACAAAGAGAGCATCGTAAAACAAGGTTTTTGTCAGACTATATATGCAATTCTTCACTTTCTGATTTTTCTCCTAATCCTCATTTTTTTTCCTTGCGTTCGTTGTCTTTTTCTACTTTAACACATGACAATTAGAGGATGGTACATTATTTGTCAAATTTCTGAATTAGTTTCTTACCAACAAGCAGTCAAACATCCAGGCTGGGAAGCTGCAATAAGATAAGAATTTGAGGCGTTGGATGCCAACTGAACTTGGGATATGGTTTATTTGCCCGAAGAAAAGAAAGCACTAGCCTGCAAATATATACAAGGTTAAATTAAAGTCTGATGGATCCTTGGAACGACTTAAAGCAAGATTAGTAATTCGAGGTGACACACAAAGGAAGGTTTAGATTATACCAAAATATTTTCATCGGTAGTTAAACACACTACTGTCAGATGCATTCTGGCTATCGCGGTAAAAAGAGGTTGGAATTTTTATCAATTGGATGTGAATAACTCTATCTTACATGGAGATTTGATTGAAGTGGTATACATGAAATTACCTCCGGGACTCACTGCTCCTTCACATTCACTTGTTTGTCGACTTCGAAAATCTTTGTACGGGCTTAAACAAGCCTCTCGTCAATGGTACGCAAGGTTGTCTTGTGATTTGGGGATTGTAGGTTTTATTTCCTCACTCATTGACTACTCGTTGTTTTACAGATCTTCTGGTTCCTTGATCACCATCATAGCTGTTTATGTCAACGATATCCTTATCAGGGGCAATAATGAGTCTGAAATCTCTGTGATTAAAGTTTTTCTTGACATTGCATTCAAGATCAAGGATCTTGGGTTGGCTCATTATTTCTTAGACCTGGAACTCATTCGAGAACAAGGTGGCCTACTTATTACATAACACCAATTTGCGTTGTACCTTTTTGCAGAATTTAATTGCTTGGATTCCAGAACTGCTTTATCTCTTCTTGATCCCAATCTCAAACTTTATGCAGATTGTGGTTCTCCATTGCCCGATCCTACCATTTATAGGCAATTAGTTGGAAAGCTCAACTTTTTAACTAATACTCGACCAAACTTATCCTTTGCAGTTTAGTCTTTAAGTCAATACATGCAAGTCCCCTGAACTGGGCATTATCAAGCTGCTTTACACACTCTCCGCCACATAAGCAAAGATCCAGGACTTGGGTTATATATGACTCCTACTTTCTCGTTCCAACTTTTCATCTATTGCGATATTGATTGGGCAGCTTGTTCCGACTCTTTTCAATTTGTAAGTGGATTTTTTCTCAGCTTAGAGGGCTCTCCTATTTCATGGAAATCCAAGAAATAGCCCGTCGTTGCTCTCTCATCTGCGGAGGCTAAGTACTGGTCAATGCATCGGTTAGTTGCTGAAATCGCTTGAATTGTGCAACTTTTAACTAATTTTTCTGCTCCTCCCTCTTTCCCCATAATCAAGCCGCAATTCATATAGCTAAAAATCAAGTTTTTCACGAATGCACCAAACACATAGAATTAGATTGTCATTTTCAAGACTCAACCCTAACCCAAAACCCAAGATCTGAATCACAACCTAAGACACCACCTTGACTCGGACTATAAGACTCAACCTTTACCAAGACCCAGGACACGAGCCTTGACCCTATGCCTCAACTCGGGACCCAACCTGTATCGACCTAGTACACAAGACTCGAGATCCAAGACACGACTAAAGACCTAACCTATCCCACAACTTAGATGCTAGACCAGATCATAAGTCAAAATCCAAGATTCGAGACTCGAGACATGAATTTGACTCAGGACTCAAACTGCAATCGGACGACAGGCCAGGCCCTAAACCAAGATCTAATCCTAATTCAATACCCAATACTCGACCCTAAGTCAAAATTTGAGACTCGATCTTAACTCGATACTCGAGACCTTAGACCCGAACCTAACCTAGGAGTCAAAACGTCCCAAGTACTTGAAATCTCAAAACGCGACCCGAGATGTGAACTTGAACCAAGATATCCCAAATCGATACCTAACCTTAAACCGATCATGAGAACTGTGACCAACCCCAACCTTGATTCGAAACGTGCAACCTATCCTGATTTGGGACTTGGCTCCAACCCATAGAAAGTAATTAATCTCAAGTGATAAACTCAAATCAAAATAAAAGTTTAAAAATGAGTTAGAATTGGATTGAAGATCACTTTAAAATGGATTATGTTTAGTTGAACTAAAATCAACCCAATATGAAATTACTTTAATTTGTGTCCAACTCATAATATTTTGGGCAGAATGGGCAAATCATCCATCAATTTTCCAGACTTCGAATTAAGGATGAATAAGTACTTATGCTCTATCATAGTACTTGTTGGTATTTCTCTCCTCCTTATTACAGGCTTAAGATTACAAATTTCATTCAAAATTAAGACTCGATCTGCAATCGAAGATTAAATTACAGTCAAATAATTGGCTTTGTTAGGCAAGACTCAAGAGAGGATTAGGTGATTCGATGTTTTGTTTATTGTTGTTTTCATATCAAGACGATGTACTGTTGCAGTCTCGAATAGAAACAATTAATGATTATGTCTTATATATGTGTTGTTGTTTTCATATCAAACTGAAAACTGATTAGTTTACGTTTGTCCAAATTGAAATTAGAAATCTAGAACCTTGATGATCCATCTATGTGGACCCAAAAAGAACGCCATTCTTGTTTCAATTCATTATTGCTAATTTCCACTACGCAAGTTGATAGCGCACCATCTATATGATTAATGGTTTTGCTTTTTATTAGTTATTATTCAATGATCACTTTGTTAAATATATTTATTTCATGTACTACCAGTTCGAAATTAGGGGAGTCTTGACATGACTGTCAAAGTTACTGCTATGTGATAAGAAGATAACAAGTTCGATTCATGAACATAACCTCTTGGAAAAAAGCCTGGTAAGAATGTGTACTAAATTCTTATGATTGTAGAAATGTAGAATAATGGTGCATACACCATAGTGAGAACTTAATACACCAATCTATTTTTTTTTTCTTCCTTTTTTTTTGGTTAGGTAACTTATGGTTTTCTTGAGAAAGACAAAAGAAATCTAATTATTTTTTGGTAGTGTCTTTCGTTTTCGCTAATGATCAATAGAAGGCAACCTAAGAGGACAACTTTGACAAGTTAGCAAAATCAAAATAGATGGTTATGTCTTTTATTTATTCTGTTAGTTTATTAAGAGATTACTCACTAAGGTATCAAATATATTAAACGATTCCTCACTAGTAAGGTATCAAATATATGTGAATCTAAAAACGGCTTTCAGGCATGAAATCACTTTTCATATATATATATATATATATATATATATATATATATATATATGAGAGTCTGGAGAATTTCTAGATTTATGGACAAAAAACTTAGAATTATTTTTTATTCTAGGAAAAGGAAGTACTTACACTAGTGAAGAAAAATATTTAATCGCCACAAATACCTTTACAGGAAAGGTAGATAATTGATTTAGAAGAGTATCTAAAGAAACTGAAGCCGTATTTAGACTAGCAGTTATAGCAGATTTTGAAAAATCAACTAGAGAAGGTATAAACTATCTAGTAAGATATGTAGGAGCTGAATTCTTAGGAAGTCAATCAGACATTTCCAAAGGGAAAGAAAAACAAGGATTACTAGCAGCAGAATGACTAGAAAAACTTCAAATTTGTAAAATGAAGTATATTCAAGGGTATACTTGTGAATTTGAAACATACTACTACCAGCTATTCGATAGTAGTAAAAATTTAACTCCATTTATGGATAAATATTTTCAAAAACTGCCAGGATATTGGGCTAGTTATTTTAGAACAAAATATGCTAAAGAAGATCAAACTGATGATTCTTTAGAAAAAAGGATTACTTTTCTTAATCAAAGACTTAGTCAACTATGTATGTTGCATAATATGCAAAGAAAAACCAATAGGATTGATACTCGGGTCTACTGTGAAGACACAGAAGCAACATCGAAATGGGGATGTCATGCGAAAAATCCGTTAAAAAGAAAAAGAAAACACAGAAAAATTAAAGGATTAATTAAAAGAAAAAATATTTCTAAAAAGAATTTCATACCAAGGAAAAAGTATTACAAAAAACGTAGAAATTTTAAAAGAAATTCCATAGATAGATGCAAATGTTATAATTGTGGAGAAAAAAACCACAAAAGTTATGAGTGTAATAAGAGGAGAGTAAAAATCTCTAAAATAGATAAAGAAGAAATAGAATCAGACCTAGAGTCAATCTCGTCTATTAAAAGTAAAGACTTTTATGCAGAACTTTATGAAGAATTCTCAGAATCAAGTACTGATTCAGAAAATGAATCAAGAAATTGAGAATTTAGAAGAAACAACTCAGGTTATAGAATCTGAAGAAGAACAACGAGGATACGCATTAAAAGCCACATTTGATGGAGAATTGTTAAGAAAAATCCAAGGATTAAAATTTAATCTTCGAACAGAAGATAGTATATTTAGTAGACTCCAAAGAACTTTTTTAAGAAATAAAATCTCTTATCACGAATATCAGGAGGTTGAAAAGGTGATAGAGGTCACTCAAACGACTGGGAGACATAAGCTTAACCTTTTAACTAAGCCTATGATAGACCAAATCTTAAGAAAAATTTCAGAAAGAAATAGAAAAAAGATGAACTATGCTTATCTTGGAGGAATCCAGATCATGATTAAACTACCTTTAAAGAAGGTATAGATTGTCCCATAGTAATAAATCTCTCAGACGAAAGATTCTTAAATACAAGAGAAGGAAATCTAGGAATAGTTGAAGGAAATTTGGCATACACCCAATTGTTATTCACCTATTACCCCAGATATTGCATATCCTTAAAAGATGCAAATTTTAATGGAGCATTAAGCTTGTATTTTCAAGTAAAAAGAAATGATCTTTTTAAACCAGATAATCATATCATGAGCATCTATTATCAGGCTCTATATACTGTTACTAACTCAAACTATGGATATGTTTATAAAAACAAAAGTCTTGTCGAAATTGATCAAGAATGTGCAGGAATAGCAAGGATAGTTGAAGCAAAAATTCAACAACCAAACATTCCTACTGAATATGAATTCCGGGTAGGAAAAGCAATAGAAATAGGAAGTTCCTCTACTTCGAATTCAAGACTCTCAATAGAATATGAGAAAAACTCAATAAGAAAAGGTAACTCTACAAGATTTACCATTAATAATACTAACAGTATTACAAAAGTTTCAGGAAGATTCTTTAATGGAAGTGACTAGAACAAACAAACAATTCTGATACAATCAGGATCATCAACAAATCACGTCAAGGAAAGTATCTTAGACGGATTAATTAGCTATAAAGGTAAACCTTATATTTATAAAACATTTGAAGAAAATAGTTATGAATGTTCAAAAATGATATAATTACCAATTCAATTAGGAACAATAAGAACAAAAGTTCCTTGTTATATCAGTGAACATGAAAAAGATTATAATATAATCTTGGGAGGATTATTTCTCGATAGTTTAGATCAATATAGTATCCAAAAGGAAGGAGTTCAAATAACCTTAGGCGATAAAACTTGTTTTATACCTAAAATTAATGCTTAAAGAAACTTCATTCAGAGTAGCAGTATTCGTAGAATTTACATCCTACGAAACAAAAATAACTTCATGTTGTCAAATAGATAATGACTCAGAAACTAGTCGAGCCAAATCTTTTTTAATAAAAGATTGGGATATATCTAATTCAAACACCTATCTTGTAGGTATAACAGGTGATAAAGAAAAATTCACACATGAAAAGAAAAATATAGAAATAATTTTAGAATCTAAGTAGTTCCTATAAAACATGTTTATTCTTATGAGAAGCTTGAAACCGACTTATTATTAGGAAATAATTTTATTTAACAATTTCAGGACTATCATCAAACTATATACATGGTTAGTTTTAAAACACCATGTAATTATTTTATAAAAATCCCAAGAAAACATAATCCTTATGTTTTAATAAAGGATCAAGGAAATTTTAAACAAAGATTTTTGGAAAATCCAAAAAATTACTCTTGTAAATGCCTTAATTTAGAAAAGATAAAACAAGATTTACAAGTATCTTACGGAGAAAATCCATTAGAAAAATCGAATAATAGTCATGAAAAGGAAGTTTTAACTTTAAAAGATCCTAGTATCATAATAAGAGTTAAAAAAATGTTGTACAATGAAGAAGATAAAACTGAATTTAAAATTCAAATACAAGAATTACTTAATCTTAAATTAATAAGGGGAAGTAAGAGTCCACACAGCACTCCCGTCTTTATGGTAAGGAATCATGCGGAACTCAAAAGAGGAAAATCTAGAATGGTAATTAACTACAAAGAGTTAAATAAAAATTGTGTTTTTGATGGATACTTTATTCCAAATAAAAATAATTTAATTAACCTTGCTAAAGGAAAAAAATTACTTTTAGAAATTTGACTGCAAAAGCGATTTTTGGCAAATTAAGCTTTCAGAAGAATCAATTCCCCTAACAACATTTAGCACTCCTAACGGACATTATGAATGGATGATAATGCCCTTTGGATTAAAAAACGCATCACAGATTTTTCAAAGAAAGATGGATAAAAAAATTTTTGAATTTTTTTTTTAATAGTCTACATAGACGATATTTTGGTATGTTCAGAAAACTACCAGGAACACTTAACACATTTGAAGAATTTTCAAAATTCTGTGTTAAAAATGGGATTATTTTAAGCCAAAAAAGACTAAAATAAGTAAAAATGAAATAGAATTCTTAGGAATGATAATTTCAAAAAATGGAATAGAGCTACAAACTCATATTTCAAAGAAAATAATCGAATTTTCTGACAAGCTTACAACAAAACAAGAAATACAAAGGTTTCTTAGTTGTCTCAACTATGCGGGAGAATTTATTCCTAACCTTGCAAGAAAGAGAAATTTTTTGCAAAAACTCATTAGAAAATCAAATCGACTAGGATGGACCAACGAACATACTCTTTGTGTCCAAAAATTAAATGAAGTATTTTCTAAGCTACCAAAGCTCAGGCTACCAGAATCAGATGATAGTTTAGTTTTACAAACAAATGCTTCAGATTATCATTGGGGAGCATTACTACAAACAGATCTAAATGAAATCTGTAGATATACAAGTGGACCAGTTAATGAGGCTGAAATTAATTACTCCACCAACGAGAAAGAATTACTAGCAGTAGTAAAAGGAATACGAAAGTTTTCTGCATTTTTATTACCCAAGTCATTTGTTGTAAGGACTGATAATACCCAGATATCAGGATTAATATTCAACAAATTACCTTTAGAACCACAGTATAGAAGGATACATCGGTGGCAGGTAATATTATTATTTTATACTTTTAAGATCGAAAATGTTAAAGGATCTGATAATGTTTTTGCAGACTTCCTTTCAAGAAACGTTCAATATGGACGATAGAACTAAAGCATTGACCAACAGAATTTGACAAAAGATGAATGACGTCGATGAAGCCATAAATGAGAAGAGCAATGTGCTATTCCAATTAAGAGATGAATTAGTAACAGTGTCTGAAAAGGCAAAAAAGTTACAGTTAGCCGTTTATTACAGATTCTACAGCATAGCTATGAAATCTCAAGATGATCAAGTATATTTTTCCACGGTCAATTATGTTGAAGTGGAAAAACTAAGAGATTTTAGTATTAGCTCTATAGGTGTTAACAAGAAAATTCTATATTTTAATAAGAAATGGATTCAAATCAGACGAGCATTAGGGATGAAGTCTATTTATCACATCCTTAAAAACAAGTTCGCAGCAAATTATAAAGTCCTGAATAGAAATACGAATTGGGTTCTCATGACCAAAGGAAAATCAAAATCAACTGTCTTAAGAGACAAAATAATTGAAATTGAAACTCATCAATTTCTAGCCA
This sequence comes from Capsicum annuum, assembly GCF_002878395.1. Taxonomy (NCBI): domain Eukaryota; kingdom Viridiplantae; phylum Streptophyta; class Magnoliopsida; order Solanales; family Solanaceae; genus Capsicum; species Capsicum annuum. The sequence goes on from NC_061113.1 coordinate 227,096,762, forward strand.
CTCCAAACACGTGGGCTATGGCCTGTAATTTCTTAGAACACCCACATCTCAATAGAAATGAAGAATAAGGTGATTCTTCAATGTCTGAAGAGATGTAATCTACAGCTGTAAAGTTTATTCAACAAAATCAGAAAAGGATGTAAAGTAAAAAGGCATTTAAGTCAACTTTACCGGCATCGGACGACAAAAAATAAAGAAGATTGGACAAGTTGGACCCCACAATCCAAAATCAGCCAATCACAAGATAAAAAAAATCTTATCTTATCTTTTAATTTTATCTCGATTGGGATTAAAAGAGAAATATTAAATTATATAGGGACGACCTTACGAGAAATAAATATTGTAATCTACCCCTCCTTACTTCTATAAAGGAGAGATAGAAAAACTTAGAAGAGACTACATTTTCTCTGAAATATGTTCTTTCCTAGAAAATTGTTAGGTATCTTCTTCAATGAGTGAGTGAGTACTTTCTCCCGCTAGGGAAAAGTAATAATAGTGTGTATGTAAGTATAAAGAAAGATCTGATTAAAGATTTTTCTTATGTTGTAATAAGTTCATGGAATAAAAGTTTGTTTTATATACCTTGTCAATCTTTTATGCTGGTAAAAATGATGATTGCGATCATCGGCCTTCTTGGAATATGTTCTTCGTTAAATGAGCTTTCTTCTTCCTTAGGGGCCTTAAAGGTTCCCTGGGGTCCTCCTGTGTCCCCTTTATTCATGTTTACTCGATAATTTTGATCATTTAAATCAATTTCTTCTAAAGCATAAACTAGTTCGTCTAGTTCATTCATTTTCTTCCTTTTCAGCTAGTTCTTCTACTTTTGTTTTAGAAGTAGATGCTTCTTCTTTATCATTATTATTAGAATTTTTTTTCTAATTTTTCTAAATCTTCTTTTTGTTTTATTTCTAAAAATCTAGATATAAGTTTTTCATCTAAACTATCTTGTTGATAGTTTCCTTTATTTGAGATTCTAGGGGTAAGAATATCATTTCTTATTCTTTTCCCTAATTCTTTATTGAAAATATCTGTTCTTTCAATAATTTTACCCATATTAGCTGGTGAATTAATCTCAAGGGTTTTTATCTCTTCTTCTATTAAATTTACCTTGAGAGTTATATATGCCTTTGCATAGCTAAAAGGTCATCTAAATTATTTAAGATTTTTTCTATAAATTCTTTGTTATTCATTTTTAAACAGATTATTGTCTAATTTGAATTCTAGATGCCAAATTTGTTGTTCTAAAAGGAAAATAGTTTTCTTTTGATGAAATAATGACTGTTTGCATACTCCTGCAAATTGATTATATGCATACCTTTCTTTTCGGACGTTAAGTTCTTGTTTTAATTCTGATAATATTTTTAAAGCTTGTTCTTTATTCATAATGGTTAGGTGAATATTAGAAATCAATACTTCAATGGTCATATATATATATATATATATATATACATGTTTTGTTCGTATATTATTCTAGTATGGTCCCTTCAGTATACAATAAAGTCTTGTTTACTGTAAATTATGTTACATTAGGGAGGCCACTAACTTAACATAAATTAAGCACATGAATGAGTTTGACTCTAATATCATTATAAATATATTCTTCACTCATTTTTACTTGTTTACTTCGACTTTATACGCTTTTAAAGAGATAATAATTAATATGAATATTTTACCTCAATATCAATATCAATTGATGTAATCTTAGGTCTTGAAAATCAAGTAATTAAGTTAAGGGTAAAACAAGAAAAAAATTATATTTTTTTTCTTGATATGATGCTAAAAGGAGCAAGTAAAAGTAAATATATAAATTTTAGTGTAGTAAATAAATAAAATAAAGAGAGAGAGTAAATATTAAACTTAATTAACTCAGGAGGTGAAAATTGAACTATCTCCTCAACTGATCATACATTTTAACACATCTATTCTAAATGATTATACGTATGTATATTTGTTCCCTTCAGATGTACGAACTCTGAGTAAAGTTTTCCAATATTGTTACCTTTTATATGTACAAGCAATTTCTTTTTACTTTAGCACCCTCTTGCTTTCTTTTTAGCAAATTGGCCTACGGACCAATTACATCCTTTGCTTCAAGGGGTTTTTCACTTTTATGCTTTTCATTGGCCTCCACAACAACAACCCCCCTCCCCCACACACCCCACCCCACCTATCTATATAAATTTGTGGTGCTCCGATATTCGACACAGATTAGGTATAACTATATAAGAAATATATAAAAATTGGTATAGGAAGCACAAAGGCACCCTTAAAACCAAAAAAAATAGTTGAGTGCTTCAATTTGATTTCTAAGCCAAACCTTAATACTTTAGGTGTTACTATGTGTATTCAAATCTCCGAAACATCCAAGATACTTAAATTATGGGTCCGTCACTGCCCCGCCCCCACCACCACCAGCTTTTTTTGTTTGAGCATCTCTAATTTCATAATATCAACACTAGATCAAGCCACCTAAAATGGTAATTATTGTAGAAAGCCTTTGCATTTATTTGATTGGCTACTCAATATGAGTATATAAGATCACTTTCTCATAACAGTACGATTAATCTCGTGACAATTCATATTTCCATGAACGAACGAAAAATATATAATATAGTGGGACTGGAACTGCACGTTTACCTTCCAACATGTTCACAGCCTATATTATTAATTGCATTAATTAATTTTGGACCATCTTTCCTTTTAATTTTTTCCACTACTTTTTTTCCACTCATGATCATAGTTGCTGCTCAGTGCCGACACAAGTGCTTTTAATTAATTACTGTTATTAATTAATTAATTGTTACATAATAAGTCTATTGGATCAATCGAATAATATGAGATACCTATGTTTATTCTCTAGGAGTAAATAGTGGGATACAAATTATTCATGATTCGATCGACTCTGTATTAATATTTTCAGTTAATTATTAGAACGGTATTTCTTTAAATTCTTCAAAGTATTAAATTCAATATATAACCTGAAATTTAATAGAAATTATTTTGGGTGCCTAAAATAGTGACATCGAAAATTTAACACAATAAATTGAAGATACAAGAATATTAAGTTTCTTTAATTTTTTTTTGGAATCTCAGGATAACCTGCAGCCGGTATAAATTTTGTCGCGGCCTCGGCCCTACGAATGAGCACTTTGTGGAATGTTAAGTTATATGGACCATCAATTGACAAGATAGAGGCAATTGTTCGAAACTTCGGATAATAAACACTTCTCACCTCCAACTCTATTAGGAGTTCAAGGCATCAACTGCGAAAAGGGTGAAAGCTCCTAACAATATAATCATATATCATAAGTCTAATAAGAAATAGATTCACATACATTAAAACCGACGTAGAAAGTTTTTGCAAACTAATCTCTTAAGTGCATCTACAAAAAAATGTTTAGGTAACTTTAAAACCCTAGGGCCCCAAGTGTTTGAAATTTCTTCTCCAAAATCATTTCATTTAAAGATGCATAAGCCTTTTTTTCTTTTGTGAGATTCTTCCATTTCCAATCCATTTCTTTGAGACTCACAATTGCTTCGTACAGAATCAAGTTAGAAAAGAAAAAGAAAGTAAGAATGGGAGCATCAAAGTTTTGTAGGAGCAAATTATATATAAAGCTTGAATTCTCATCTCATACATACCTTAAAAAACGTAAAGTAAACTAGACATACGTACTTTTTAGGAAAGTAAGTGACGGTACGTTCCTTAGCTTCTTAAAAGACGTCTCCCTCAACTTTCCTTAATTAAGAAACAACAACATATAGCATAATGCATATTAATTAGTGCTACCATGTAATCCATCCGATTCATTTTATTTATGTCAACCTGTTTAATTAGGCATATGAGATTGTTTTTTATTATGGGCTCTTAATGTATTTGGTTGGTTGGTTAATTATAACCACTAACCAAAAATACAAGAATATATATATATATATATATATATATATATATATATATGAAATTATGTAAAAATAATATTAACTTTTTAGGAGTAGTCATTGGAGATGGTAAAATAAAACTACAACCACACATAGCTAAAAAAGTCTTAGAAATGCAAATAGATTAGACAAGAAAATCAGTTATGAGCCATCCAATCCGACTTTCAAATTGAGACCAGATGTAAGGGTGGACAAACAACAAATCTGCCCTTCCTTCATCTGTAGTCTGGGTACTTGTGGTCTTGAAACTGGCTGGGAGTATTCTCTCTACACTTTTTGGCAAAGTGTCAGCCGTCAATGAATTTGATGAGTCTTTACCAACCATCGTTTGAGTTGGATTAGCTGTATCATTACCCGATACAGTAGGTCTTTCTACATTCATTGAAGAATGCACACCCATTAGCAGATTTGAGGAGTCTTTACCAGCTACCGTTTGATCTGGACTAGCTATATCTTTATCCCATACAATAGGTCTCAATAATAAACAGATTACTATAATAATAATAAGCAAACTAATAGATAGATAACTATAATAATAAGCAGCAAAATAAGATAATAAAAATAGTAAGCAAGAATAAACAACCAATAATAAATAAAAAGAGTTTATGAAATTTAAACAAAAAATAAGTAATTAATGACAGATAAGTAAGTATGAAAAATAAAGCAGAGTTAAAGCGGATGTGTTATATATGGTGTAAAATTCTACCCAGTACTCCCTCCTTCGTTATCCTTAATAAAATGTAGTAGACAAGTTATAAAGATCAAAGTGTACTTTCTCCTAATAAAATAAATTATTTTTTGTATTTTTGATTTTTTTCATACCCTGTTCATCTCTCTCTTCAGTTTTAGGTATTATAGCAATATCTTCTTTAATCATACCCCGGGACAATAACAACAGTCCTTTTTAATCTTCTTTGGACTTTTCAAATCCCTAAAAATTTATAGATTAATCCATCGTTACTGCTAAAACACTGAGAGAATAACCATATACTAGGGGTATATTTATAAATAATTTATCAATATTATAAGATCGAAAAACTGGTGGTGATCTGCACGGCTATCCAGATCTGTAATATTAAAACATATGTACTAACAAGTAAATATGTACTAATAAGTAATTTATTAATTTTTACAAGATTAAAAAACTGACGGTAATCCGCACGGTCATCCAGATCTATAATATTAAAAACATATCTGAAAGAAAATATGAACTTCATTAATTCAAACATAATTTATAAACTAGGGAGAAAAATATAAAAATCTATGTAATGACTACTTACATGTCTTAGGGAAGAAGTGAGGCTTCCCTTTCGGGAGTCCCCTGAAAGCTAGCGGCTACCAGAAAATGAAGGAATAAAAGACTAATATACACTACACACTTTTTTTTTTAGATGAACAAACTAAGAACTTTATGAACAAAAAACTTTAGAAGACTATTTTCTCACTCTTGATTTTTCTCTTACTTCTCTCTAGCTACTTGTCTTTAAGTTTTCCATAAGGTGGTATTTATAGTGATTTGTGGACTTCAAATCTTTACTTCAATGTGCTTGATAAAACTTTGGCAAAACTTTAGCAAGTTGGATGGGTCTCATGGTCAAATGGCTAAGGTCAAATGGCTATGTCTTTACTTTATCTCTCATCCATCAATTTATTTATCTGTTATATCATTGAATACGTCTCTTATTTTATCTTTTTGTATATATCATCATTGCTTACGTATCCAAATTGTGTAATATTTTTGAGTCGAAATCCATTCCTGAATAATTGTATGCATTTGAGTCTTGAGCAAATTGATCCATGGCCAAATTGTAATCTCGATCATACTCGTCACTGTCTCCGTTTAATAGTCCCAGTTTGGTTCCTGTTCTGAGTGGTCTTGTTTCTTCTATTAAAATTCTGGATCTTAGTTCTGGTAATTCTAGATTCATTGCTATTTCTTTGGGCAATTGCTCTGCTAACAAATTTTTTATTGAGTCTGCTACTATTTTTTCTATATTTCTTTCTCATTTTTCTTTTTTTCCTAAGAAAAAACCTTTCCTAGTCTTTGAAGAGCTTTCTTCATCTGTAGTCTGGGTACCTGTGATCTTGAAACTAGCTGGGAGTATTCTCCCTACACTTTTTGGCAAAGTGCCAGCCGTCAACGGATTTGATGAGTCTTTACCAGCGACCGTTTAAGCTGGACTAGCTGTATCATTACCCAATACAGTAGGTCTTTCTACATTCACTAGGGAATCAACACCCATTAACGGATCTGAGGAGTCTTTACCAACTACCGTTTGAGCTGGACTAGCTGTATCTTTACCCGATACAGTAGGTCTCTCCATTTTTGAATAAGATGGAGAATTTTTTGGGATTATTTGAGTCTCATAAATTTGTTGAGTCTGTTGTGATAGTTCAAAATGAAGAATCTTTATACAATCTTGTAAAATACCTATATGTTCTAACATTTATCATTTTTCATTTACAAGATTTTCATTATCTTGTCTTAAAATCTCATTGGCGTGATTTAGTCTTTTGAAAGCTTCAGTCATGGAGGAATAATGATCACAAAATATAATTTTGTCTGCATTTTTATTAATATTATATTGGGAAACTTTTTTCATATTTGGTCTTAGGGCTGGAGTAATATAATAATTTGGTCCTAAATTTATACGGACATAATCTAATGCTTCTGTTACATCATCAAAGTCTTTATAAAGAGGGGTTGTATAGTTTTTTACAGAATTCATTACCTCTATCCATGTCTGAAATACTCCTTGTGTCTTTCCCCTAAGAACAACATAAAATTTAAATCTGTTAGTGCTATTTTTCTCAGTAAAACAATAACTTAAAGCATTTAGAACTGAAATAAAGTATCCAGTGTCTCTAGGTGTCTTATTGTAGGAGATCTATAAATTGTCGATCAGGCAGATCTGTGGTCTCAATTTGAAAGTCAGATTGGATGGCTCATAACTGACAAGATTGTGAGGTCCGAAGACCAGTCTTTCTAATTTCGAATGTTCCAACATTGTTAGTGGCTTGTATCGAGTATTGCTTAGTAATTTGTTTAAGTAGTCTTGAGAAGATAAGACTTCTGCCTTTTCTTTGTCTTTACCTGTATACATACTGAAACAAAAATTGTTAGTGATCTTCTTTTGTTAATCTACTTAGTTGATCTGCTACGTTATTGTCTTTTCCTTTAATATGCTCTAAAACAATATTGTAAATGAAAATAGTATCTAGAAAATTTAACCGCCTCCTTTCACTACTATTCTTTTCTTTCCTTTTCTGATTGAATTTTACTATAACTTCACAGTCTGTTCTTACCAATATTTCAGGCTTATTTAGTATATAAAGTTTAAAATTATTTAAACCATAAATTACTGCTAGTGTTTCTGCGTCTATGCTACTTAGATTGCCTTTTTCTTTATATTTTTCACTTGCATTAGCACAAATTTTTTCATCCTTTTTGTCACTATATTTATTGGGTTTTGCCTTTAATATTGCTCCCCATCCTTGAAGGCTTCCATCTGTCTCGACTATTAAATAGTCCGTTTCTAATGGTAATGTTAAGTTTGAAATATCTTTTATCATGTGCTTAAGTTTTTGGACTAATTTTATGTCCTCCGCATTAAAAGTCTTTTGTCTTATTGATCTTGTTTTAGAATATAATGGTCCTGCTACTTTTCCTAAATCTTTAATAAAAGCTCTAGCATAATTTAGTAGTCCTAAAATTTCTGTAAATCTTTAGTCTTGTCTAATCTATCTGGTATTTCTAAGACCTTTTTAGCTATGTGTGGTTATAATTTTATTCTACCATCTCCAGTGACTACTTCTAAAAAGTTAATATTATTTTACATAATTTCATCTTCTTTCTACTTATTATTATTCCATTATCTATAAGTAATTTTAAAACTTGTTGTAAATGTCCTAAATGTTCCCTCATATTATTACTAAAGATTAGAATATCATCTACATAAATCAATACAAATTTTTTATAGTCTCCAAAAATACTATTTATTTTTCTTTGAAAAATTGGAGGGATTGTCTTTAATCCGAACGGCATAACCAGTCACTCAAAATGTCCTTCTGGACATGTAAAGGTTGTCCATTCTACTCTCTTTATGCATCTTAATCTGCGAATATCCGGATTTACAATCAAATTTTATTAATATTTGTATTTCTTGTATTCTGTTTATTAGTTCTGTTTCGTCTGGTAACTTATACCCATCCATTACAGTATTATTATTTAGTTTTTTGTAGTTTATTATCATTCTAGCTTTTCCTTTTACTATTTCACTATGGCTTCTTACTATGAAAGTTGCTGATCTATGTCTTGATTTGAATCTTCTAATTATCCCTAATTCTAGTAGCTCTTTTATTTGTATTTCAAAGTCTTTAATGTCTTCATTTGTAGCTTCTATAGATGTCGTTTTTATAGTCTATTCTGGATTAATTATTTCTAATTTGCAGGTAATTTGATTGGAGTCCCAATATTGCAAGGGTTTCTCTCTAATTATCTCTAGTTTGTCTAGGATTTGTATTATTTTATCTAGGTCTTTTTGATCTTTGATTACTCCTATCTGTTGCATACCTTTCCTAAAATTGTATAATTTTGTTTCTAGTTCTATTAATGTATAGTCTTTTTCTATTTCTTCTACTATAATAGTTCTTGTAATTCTTCATACATTGTTACCTCAGAAAATTGAAGAATAAGTGTCTTTTAAGTCTTGAATGAAGGATTGGTGACATTGACCAACAGATAGGGTCAAACATTATTAGGAATCTTGATCAAGTTAATTGTGGACTTGATTAATATTTTCAAAACTTTTTAATCTTTTCAAAAATTCAAATCAACCCAACCCACACCCTCTTCAATCCATATCAACCACTCTCTTCTCTCTCTCGACAGCTTCTCTCAACTCTCTCTCAACCAACAGTTCTGCAAAATTTCTCCCTTCAACCTTCGACGACAAATAGTTAGGCTTCGAGTTCCCCTCTTTAATTCAATCAATCTGTCTCTCATCCCTCTCTTGACAGTTTCTCTCAACTTTCTCCCAACCAACTGTTCTGCAAATTTCTCATTTCAATCCTCGGTGACTTCAACATCCGACTACAAATAGTTGGGCTTCGAGTTCCTTTTCGACTTCAATCGACGTGAGAGCCTTGCTCTCCGGCCACAACATCTTCAAATTCTTCATCGGTCTTTTTCTTCTTTCACAGGTAAAATTTTTTGACCTTTTTAGTTTTGAAGAAAACGAGTAACTTGAGCCAAATTCTCTTATAATATTGGTTAACAATTTCAATATTTGTTGCACTAATTTAAAATGCGGTCTGAATAAAACCCTAATTTCTAGTATTTTTTCTCTTCTCTTTTTGAAGTGAATTATGATATTTTATTGTTTGTTGTATTTTTTTGAAGTTTGATTTTTATTGTTTGTGTTTATAAAAATAAAAGCATAATTTGGTTTGATTTGTTCTGTTCTTTTTCTTGGTAAAAATGATAAAATTGCTTTTTTTTTATTAACAAAATCGTGTTACTGTTTTCTCCGATAGATTACCCATCTGGTGCAATCTATTAACCATCTGATGCAACAGATTTATCATATGATGCAACAGATCAACCATCTAATGCACCTGAGGCACCATCAGATTACAATTTTGATGCAACAGATTAATAATCTGATGAAACAACTTTACCATACGTTGCAACAGATTAAGATTCGGATAAAAATTTGATGTAACTAATTAACCATCTGGTGCAATGGAAGAACCATCAGATTAATGATATGATGCAACAGATGAACCTCCTGTTGGATAAAATCCTACCAACTCTTCCTATAGGAAAAAGTACAAGACTTGATTTTTCCAACTGATCATTCATCTGCCGCGATAGACGACCCTATGTTGGAAGAAATCTAAATAATATTGACCACTGATAACTGTTATAACAAATCACCCATGTGTTACAACAGATGTCTGACCTGTTGTACAGACCATTCATCTTTCTCAACAAATGAGTGATATGTTTTGTATTGTTGCAACAGATTACTCAGCCATTGTTATGAATTATTTAACTGTTCCAATAGATAATGTCACAACAGTTGTGTGATCTTTTGAATAGACCATTCATCTATCTTAAAAGATGAGTGATGTATTTTGTATTGTTGCAGTAGATTACTCATCCGCTGCAACAGTTTGGTTATATGCTGCAACAGATAAACTACCTGCAACTGTTATTTTACTATTTTTCTTGTTTGATTTACTGTTATCTTTTTGTAAGATGCATTAATCAACAATAATATATTATTTAATGTTCATGTTAATTTTAGATAATATGGTTTCCAAAAGAACAGAAATCAAATCAAGTCTAAGTAAAGGAACAAGTGAAGCACCTAGGCTATATAAGGAACCAGTGAAGCACCTAGGCTATATCCACCACTCTTTGAGCTTACTTTACAAGCGTTATCTCAATCGGGAGCAGAATATGATGAACACGGGGATGAGAATGTTTCAAAAGAGATGATGCAGATGCTAATAGCCCTTCCACCGAAGATCTGGTCAAAGTCTTCAGCATTGATCATTATTCTGTGAGAATGCAGTGCGATGGTGCTGTAGATTTAACGAGTGATTTCGTAGTTAAGTCAGCCATGGGAAAATATTTCGACGCCTTCAAAAAAATACTTCGAGAACAAAAATTGGATGCTTATTTCAGGAAAAGCTGCTCTGGGAAATATCTTGATTTGTCGGAGGACAACAATGCTCGTTTCCAAATGAAAATGGTATATGAACTTCTCAAGAGTAGGTTTATGTATGAAAACAAAGATAAGATGGATGAGGTGTGGATAAATTACTATGGCATGCCTGTTTGTTTTGGTTGGCAGGAGTTTTCCATAGTTACTGGACTAAAATGTTATCCCCCTTCTCAAGTTATACCTATTCTAACCCCAAAAAAGCACCTCGCACACCCAAAAAGGCAAAGGCAAGTCGTGTGATCGGGATGACCTGGTTTCCATTATTGTTCCAAGCTTCAAAAATAAAAATTTGATAGAAGCATTGAAAGGTAAAGGACTTTCAAAGAAGCACAAGCAGTCATTGTGCTTGATTTGGTTTGTACATAATGTTCTTTGGTTGAGATAAGCTAAGAATAACATAAGCCTCGATTTAATAAAGCTCTCCGAGGATCTTGAGTCATTTAACAGCTATCCATAGCAAAATAATTGTCAAATATTTGTTGACTCCGTTAGCGCCAAACACAGTCAACTTATATGGCTTTCCATGGGCTTTCATGGTAAATGTTTCTTTCTTATATTATGATATCATTCATTTTTTTCGCTCAATAATGATTTTGATTTATTGGCTTTATTTTATAGGCTTGGGAATTTGAAACCATTCCTTGTTTGAGACAACAAGTGAACTACCAGGAAGGAGTTTTCTGTCCAAGAATCTTGAGATGGTTGTCGGCCAAAACTGATAAAAATACAAAATTTCTTGATCTCTTGGTGCTACTATTGGTGCTAATGATGCTCCTCTTACAGTATTTAAAGCAAATCATTATGAGTATGATCATACTTGTTATACAAATTTTGCCTCTCCCAGCGAATGTTCTGCATGCAAATGTCAAGACTGCAGGGCAAAACATGATGTAGTGATTAATGCTATTAATCCATTAACTGCTTCTTTAAAGGAATTGACATCTAAGAGGGGTTTTATTCCATCAAAGAGGATTTTATTTCCATCCGCTCCATTAGAGATTAGGACTAAGAGGAGAAGGAGAGTGATTTTCAGGGCATTATCAGGCATTTTCACAATGTCCAAAGGAGAGAAGCACGAGCTGAAGAAGGTGAATATATTATATGTCTTCCAACTAACAAAACAAACAGACACATATCTGTTTCAACAGATGACACATCTGCTAAAAATTATCAAACAGAAATATACATATGTTGCAACAGTTGACTAACCTGTTACACCAGATACTTTATCCGGTGCAACATATGTCTCATCTGTTTTAGCAAATCAAACAGCTCTTTGTACAAATTTTATTTGTACCAACAGACGACCTATCTGCTGCAACAGATGTTTCATATATTGCAACGGATGGTTCATCCGTTGAAAATTATTACACAGTGTCTTTCCCATATAGAAATTTGTCCCAACAGTGGATTCATTATTGCAACAAAAATATAATATATTTGGGACAATTTAAAATGGGAGGAAGACCTGTTTGATTTGCTAGAAGAGATGAGTTATCCTTTTTCATTTTGTTGTATCTCCGTGATTAGCATTGACCAATTATGGATTTTCAGGTGGATGTAAAAGAAGATACTGCTGAACAACATTGACAATATGCTACTTTTTTTTATGGGATTATGAGGAACAGAAAGCGCAGAAACCGTACGCAAGCGACAATGAAGATCCGCGACGAGAAAAACCGAATTCCATAGCACCAAATGAAGAACAACTTGTCGATACTGAGTAGATCTTTATCGCTTGAGCCTATCAAAGAAATCCTTGGCAGTATACTTAAATTATTGTTGATGTATTTGTTGAGATCTGTACCCATAATAATTTTTTTACATTTTATTTATTCGTTGACTTATTTCACTTAATTTGTGAAGGCTTTGATTTATTTTATTTTGTCTATAAATTTTATTTATTTCTTAGATTTAAACTTATTAATTGAAAAGGAATACTAGATTCAAATATTGGAAAAAATAATGTATCTATTGCAACAGATGACACATCTATTGGAAAATTCAAATAGATTTAGATATATGTTGCAACAGGTAGGTGATCTGTTGGAATTTATCAAACAGGTTTTCCCACTATTGCATCAGATGGACTTTAGATAAAAACATCAGGATAATTCAACAGATGACACATTTATTGGGAAAAAAAAGAACAGATTTTGACATATGTTGCAACAGATGGACTTTATCTGTTGTAATAGACGACACATCTATTGGAATAATCAAACAAATTTATACATATGTTGCAACAGGTAGGTTATCTATTGAAATTTATCAAACAGGTCTTTCCACTGTTGCAACAGATGGACTTTAGATAAAAACATCGAGATAATGCAACAGATGACCAACCTATTACAATAGATAAACTATATGTCAGAACAGGTAGGATAATTGTTACAACAGAGGGAGAATCTGTTTCATTATAAAAATTCAACTTTTGTTGGACATAAAAAATTGCCACTACATGTAAAAAGGTTAAAGTGAATTGAAATAAAAAAGGCGCAACCCATCGACGGTGTTCAGTTCAAACACCTAAAATAAAATAGGCATCAAGTAGACATTTTCATTTTAAACACGTAAAATAAAATAGGCATCAAATGTGTTAGTGTCAGTCCTGACATATTTCGTTGACTTGCCGTCACTTGGCCCCCAACGGTCATTTTTTTCCCCCATTGTCTTATATATTCATCTTCTTCCAAAAATTTAACCCTAAATTCCCAAATCTTCTTCTTCATTATCATCTTCTTTTATCTATCCAAATTCTTCAAATCATTACTTTTATTTTTTTCAACTGACCTTGACAATGTTGAGCGCATCTTTCTCTGTTTTTTTTATAAAGATTTTTTATATTGTAAGTGCGGTCATGAAGCTCTGTTAAAGACTTCTTGGACTCAACAAAATTCGGGTCGTAGGTTTTTTACTTGTAAGATTTCAAAGGTAATATTTTATTTATTTAATTAATTAATTAATTATTGACTTGTAATTATTTTGTAATTGTGTTCTTTTTTTTATATAGAAATTGGGTGGATGCGATTACTTTGATTGGTATGAAGAACGACACCCTTCACAAGCAAATCGTGTAATCTGGGA